>NC_041214.2:23762786-23774938 GCF_002837175.3 Physeter macrocephalus
TGTATGTATATGTATAGCTGATTCACTTTGTTATACAGCAGAAACTAACACAACAATGTAAAGCAATTATACTCCAATGAAGATGTTTAAAAAAATTGGAAATAATAAGATAGCATTTTATGCCTCTATGCTTAATAAACATGAAAAATATCTACCAATTCTAGAGAGGATAAAGTGAGTTGTGTACTTCTATATACATCTGGTGGAAAATAAATTGGTAAAATACACCAAGGGATGTATAGGGTATGATAGTGAAGAAAAGGAAGGGCATGGTAATGCCTTAATATGTATCAAGAGATAAATAAAATCACACATGAATATATTTTATACATCCATGAATGTATGCTACTAAAGTAATCACAGATGTTACCAAGTTTATATTTTAATGTAAATGGTGGGGTCAGTACTGTAAAAGTGAAGGGAGGGGTATTTGCAATTTAAAGTAGGGTGGTCATGGTAGATCTCACTGAAAAGATAACATTCAAGTGAAGACCTGAATGAAGTAAATATTTTTTCAGAATGCTCAGACTTTTAATCCATTTGAAATATGAAAAGACCAGGAGGTAGGATTCTTTTTCTCTCTTCAAAAATGGATGGACAATACTGTTAAACCCCAAATTAAATTTCATCCATTGTGTTGCTATGCCAACATTATCATATACCAAATACCCATATATTCATGAGCCTATTTCTGGGATTCTTTCATAATGTCATTGATGTATTTTTTTATCTATTGCTGACTTAATAACACATGGTTTTAGTTATAATATGTAATTTTTAATTTACATGTAAATGTGATTTATAACTTACAGATTTGTATTACAATGTACACTATAATTATATTTTGAGGACTGATAAGTTGTCTCCTTCTTTATGTGCTTTTGTTTACATATGGCTTGGTTTAGGTTCATACTATGCTTATCAGAAATATCTGTGTTAGGAATAACCTGTGTTAGGAATATTCTATAAGCATGGAGATTTTTATTATACTGAACTTATAGATGATTTGGGGAGAATTGATGTCTTATACTTCAAATATATGATATACCACTCCATTTAATCTGATTTTCTTTAATGTTAGTATCTTCATCAAAGTTTTATTCATTTATTTTTAGGTTTATTCTTTGCTAGTTTAAAAATGTTTGCTATTATAAATGCAGTCTTTTCTATTATTTCTTAATTCATTATTGCAGGTTTATTACTTATGTATACTGACACATGTCCAGCCATGTTGCTAAAACCTCTTCTTAGTTATAATAATTTGTCAATTAGTTTATTTTCAGTTCTCTGGAGAGACATTTTTATTGCCCGTAAATAATGATAGCTTTCTCTATCTTTTCCTTCTTTTGAAATTTTGTAGGACTGACTAGAAAGTCTATAACAATGGTAGAATTTTGTCCTGTTCTTGATTTTAATGGGAATATTTATACTGTTTAACTGTTATGCATAATAATGGCTGTGTTTATAGTTGAATGTTCTTATCACGTAAAAGAAATGCCCATTTATACTTGGTTTATTAAGATATTTTACCAAAAATGTGTGTAGAATTTCATCAAATGTTTTTCATGAAATTGTGTTGATTTTGTAATTCTGATCTGTTAATGTAAAGGAAATGAATAGATTTTTTAAGTGTTGCACAATCTTTTAATTCCTAGTTGGTTGTGATTTATTTTTATTCAATGCTGGATAAATTTGGTAATACTTACAAAAAACCTTTTTGCTTTCATATTTACAAGAATTTCCCCCTGTTTTTTCCTAGTAGTAAAATACATTAATCTCTTTAAAATGAATTCAGTCATTTTTCAGCTTTTCAGTAGTCTATAATTTTATAATTTAAGAAATATCTACTTCTTGAAAGTTCATTATAACTTATCAGTGCAGTTATCCAAGGCTGGTGTCTAATTTTGAAATTAAATATCAATTTTTAAATGTATGGTTATTGATAATTCCAGGTTTTCTAATTGGGATGTATTTGCTAATTATATTTTTTTCTGTAGGTCAATCCAATTTACCTTGTTTTCAAAGGTATTGTTTTAAATATATATATATATACAATTTAAATATATAGGTATGTATATATGTATACATATACATATATACATACATATATATATATATATATATATATACAGCTGACCCTTGAACAACTCTGGGGTCAGGCACCCAGCTGAAAATCCAAGTATAATTTATAGTCAGCCCTCTGTATGGGCAGTTTATCCACATCCTTAGTTCCTCCATATCTGTGGTTCTGCATCCCTGTATTCAACCAATCATGGATTGTGTAGTACTACAGTATTTACTATTGAAAAAAAATCCACATTTAAGTGGACCCATACAGCTCAAACCCATGTTGTTCAAGAATCAATTGTATATTCATAAGTTTTAATTTCATCTGTATCTCTAATTCAACTCAATTCTCAGATTTTGTATATGGCTTATTTGAGTAACCTTTATTTTTTTCCATATTTGCAAAAATGTTGCCTACTTTGATAATATTTTGGTCTTTTAGAATAATCAGATTTGGAATTGATCAACTGTATTACTATGTTCACTTTAAAAAGTGATGTCTGCTTTATTAACTTCTTTTAGTTATTAGAGAAATTCAGAGATGAAAAGAGAGATTCTGGCCAGAGATATAGGATTCAGGTGGTTCACAGAAGAAAAAGAAATTGCCTAAGTCTCAAAGGGAGTCATAGGGACCAGACATTCATATGTCAACTCATAATGAAACATGAGTAAAGTGATTAATAAAAGCCAGGATTCATGTTTCATCCAGTAGGCACTGGGGAGTTGGAACCAATGGTTTTTGGCCACTGACCATCCTGTTTGGTCAGTTGTCTCTCATGCCTATGCCAGAAGGATATGGCATATCAGATCCTTTATTTGCATTATCACTCCCATTCACAAAACTGACAGTGAAAACTGGGGTATAATAAGGCAGTATAATGAATGTAGGAATTACATTTTTAAATCATAAAAAAAATAAGTTTAAATATATTCAAATGTATGTCTTGTAACTTTCACTTAATCTGAGCACAGGCTTGTGAGTGGGTCTTTGATGTCTCCAGAAAAGTAAACTATGTGACTCCATTACCATATTGAAAATATTTCTCCAAAGTTTTAATTCCCTATCATTTCTCCTCCATTTGTCTGAAGATGCTATTCAGAATTTTAAATAATTCATTTACATAAGAATCCTTTTCTTAGCTCCAGTGTGAATATTTTTATGCAGATTAAAAATGTACTCATATGAAAATTTTAGGGGGAAGAAAACCCAGAAAACGACAACAACAAAAACAATTCCTAGAAGGCAAAATCAGATTATAGAACTAATAAGCTGCAGTGAATTCATATGTGCTACAGCTGCTGCAGAAATGTGAAAACGTCATCAGGTAAAATCCAATTTAGATAAAATGTTCTACTGTCTATGTGTTTATTATTTATATTTATTCTGGGATAGGAATTTAATATTTTACGTATCTCACAAAATTATTATGCACTGTATAAAACTTCAAAGATCAGATTGCCCAAAGATCATCATATAAAAATATGGATTATCAAGTATAGAAAAATGCAAGTTGATTTCCCTCCTGCCTAATGTTCCACTAGCCAGATATAAGCAAAAAGTATAATGAATTTGAAAACAAGAAGCTAACATATTCTACTCCCTTAAGCACTTTAAATTTTCTAATGAAAGAAACATCTCCTGCTGAGTTTCTTGTCAGAAAATCCAAAAAAGTTTTTATTAAAATGAACAGTCACAGAAAAGGAAAGTTTAAAGTAAATTCTCTGTGTGGTTTAATAGACCTTTTCCGAATAAACAGCACTTAAGTCCTTCATTAAAAAGATCAATAAGACACTGAAATATATAGTTTAGTGCAGTAGCCATTAATTAGGTTTTGAAGAATATTTTATGCCTGGAAGAAACCATCAATATAAAAGCAAAATGAAAACAGATGTCACTTGAGAATAACTTTAAAATGAAGGTTTCGTTATGCACTTAAAGCACATCAGACTTTGGACTGAATATATAGGACCAATAAATTATCAAGCAACCATGTATGAAAGACTCCTTCAGATACTCTTTAGCAAAGAACTATTTTTTCATTAACTAGTGAAGACTCTTCCACTATGACAAACATTAAGAACCAATACTGATTTTGAACAAACCAAATATTGTTAGTATGAAGCAGAAGGATCATGTCTTCAACTGATACAATGAATTCAAAGCCCCAACTCACACCACCCTATAGGTAAGAATTTGGAGAACACTTTCACATACTCTTTTGAGAAAAACAAAAGAACTCTGTAACTGTACACAAAACTATTAGCAATGATTAGCATTTTGCCTGAAAACTAAATATGAAACAGGTAAACTAGTGATAAACAAACATGCACATTTTACTTCTTTCTTTTATTTTTTATACAGCAGGTACTTCTTTCTTTTATTAATGTTGGGGATTTTTCAGTAAAAAATATAATCTTTCAGTTAAATGTTATTTTGTATATTATAATTTTAACAATATATAAGCATTTTATATGAGGTCTGGGGGAAAGAAGGATGAGTATGTTCTTCTTTATACATGACTTACCATATAATCAGATTTTTTAATTTAGGCTTTGGGCTTTGAATTTTAAAAGTCATTTACCAAAAGTAAAATATATACCTCATATACCTGCAATGGGACCATGTCTCACACTTCCCTGTTCCTAAAGTGTTTCATAAAATGTCCTGACATGAGCATTACTGGGTATAGTGATCATACCTTAAACTGATTAAATGTTGACAAGGTCTCTTTTTTGATATAGTCTCCTACAATAACTTTCTTAAAACTAAGGGAAGATACACAGATAATAGCAACACAATGTGAAGCTCACAGTCACAAAACAACACAGTGAGAAATCAGTAGCTCTTCCCTTTTCACAGAAGAGAATTAATTATTTCGTCTTAAGAGCTATGAATCTAAGAAATGTTCAGTGCACACCCGGACCACTTCCCATGCTTGCCCCTCCTTCTGCCTTAGCCATGTTTGTATGGCATGATGACTCTCAACTGCAGGCAAAGAACCAAAAAACCCCATATTTTTTTCTCCCTCCTCTACATTAAGAGCCTCCTCTTGGAATTTCTTTTGTTTCTTCTTGGCATAGAACTTTTTGACTACAAAGTCCTACTCCTATCATCTTCTCTTTCTTTAGGAAAGTCAAGGTGAATTTCTTGTTTGATTTAACATACCTGAGCAGAACAGAGTTGAGATTCAACCCTCTGATAAATTGATTGGAAAAACATGGACAGTTAATTTCTGGGAGGAACAGTAGACATTCTCAACCCAGATTCCTTCATTTGTCAAGGAAGAATTCCAAAATTCAACATTGTTAGAAGGTCTCACAGCTCTTCAGGGCAGAAAGGACTTAGGATCTAGGTGGGATACCAAACTCAGAGCTTTTTACACAGTGCAATTTTATAAAGCAAGTAAAGGATTAATGAAAGCACATATTTATAGAAAATTTTAAAGTCTCTCTATAACAAATAGGGTCCATGTTTTTGTTTTTGTTTATATTAAATCATTTATTGGTAGATAAAATTCATCCTCAGAGAATTTGATGACTTGGCAAATCTACCCACTTTTCTTCACACCATTTTGGAATTCTCCATGCCACCAATCATAAATTTGAACTCATTTTATTGCAATTTTATTGTGTAAAAAGAAATGTCAAAATTCTCAGTCTTGGCTGGGTGAAGATTAAAAGCAAAGGTGGTGAAGCCAAAAGATTAGGCTATTGGTGAACACACAGCACAAGACAAAAGGAGCATGTGCTGGAAAACCACCAACTCCCTCTCCTCAATATTGTGGCTAACAAATACTTAATGATTATATTAAAAGGAAGACAAATCCCCTTGCTACTAGGAAGACAAGCATTGCTATCTCATCTGTATCCTCAGTAAGTTTTAAAGATTTTATGATGAAAGATTATAACCTGACATGTTTAAATGGATCAAAATGTAATTGCATTCAGATTGAAATGAATATATATTTTTTTCTGTTCTACACAATTGTATTCTTAAAGCTGTTAGCTTTCTAATGAAATCAGTTTGGTAATTAAAATAGAATACTTTTATCATGTTATGGACTGAATGCTTGTGTCCTAGCAAAACTTATATGTTGAAGCTCTAACCTCCAATGTAATGGTTATTGGAGATGGGGTATTTGAGAAGTAATTAGGGTTACATGAGGTCATGAAGGTGGGACCTTCATAAGAAGAAAGGTGGGGCCCTTATAAGCGACACCAGGGAACTCCCTCTCTCTCCCTGTGTACACACAAAGAAGTCAGTGAGTACACAGTGGAATGGCAGCCACCTACAAGCCAAGAGAAAAGACCTCATAATGAAACCTACCTTACAGGCACTTTGATTTTGAGCTTCCCAGCCTCCAGAATCCTGAGAAATACATTTCTGTTGTTTAAGCCACCCAGTCTATGATATTATGTTATGGCAACCCAAGCTGACTAACACATATTATAACGTCAATTGCCAAGAACATATAAAATGTGACTATTCTTGGTTTGCTT
This sequence comes from Physeter macrocephalus, assembly GCF_002837175.3. Lineage (NCBI taxonomy): Eukaryota > Metazoa > Chordata > Mammalia > Artiodactyla > Physeteridae > Physeter > Physeter macrocephalus. Next base: position 23,769,354 of record NC_041214.2, read on the forward strand.
CCAGAGAAAACAATTAAAAAAGTAAATTAGCAAGCTTTAAATAGTTTTTTGTAATCTATATTAATTTTTCCATGTTTAATTTTTCTATTAATTCTATACTTATATTCACAGTTACAGGTTCTTTAACTTTCCCTTCTTGTGTCTTTAGTGAGTCTATATTCAATATTTTCATTATTATGGTCCATAAATTATAATAACTTAAATGGGTAGGGAATTCTGCTGTTTCTTGCAATTTCATTTACTCTTTCAATTGTAAACACATCCCAGGTATTATAATTTTTCCATTGTGATCTTACATCATGCATTTGGGGTAATTTCACAAGTGTTTTCTATTTAAAACAAACAAGGAAACAGATAGATAGATAATAAATAGGTAAATAAATAGACTTATTGGAAAGATGATGCCATTTTTTTACACCTGCTAGCTTTACATGTACTTTATCTTCTGCTATTTATATGCATATATACTTTAAAATATAGACTAAAGTTTAACACAGTCAACTTTTTCGGAGGGGGAGGGAATACGCACTAAAAGGAATATTAATTCACTGGTTTCATAGAGATCGGTTCCAAAATTTTAAATGGAACAAGCTATCGATTTCTTCTCATCTGTGTCAACAGAAGGTGAATTGGGAAATATTCATCAATAGTCACTTTTACTTTTCTTTCCACAATTAATATATCTAAATATTTAGAGAAATTCAATAAATTCTAATACTAAATTTCAGATTTTCTGAGTCTTTTACATGAAAACTCACAATACCTTGAGGTCAATTATTGCATTTACACTTTCTTTTCATTATATAGTGTCCCAGGACAAGAAGAGTTGTGTTAATCAGTATGGATCTTTCTCCACTTACCATGGGGTTACATTCTGATAAACCCATTATAAGTTGAAAATATTCTAAGTCAAAATGCATTTAAATACACCCAACCTCCTGAACATCATAGCTTACTGAGCCTAACTTAACTTAAACGTCTTCTGAACACTTACACTATCCTACAGTTGGGCAAAATCATCTAACACAAAGCCTTTTCTATAATAAAGTATTGAATATCTCATGTAATTTATTGACTACTGTACAAAAGGTGAAAAACAATGGTTTCTGGGTACAGAATGGTTGTAAATATATCAGTTTTTCACCCTTGTGATTGTGTGACTGACTGGGAGCTGCGGCTGCTGCCTTGCCCAGCATCACGAGAGAGTTCCTACCACGTATGGCTAGCCCAGGAAAAGATCAAAATTCAAAACTTAATGTACAGTTTCTACCAAACATGTGTCACTTTCACACTATCATAAAGTCAAAAAATCATAAGTTGAACCATCGTATATAGAGGAAAGTCATTGAATTCTGCCTGTTTTAAGTTATACAACAGTATTCTCTATATATGTTATACAACAGTATTCTCTACAACAGTTAAAAATGTACATAACAAAGAATAAATAAAATTAGTATTGATTTAGCCTTATAGTAGAGCTTTGTCTTTTTCATGCAGAAAGTAGCTCATAGTAAGTATTGGTTTGGTGTAGCAAAAACATCGAAACCTAGGGATCTGTGATTCTCTAGACCTTCTTTAGTAGTTACAGGATGGCTGACTCAGTTTCAAAGATCACAAATAATGTCCTGGCAGGAGGAAATAAAAAGGTGAAGACAAAGACAGGTACCAGCTGAGTTCGTCCTCTTTCCTAGGGGCTTTCATGTAAATAATACTATCTAAGTTCTAATTGTAGTAAATTTACCAGAACTGTGTCTAATACTAGTTATGTCTTGGCATTAATGGAGGTCGAGAAAAATAGTTTTGTAGCTGGGGACTTTGCTGTTACCAATAAAATTGAGATTCTGTCAGTAAAGGAGAAGAGTAGATTGGCAGTTGGAAAGGCAACTCATATCAAGTCTCTTTTCCAACAACGGTGGTATGAATCTGGAAATCTATAACAGGAAGAAAACTGAAAACTATGAATATGTGGAAATTAAACAACACATTCCTGAACAGCTAATGGGTCAAAAAAAATCCAAATGGAAATCAAAAAAATAGATTCAGATAAATGTAATGGAAACACAACATACCAAAACTTACAAGATACAGAAGAAGCAGTTCTAAGAGGAAAGTTTATAGCAATAAACACTTACATTAAGAAAAAGGAAAGATCTCTAATAAACAACCTAACATAACATTTTAACGAACTAAATGTAAATGAGCAAACTAAACCTGACGTTAGCAGAAGAAAGGGAATAATTAAGATCAGAGTAGAAATACATGAAATACAGACAAGAAAAACAATAAAAAATATCAATGAAACTAAGAGTTGGTTTTTGAAAAGATTTTTAAAAAATTGACAAACCCACAGTTCGGTTAACTAATTCAAAAAAAAAAGAGAAGACTGAAATAAATAAAATACAAAAAGGATTATAAGAAACAATTATGAACACTCATATGCCAACAAATTGGCTAAGCTAGAAGAAATGGATAATTCCCTAGAAATATATACAGCCATTCTAAGAGGTGTAAGGAGGAATTTCCAGTTTATATGCTATTTTTCCAGAATTTGTTGTAATTTCCATACCACTTTTCCAGCCTCTTCAAGGTAATGCTACATGTTCAAGGTTTTTGTTATGGCAGCCTTCTCACTTTGTGGATCAATTTCTGTATCAGAATTTTCAGCATAACAGACCATCCCATAATTTAGTGGCTTATGACAACAGCCATTTATTTGACTCATGATTTAGTGGACCTGCAATTTGGTCTGGACTCAGCAATTCTTCTGCTAGTATCATCCATATATCTGTAGTCTGCTGTCAGTCACCTAAAAGACTCTCCTTTGGAGGGTTTGGATGGGTATCAGCTAAGCCGCTGGATGATTCTTCTGGCCTGGAGAAGACTAGTCTCAACTAGGTTCACATATCCATCAGCTATCGAGTTGGCTGTGACTAGCTGACTTATGATGGCTTTGCCTGGGACAGGGGATTTACTCTGTGTAGTATCTTTTACACCAGACATGTCTGTATGGCAATTGTGAAGTACCCAAACCAACAAGAGTAGAAGCTACAGAATCTTTTTTTATGAATAACCTTGAAACAGTCACAACGACACTTCTGCTAAGTCCCACTAGTCAAAACAGGTCAGAAAGCTAGCCTAGAGTCAAGGATTTGGAAAATAGATTACACGTCTTAAAAAAAGGAAATGAAAAGCAATTTCCTTGGCCATTTTGGAAAGTTAAATGGTCTAAAAAGAAAATAGTTGACTTAGCCTGAATTTTTTCCAAAATGCAGAGCCTAAGGAAAGGGTTTTGCTGCAGACAGTTTTTTTCTCAAAATGTTCATAAGAAATAGTAATTTGAAAGATTGTATGAGGGTAAAACAGAAAGCTAATCCAATGGTGCATTAGCGATTAGCGAACTGGTCACTGCTGGGTATCTAGTGCTAACTCTTGGGTAAATTTACAACAATGTGCCATCATCTGCCATGGTCAATCCGAATTTTCCAGGGGCTACACAGGTGAAGTCAAAGGAGATGTGGATACCACAACTTTTGTATCCTGTAAGTTTCAGAAGTGTGCTGTGAATCTCTCTAATTCCTCTGAGAGGCACATTTTCTTCCAATTTACTATTTGGAATTTGTGGGAGATTCACTTGGACATATCTATAATAATGGCTCTGACACCCCTGATGGGGGAACCAATGTGAGACTTCTAGCAATTGTACTTGCCAATCAGGGAAATCACCCCAGAGTGAGTCTCAGAACGCCCTGAACTCATTGGCTGGGACTTCATGCTTCACATGGCCTCCAAAAACCTCTACTCTTACTAGGACCATAATGGCATATGGGGTTCCCTGAGATTAACATCAACTCATACCCTGTATTCAACAGCTCTAGAAAAGTCTGAGTATCCCCCTTTTCCCCAATGTATAGTTAGACTGGCAATTGGCCATTGATCACTTTGGGAACAGATTAGGGTAATAATTGTGTAATGTATATATCTTATATATCTACTGCAGGGTTCTTCCTTAAGGGGGTCATTATCAAAGTTAAATTGATGTACTTTGAGAATGAGAATTGGGTAAAATCTGGAGATTGAAGAAAGAATGGAACATTTTCTATTGTAATGGCTGCCATCAGCCTTCTGCTACCCAGTTCCTTTTCTGGTTATACAGTTAAATAGCCTAGTCTGGCATCTTATTTCTGAGAATACAGTGATGCATTAGCCATGATACAGACCCCTGCATGTTAAAGAAACTTGGTTGCAACACTGACTTGGCTACCCACTAGTACAACTATAACCTCCTTGTCACTGATATTTAAGTAATTCCACTTGGCTTCTAATAGTCTGGAATTCCAACATTCTCACTGGTGCTAAGGAGCCTAGTTACTCTCAACACTGGTCTATAGAGCACCACCTTCATGAATCTTCTTAAAAATGTAGTTCATTTTTTATTGCCTTATTGAATGGAATTTATTCTGAGTTCTTCTGGGGAACCCATCTGGGGTGTGGATTCTCTGGTCTGAAATAAGAAACCTATTATAACATCTCTGCCTCCATGAATCTACAGACTTCTTCTCAATTCTGGGTCAGGGCAATCCTGGCATCTCTTCTATAGGCTATTGACATGTCCAAGCTTCAAAGAGTTATCCCAGCAGCATGTTAGGACTTGTTCCAAGAGTCCTTGCAAGGACTTCAAACTTTGACTCATGAGAGAGTGCTCCCATATAAAAAAATTTTTTTCACTTTTAGCCTCATAGTAAGGTCTCCCTGATCTAATACCCACAAGAACCACTCCCACTTGTATTCCCAGGTTATTAGCATACCTGCAGTGAGGTCCTATAATTCTCTCTGGGTATAAGATGTTTACTTCTGGGGTAGAGACTGCATTTCCCTTGCTCAAGTTGTGCTGTGACTTCTCTCTGGTTATTCGTTTGGAGGCAATGAGGGGTGAGAGGCACCCCCTTCGAAGAGGAAAAGCATAACTTTATGAGACACCTTCTTGACATTAAGGTTCTGTAGTGTCTCTGGTCAAGAGGAAACTTCTCTCCTCTCGCTGGGGGAGGAAGATGTTCCTATTGGCCTGGAATGTTCAGGAATTGGAGATTCTCAAACTTGTCCACTCAAAGGCCCAGAAGGACTTAGGGTGTCACTCTTTCTCTGTCAGATCCATAATTTTGGCATAGGGAACCCACAGAGGTAGTTCATAAGTCTCTTTTGTGACTATAGTTAATAACACTGCATGGCATTTTTGAAAGTTGCTAAGAGAGTAGATCTTCAAAGTTCTCATCACAAGGAAAAAATGTAACTATATATAGAGATGAATGTCAACTAGATTTTTGTGATCATTTCGCAATATGTACAAATATTGAATCATTTTGTTGTACACCTGAAACTAATACAATGCTATATGTCAATTATACCTCAACAAAAACAAACATTGATTTAACCAGTGACTCAAACATTTAATTTCCATTTAGCCATTCTCAGGAAGATGCTGTAGAACATGTTTCACAAAATGAGAAAGTTAAAAAAAAAAAAATTCCATGAGGGGCTTCCCTGGTGGCGCAGTGGTTGAGAGTCCGCCTGCCGATGCAGGGGATACA
>NC_041214.2:23775367-23785852 GCF_002837175.3 Physeter macrocephalus
GCGGCTGGGCCCGTGAGCCATGGCCGCTGAGCCTGCGCGTCCGGAGCCTGTGCTCCACAATAGGAGAGGCCACAACAGTGAGAGGCCCGTGTACAGAAAAAAAAAAAAAAAAAAAAAAAAAAAAATTCCATGAGATCCTGGAAATGGGAGAACCAACACGGAAGAGAGAGGAAGAGAGCTCCTTAAAGTGATGGTAAAGGGGCTCTGCAGCAGGCCAAGAAGCCAAGTCCAGTTTGAGGAAGGATGGAGGTTTCTGTTTGATCAGATTAGATTGATCGGACATATTAATAGTGCCAAACAATTGGAGGACCATATGTAATAGATAGGGTTATATATAAAATTAACAAAATATTAGCAACTATTGACTGCAAGAAAACAAAAACTGTTACTAGAAATGAAACTCAATTATAGTACACAGGTGACTGAATTGTGAACAATATTTACCTAGTTATACTAATGCAAACACTGAATATTTATAAAGGCAAAAATTATGTCATAACCATGTTGGGAATATAGAGGACAAGTGTATGTGTTTGAGGTGAGCACTGAGGAGAATCAAGTTCTCACATTTTTCCAAAAGAAATCAATAAACAATATTGAAAATTAAAAATAAAATGTAAGTAGTAGAATAATCATGTTATTTAGAAATGTGTAAGTAAATACCAGAAGTACTAAAACTATATATAGTGAAAGAATCATTAAAAGGAGTTTAAATATTCCACTAGAAAATGGTTAATTAATGCAAAATAAAGGAGTAAAGGAGTACAGAAGAATGAAAAAAAAATTTTTTTTAATTATAAAAAAAAGAAGTATCCGCTAACAATAAAAACATATTTACCTCTGAAAGGCAGGAATCTGATAAGGAGGCTTGAGGCAAGGGACTGCTCTTTACATTTGTTATAAGACATACAGAAATATTATGAAGTTATGCACATTATTGTGATAAATTAAAATTTTAAAAAAATCAAAAAAGAAATGACAAAAGGAAAAGGTAAGGGAAGAGCACACCTTTCTTTTTTTTTTTTTAAGAGCACATCTTTTGATACAGTATGGCTACAGTTCAGAGAACAACTCTTCTATAATTAACAAGATTAACCAAAATAACGTCTGTGTCTTGGTCATGGAACCCATAAAAAATGGTAGTGTTGAAGAATCAAAGTGTCCCATCTATGAAATATAACATGGGTTTTATTCTCAACTGTGACACTTAGTAGCTGTGTGGCCTTGGATAAGTTACCTAGACTCACAAACCCCAGTTTCCTCACCTATAAAAAGGGTCACAGAACTGGTGTGAGGATTTAATCAAATAATCTATTTAAAACATCCTCCATTCTTCCTGATACTTAATAGCTACATGAGAAAATATAGCTGGTTATTATTCTCTAGGAATCCGTTTTTTAAATTGTCAAAATAATATAATCTATAATGAAGTTTCTATGCTGATTGTATTAATGGAATTATAGTTAATTTTTAAAATCACACATAAATGAACCCATCTACAAAACAGAAACAGAGTCACAGATATAGAAAACAAACTTATGGTTAATAAGGGGGAAGTGGCAGGGGGAGGGATAAATTGGGAGACAGGGATTGACACATACACATTACTATATGTAAAATAGATAACTAATAAGAACCTACTGTATAGCACAGGGAACTTTATTCAATACTCTGTAATGACCTATATGGGAATAGAATCTAAAAAAGAGTGGATATATGTTTATGTATAACTGATTCACTTTGCTGTACAGCAGAAACTAATGCAACATTGTAAATCAACTATGCTCCAATAAAAATTAATTTAAAAATCACACATACAAATAATTACATTGAAATTGTCTGTTCTCATGATTTCCCAAACTGACATCAATCACTGTATTAGTCATTTTGATACTTTTAACTAAGTAAGGCATTCCCCATACATGAGACTAACAATAACAAATGCAATTATTTGGGGGTAATTTTTCTAAATATAATGAAAAACCTAGTAAATTCCTTCAATTCATAGAAGAGAAAGAATATATAACGAATATATAAACAAATTGATGTTTCCTTTGTGCCTCATTGTCACTCTATATGGGTATCATATGTCAATGTTCAGCAGAGTGTCAAATAGAAATATAGTCGTGTGCTTTGGACTTCTTCAGTGCGAGCAGGATAAGCAGGAAAAATGCATTCAATGTCAGTGCTCCAATGTAAGTTGGAAGCTAGAAACATAAAAACACTAGTGGGAAATGTAATATATGGAAATTGGTTTGCCTAAACCTACTTTCTGACAGAGAATGATGGCGCCCCTCTATTTATCTATTTGATATCATAAACTGCTTATCTCAGCTGCAGGGCTGATACCGCTTTCCATGAAGCAGATGGTGAATCACAGCTAAATCAAAAACTGCAACTGTTTTAAATGTGAGGAAGCGCAGTTTGTCCCCAATGAGGACACTCCAGCAAACATGAATTTTCCTTTCCAGTAACATCTGAGTGAAGATATCTTAAAATGCATCTAGTCAAGGAGAGATTTTCCTTATTTCTTCATCAAAGTGTCTTCTATTACTCAATTCAAAGAGAAAAATGGATCTCAGCTATACAAAGCAAATAAATGGCCATTTATACTTTGCATCTATCAAATATGCCAATTTTATAAGCCTAATGGGTATGTTTTAATAGTGTTTTTATTGATAGCTCTTTAAAGGAATACACAGTGTTTTGAGGAAAGCTATTTCTCTTGTTATGTATCTTCTAAATAATTTTTCCAACATTATAAATATCATCTTGAGAGATATTACAGGATTAAGGAGAGTACTGAAAACAATTATTTTTAGCTTAGAACGTTTATTATTTTAAAGAATGGATACAGTAAATGCTTGGTCAGTAAAATAAATTACTACAAGTCAATGAGAAGCACGATTTTTAGTAGGTGATATAAGCGATATAAGTAAATACTGAAGAAATCAAAGTGAGAAGATGACAACCATCAGGCAGAATTAGCTAGTTCTTTTTTTTTTTTTTTTTTTTTTTGCGGTACGCGGGCCTCTCACTGTTGTGGCCTCTCCCGTTGCGGAGCACAAGCTCCGGACGCGCAGGCTCAGCGGCCATGGCTCACGGGCCCAGCCGCTCCGCGGCATGTGGGATCTTCCCGGACCGGGGCACGAACCCGCGTCCCCTGCATCGGCAGGCGGACTCTCAGCTACTCTGCCACCAGGGAAGCCCTAACTAGTTCTTAAAAGGAAGTTGTTCAACAGGGCAATAAATGGGATGAGTATATTCAAACATATTTTTCCATATATTTATTTATGAAGAGATTAAAAATCACTAAGAATGTGGCACTATTAGTGCAAATTTTTTTTTCTAAATTTGAATCACAAGTCCATCACTGACAATCTGTTTGTATGGGTTACATATTTACTATATTACTTGTAAAATATTAATGATTTAACTCATAGTCATAGACTTGCTTGGTTATAAAAGACCTAATTTATTTAAGTAAAAATGTGACAAATCTTACACAAAGCAGAAACTCAAGAATCATATTTTTCTTATTTTCTGCACTTTTATCAACTCCTCAATTGCCTTCAGAAAGTGGCACATTCTGACTCTATGTGTAAAGACATTTTAAAGATATTTTATATATGAGAAAGGAACCCTACGCTAGCAAACAGGTCTATAAATGTTAGCCTTCCATTTATGTCCATGAATCGTTCTCCACTCAAGGAAGTTTATCCCAGGGAAATTTGGAAATTATTGGAGGCAGTTTTGGTTAACACAACTGTGGAGGTGACCTAGTAAGTAGAGGATAGCAGTCATGCTAAACATCCCAAAAGACACCAAATACACAGGAGAGCCCTCTCGCACAAAGAATTGTCCAGCTCAAAAAGTCAACAATGTTGAGGTTGAGAAACGCTGGTCTATGTAATGAGAATGGTCCCTCAGGTTTAATCAAATGTTTTAAATGAGTGTAGAAATAATCCAGTTTTCTTTCAGAATTAGAGTTGCCTGGTAAATTTTAGGATAGAAGAAGAGAATGGCAGAGCTCAGATTTTTTAAAAAAGAGCTCAGATTTTTTCAACTGAGAGACAGATTTACATAACTAATTCCAGTGGGTTCAATCTATGACGAAAGTGAACATGTTATCTCAATGTCCCAGAGCTTCCATTTCCTCATATCCCTAAAAAACAGGGATAACAATACCTTCCTTTCATGTCTGTAAAAATTGAATGGAAAACGTATGTAAAATTTCTATCAGAATGTATGACAAAAACAGATTCTCAAAGAATAAAGACTCTATATAGAGATAAGGCCAAGAATTAACTATACTCTAGAATAAATTCTTACTCTTGACCAAAATGATTTGATTTTAAATCATTGTAGAAGCTTGCATTCTGACCTCAGAAACTAAATGACTGAACATTTTTATGATAGATCAAAGGGCAATGCAATCATATTGCTACATACTCTGAATCTCTCCTTGTCAATCACCCAAGAGTGCTGGCATTTTTCTATGACTATTTTTAGTTCCTGTAACCAACCTTCAAATCTTTAAGATTAATGCTGTGTAAAAATTTTAGCATTATTGACTTTCTTCATTCTGACTTTCAGTTACTATATTCATCTAAAATAAACTGTCTCTTTTCTATTGATGTACTGATTTAAAAGAGCCGACAAGGAGAATAGGAGAATTCACTAGGGAACACCAATCCACAGTAAAGAAAATTGCTAAAACCTCAACTCCCAACAAACAAGACCTGATTACAAGAAACTCAGGCCATCTTTTTTTCTAAAGAAATCTAATGCGAAAACTAAAATCTATGAAGTATTTCAGTGCCTTTAAAGTTTCAAATTGTTCCCATAGTATATGAGCCAGAGAAATGTAATCAGTCCAAAGAATGAAATGTAATTGGGGGCACTGTGGTATATTACAGGGGATTTTCAATGATAGCTGATCACTAATAAATAGGAAATATGGACAATTGCTACTTCAGAATGCAAATAGTAGTCAAAATCCTGTATTATTATGTTTTCTTATATTAATAATGTATTATATGCCCAGTAATGGACACATTGTAAAACATTAAAAATCTACTTAAGCAACATAGAATAAAATAGGAATTTATTTCCCCCTGTGTCTTGGTTGTAACTTTAGAAATTATATTTAAAATGAATACACAATCATATCTAGTTATTGGGAGCCTACTGGCATATATGAATGTGTATAGAGTGGAATACACTTTTTGAAAATGCCTGAAAATTGGCCTTTAAATAAATGAATCCTCAGTGAAATTGTGAGGTACTAATAGCATGGAATTCTTATAATCCTTGCAACAATAAAAATAAGACTTACATCTACCTTAAAAATAGCTATAACCTAGAGTGAAAAATGTAACACATATCAATACCTAATATTGCTTTAATAAAATATTGCTTTGATAAGTACTGAATGCTATAGAAGTTCTAAAAAGAGGAAAACATCTCTACTAGATAAACTAAGTAGAAATATTCTTTAAATTTTGGTCTCATAAATGAGACTATGGGCAGACAATGATTTACTCTTCTATCTGACAATATCATTCATAGATAATCCAGAAAAGATGGGTTCAAATTTTTGCAACAATTGCAAATTGAAAATTCCAAAGAAGTGAAAAATACAGTCATGAGATTTTTTTTTTTAAAGGGAATCAGAAATATCAAACTTTGTTATCTTCAGGTATACATGTAGCTGGTAAACAGTGTAGATTATAAAGTTCTGAGAGATTGTTCTACATGTAAAATTACTTATTCTGACAAAGCATCAATTACATTTAAAAGCAAATAAATAGCATCAATTACATTTAAAAGCAAGTATATACTAGCTTATAAGTTCAAGAACTCAGAAAATTCAATTCTCAGACGTTCTTTCAGGGAAAAAAATATTTGAGGGCATATTGTAGCAAAGCAAAAAAACCAAAAATAATTGAATCTGAAAAAGAAGATGTGAGATAAAATAATAGAGATAAAGAAAAAACAAATATTGATGGTTTGAATTTCCTAAACTTTGAATTAAAGATTAATGATTATTTCACACAGAGCACAATAAATGTTACATAACAGCATGATGCAAGACAAAACAAAATAAAACCAACAAATATAAATAGGCAACAAAAAATAACCCTCCAAAGTCCATTGGATATATGATTTATCACCAGTACAAAAGAGATGGGGCTTCTAGCTTCTGCCTAACAATATGGGGAGCTAGAAGGAGCACTGCTCCCCACCTTATAATGAAAAAGAGCTGAGTTAATTTCAAATGTAAAACTTGTTTTACAAATTGCTGAGGTCAAATTGCTGAGGTCACAGAACAACAAATTTGCACCAAATCTCAGAAGAGATAATGCATGCAGGGAAGGACAAATAAGGAGTCAGCCAGCACTGACCTTGGGTTGATGGAACTGGACCCTGGTAAACAGAGTTCAGCTAGAATAAGTGACAGATTCGTAAAGACTGAGTGCAGACTGGGAGGCAAAAAACGGGGGAGTCCACACCTTTTCACAGGCTCTTATTCCATTAAGGGCATAAAGTGCTCCCAGAAAAGACTGGAAACAGACCCAAGAAGTTAGGCACCGCTGATGGAAGAGAAGAGAAGAACAGCAGCGTGAAAGGGCAAACAATTCCACAAAGACTCGTCTCCTCTGTATTAGTTTGCTAGGGCTGTCATAATAAAGCAGCAACACTAGAAGGCTTAAATGACAGAAGTTTTTTTTTTTTTGGTCTCATAAATGAGACTATGGGCAGACAATGATTTACTCTTCTATCTGACAATATCATTCATAGATAATCCAGAAAAGATGGGTTCAAATTTTTGCAACAATTGCAAATTGAAAATTCCAAAGAAGTGAAAAATACAGTCATGAGATTTTTTTTTTAAAGGGAATCAGAAATATCAAACTTTGTTATCTTCAGGTATACATGTAGCTGGTAAACAGTGTAGATTATAAAGTTCTGAGAGATTGTTCTACATGTAAAATTACTTATTCTGACAAAGCATCAATTACATTTAAAAGCAAATAAATAGCATCAATTACATTTAAAAGCAAGTATATACTAGCTTATAAGTTCAAGAACTCAGAAAATTCAATTCTCAGACGTTCTTTCAGGGAAAAAAATATTTGAGGGCATATTGTAGCAAAGCAAAAAAACCAAAAATAATTGAATCTGAAAAAGAAGATGTGAGATAAAATAATAGAGATAAAGAAAAAACAAATATTGATGGTTTGAATTTCCTAAACTTTGAATTAAAGATTAATGATTATTTCACACAGAGCACAATAAATGTTACATAACAGCATGATGCAAGACAAAACAAAATAAAACCAACAAATATAAATAGGCAACAAAAAATAACCCTCCAAAGTCCATTGGATATATGATTTATCACCAGTACAAAAGAGATGGGGCTTCTAGCTTCTGCCTAACAATATGGGGAGCTAGAAGGAGCACTGCTCCCCACCTTATAATGAAAAAGAGCTGAGTTAATTTCAAATGTAAAACTTGTTTTACAAATTGCTGAGGTCAAATTGCTGAGGTCACAGAACAACAAATTTGCACCAAATCTCAGAAGAGATAATGCATGCAGGGAAGGACAAATAAGGAGTCAGCCAGCACTGACCTTGGGTTGATGGAACTGGACCCTGGTAAACAGAGTTCAGCTAGAATAAGTGACAGATTCGTAAAGACTGAGTGCAGACTGGGAGGCAAAAAACGGGGGAGTCCACACCTTTTCACAGGCTCTTATTCCATTAAGGGCATAAAGTGCTCCCAGAAAAGACTGGAAACAGACCCAAGAAGTTAGGCACCGCTGATGGAAGAGAAGAGAAGAACAGCAGCGTGAAAGGGCAAACAATTCCACAAAGACTCGTCTCCTCTGTATTAGTTTGCTAGGGCTGTCATAATAAAGCAGCAACACTAGAAGGCTTAAATGACAGAAGTTTTTTTTTTAACATCTTTATTGGAGTATAATTGCTTTACAATGATTTGTTAGTTTCTGCTCTATAACAAAGTTAATCAGCTATACATATACATATATCGGCATATCTCCTCCCTCTTGCATCTCCTTCCCACCCTCCCTAACGCACCTTTCTAGGTGGACACAAAGCACCAAGGTGATCTCCCTGTGCTGTGCGGCTGCTTCCCACTAGCTACTTTACATTTGGTAGTGTATATATGTCCATGCCAATCTCTCACTTCATCCCAGTTTACCCTTCCCCCTCCCCCTGTCCTCAAGTCCATTCTCGACATCTGCATCTTTATTCCCGTCCTGCCCCTGGGTTCTTCAGAACCAATTATTTTTAATTCCATATATATCTGTTAGCATATGGTATTTGTTTTTCTCTTTCTGACTTACTTCACTTACTTCTCTAGATCCATCTACCTCACTACAAATAACTCACTTTCGTTTCTTTTTATGGCTGAGTACTATTCCATTGTATATATGTGCCATATCTTCTTTATCCATTCATCTGTTGATGGACACTTGGTTGCTTCCATGTCCTGGCTATTGTAAATACAGCTGCAATGAACACTGTGGTACATGACTCTTTTTGAATAATGGTTTTCTCAGGGTATATGCCCAGTAGTGGGATGGCTGAGTCGTATGGTGGTTCTATTTTTAGTTTTTTAAGGAACCTCCATACTGTTGTTCTCCATAGTGGCTGTATCAATTTACATTCCCACCCACAGTGCAATAGGGTTCCCTTTTCTCCACACCCTCTCCAGCATTTATTGTTTCTAGGTTTTTTGATGATGGCCATTCTGACTGGTGTGAAGTGATACCTCATTCTAGTTTTGATTTGAATTTCTCTAATGATTAGTGATGTTGAGCATCCTTTCACGTGTTTGCTGGCAATCTGTATATCTTCTTTGAAGAAATGTCTGTTTAGATCATCTGCCCATTTTTAGATTGGGTTGTTTGTTTTTTTGATATTGAGCTGCATGAGCTGCTTGTATATTTTGGAGATTAATCCTTTGTCAGTTGCTTCGTTTGCAAATATTTTCTCCCATTCTGAGGGTTGTCTTTTCGTCTTGTTTATAGTTTCCTTTGCTGTGCAAAGGCTTTGAAGTTTCATTAGGTCCCATTTGTTTTTTTTGTTTTTATTTCCATTACTCTAGGAGGTGGGTCAAAAAAGATCTTGCTGTGATTTATGTCATAGAGTGTTCTGCCTATATTTTCCTCTAAGTGTTTTATAGTGTCTGGCCTTACATTTAGGTCTTTAATCCATTTTTAATTTATTTTTGTATATGGTGTTAAGGAGGGTTCTAATTTCATTCTTTGACGTGTAGCTGTCCAGTTTTCCCAGCACCACTTATTGAAGAGGCTGTCTTTTCTCCATTGTATATTCTTGCTCCCTTTATCAAAGATAAGGTGACCATATGTGTGTGGGTTTATCTCTGGGCTTTCTATCCTGTTCCATTGATCCATATTTCAGTTTTTGTGCCAGTACCATACTGTCTTGATTACTGTTGCTTGTAGTATAGTCTACGGCCAAGGAGCATGATTCCTCCAGTTCTGTTTTTCTTTCTCAAGATTGTTTTGGCTATTAGGGGTCTTTCGTGTTTCCAAACAAATTGTGAAATTTTTGTTCTAGTTCTGTTTAAAATGCCATTGGTAGTTTGATAGGAAATGCATTGAATCTGTAGATTGCTTTGGGTAATGTAGTCATTTTCACAATGTTCCTTCTTCCAGTCCAAAAACATGGTATTTCTCTCCATCTTTTTGTAACATCTTTAATTTCTTTCTTCAGTGTCTTATAGTTTTCTGCATACAGGTCTTTTGTCACATTAGGTAGGTTTATTCCTAGGTATTTTACTCTTTTTTTGCAGTGGTAAATGGGAGTGTTTCCTAAATTTCTCTTTCAGATTTTTCATCATTAGTACATAGGAAGGCAAGACATTTCTGCGCATTAACTTTGTATCCTGCTACTTTACCAAATTCACTGATTAGTCCTACTAGTTTTCTGGAAGCATCTTTAGGATTCTCTATGTGTAGTATCATGTCATCTGCAAATGGTGAGAGTTTTACTTCTTCTTTTCTGATTTGGATTCCTTTTATCGCTTTTTCTTCTCTGATTCCTGTGGTTAAAACTTCCAAAACTATGTTGAATAATAGTAGTTAGAGTGGGCAACCTTGTCCTGTTCCTGATCTTAGTGGAAAAGTTTTCAGATTTTCACCATTGAGAACGATGTTGGCTGTGGGTTTGTCATATATGGCCTATATTATGTTGAGGTGAGTTCCCTCTATGCCTACTTACTGGAGGGTTTTTATCATAAATGGGTGTTGAATTTGGTCCAAAGCTTTTTCTGCATCTGTTGAGATGACCATATGGTTTTTCTCCTTCAGTTTGTTAATATGGTGTATCACATTGATTGATTTGCATATATTGAAGAATCCTTGCATTCCTGGGATAACCCCACTTGATCATGGTGTACGATCCTTTTAATGTGCTGTTGGATTCTGTT
>NC_041214.2:23787069-23787380 GCF_002837175.3 Physeter macrocephalus
GCCGCTCCGCGGCATGTGGGATCCTCCCAGACCGGGGCGCGAACCCGGTTCCCCTGCATCGGCAGGCGGACGCGCAACCACTGCGCCACCAGGGAAGCCCCTTGTTGAGGATTTTTGCATCCATGTTCATCATTGATGTTTGTCTGTACTTTTGTTTTTTTGTGATATCTTTGTCTAGTTTTGGTATCAGGATGAGTGGCCTTGTAGAATGAGTTTGGGAGTGTTCCTCTCTCTGCTATATTTTGGAAGAGTTTGAGAAGGATAGGTGTTAGCTCTTCTCTAAATGTTTGATAGAATTCGCCTGTGAAGCC
>NC_041214.2:23788000-23789283 GCF_002837175.3 Physeter macrocephalus
CTCTGCTATATTTTGGAAGAGTTTGAGAAGGATAGGTGTTAGCTCTTCTCTAAATGTTTGATAGAATTCGCCTGTGAAGCCTTCTGGTCCTGGGCTTTTGTTTGTTGGGAGAATTTTAATCATAGTTTCAATTTCAGTGCTTGTGATTTGTCTGTTTATATTTTCTATCTTCCTGGCTCAGTCCTGGAAGGTTGTGCTTTTCTACGAATTTATCCATTTCTTCCAAGTTTTCCATTTTACTGGCATATAGTTGCTTGTAGTAATGTCTCATGATCATTTGTATTTCTACAGTGTCAGTTGTTACTTCTCCTTTTTTATTTCTAATTCTTTGGATTTGAGTCTTCTCTCTTTTTTTCTTGATGAGTCTGTCTAATGGTTTATCAATTTTGTTTATCTTCTCAAAGAGCCACCTTTTAGTTTTATGATCTTTGCTATCATTTCCTTCATTTCTTTTTCATTTATTTCTGATCTGATCTCTATGATTTCTTTCCTTCAACTAACTTTGGTTTTTGTTTTGTTCTTCTTTCTCTAATCACTTTAGTTGTAAGGTTAGGTTGTTTATTTGAGATGTTTCTTGTATCTTGAGGTACGATTGTACTGGTATAAACTTCCCTCTTAGAACTGCTTTTGCTGCATCCCATAAATTTGGGTCATTGTGTTTTCATTATCATTTGTTTCTTGGTATTTTTTATTTCCTCTGTGATTTCTTCAGTGATCTCTTGGTTATTTAGTAGTGTAGTATTTAGCCTCTATGTGTTTGTATTTTGTACAGATTTTTTTCCTGTAATTGATATCTAGTCTCATAGTGTTGTGGTCGGAAAAGATACTTGATATGATTTCAATTTCTTAAATTTACCAAGTCTTGATTTGTGACCCAAGATATGATCTATCCTGGAGAATGTTCCATGAGCACTTGAGGAGAAAGTGCATTCTGTTGTTTTTGGATGGAATGTCCTATAAATATCAATTAAGTCCATCTTGTTTAATATATCATTTAAAGCTTGTGTTTCCTTATTTATTTTCATTTTGGATGATCTGTCCATTGAGGAAATTGGTGTGTTAAAGTCTCCTATTATTATTGTGTTACTGTCGTTTCCCCTTTTATGGCTGTTAGCACTTGCCTTATGTATTGATGTGCTCCTATGTTGGGTTCATCAATATTTACAATTGTTATATCTTCTTCTTGGATTGATCCCTTGATCATTATGTAGTATCCTTCTTTGTCTCTTGTAATAGTCTTTATTTTAAAGTCTATTTTGTCTGATATGAGAATTGCTACTCCA
>NC_041214.2:23789346-23790758 GCF_002837175.3 Physeter macrocephalus
AAGTTCCTTTAGCATTTGTTGTAAAGCTGCTTTGGTGGTGCTGAACTCTCTTAACTTTTGCTTGTCTGTAAAGGTTTTAATCTCTCCATTGAATCTGAATGAGATCCTTGCTGGGTAGAGTAATCTTGGTGTTGGTTTTCCCCTGTCATCACTTTAAATATGTCCTGCCACACCCTTTTCCCATATTAGGGAATTTTCAACTATAATCTCTTCAAATATTTTCTCAGTCCCTTTGTTTTTTTCCTCTTCTTCTGGCACCCATATAATTCACATGTTGGTGTGTTTAATGTTTTCCCAGAGGTCTCTGAGACTGTCCTCAATTCTTTTCATTCTTTTGTCTTTATTCTGCTCTGTGATACTTATTTCCACTATTTTATCTTCCAGGTCACTTTTCTGTTCTTCTGCCTCAGTTATTCTGCTATTGATTCCTTCTAGAGAATTTTAAATTTCATTTATTGTGATTTTCATCTTTGTTTGTTTGCTCTTTAGTTCTTCTAGGTCCTTGTTATACTTTTCTTCTATTTTCTCCATTCTATTTCCAAGATTTTGGATCATCTTTACTATCATTACTCTGAATTCTTTTTCAGGTAGACTGTCTATTTCCTCTTCATTTGTTTGGTCTGGTGAGGTTTTACCTTGATCTTTCATCTGCTGTGTATTTCTCTGTCTTCTCATTTTGCTTAACTTACTGTGTTTGGGGTCTCCTTTTCGCAAGCTGCAGTTTCATAGTTCCCATGGTTTTTGGTGTCTTCCCCCAATGGGTAAGTTTGGTGCAGTGGGTTATGTAGGCTTCCTGGTGGAGGGGACTGGTGCCTGTGTTCTGGTGGATGAGGCTGGAGCTTGTCTTTCTGGTGGGCAAGACCACATCCATTAGTGTGTTTTGGGGTATCTGTGAACTTATTATGATTTTAGGCAGCCTCTTTGCTAATGGGTGTCTTGCTAGTTGTTTGGCATGGGGTGTCCAGCACTGGAGCCTGCTGGTCGTTGAGTGGAACTGGGTCTTAGCATTGAGAAGGAGATCTGTGGGAGAGCTCTTGCTGATTGATATTACTTGGGGCCGGGAGGTCTCTGGTGGTCCAGTGTCCTGAACTCAGCTCTCCCACCTCAGAGGCTCAGGCCTGACACCCGGCTGGAACACCAAGACCCTGTCAGCCACACAGCTCAGAGGAAAAGGGAGATATATTTTTAAAAAAGAAAGAAAGAAAAAATAAATAAAATGAAATAAATAATGAAAATAAAAAATATGAAAATAAATTTAAAAGTAATTTTTAAAAAAGGAAAGAAGAGAATAACCAAACCAATAAACAAATCCACCAGTGATAACAAGCACTAAAAACCATACTAAAGCCTGTGCTCCGCAACGGGAGAGGCCACAGCAGTGAGAGGCCTGCGTACCGCAAAAAAAAAAAAAA
>NC_041214.2:23790768-23792177 GCF_002837175.3 Physeter macrocephalus
TGGTAAAAGCAAACCTATACAGACAAAAATCACACAAAGAAGCATACACATACACATTCACAAAAAGAGAAAAAGGGAAAAAAAATTATATATATATGTATATCTATAAAAGGAAGAGAGCAACCAAATCAATAAACAAATCTACCAATGGTAATAATCTCTAAATACTAAACTAAGATAAACCTAAAACCAGAAACAAATTAGATGCAGAAAGCAAACCCCAAGTCTACAGATGCTCCCAACGTCCACCACCTCAATTTTGGGATGATTCCTTGTCTATTGAGGTATTCCACAGATGCAGGGTACATTAAGCTGATTGTGGAGATTTAATCCGCTGCTCCTGAGGCTGCAGGGAGAAATTTCCCTTTCTCTTCTTTTATGCATAGCTCCTTGTGTTCAGCTTTGGATGTGGCCCCACCTCTGTGTGTAGGTCGCTCTCTCTGGCGTCTGTTCTTCACCCAGACAGGAGGGGGTTAAAGGAGAGGCTTATTAGGGGGCTCTGGCTCACTCAGGCCGGGGGGAGGGAGAGGTACGGATGCAGGGTGAGCCTGCGGCGGCAGAGGCCGGCATGACATTGCACCAGCCTGAGACGCGCCGTGCATTCTCCTGGGGAAGTTGTTGTGGATCCCGGGACCCCGGCAGTGGCGGGCTGCACAGGCTCCCGGGAGGGGAGGTGTGGAGAGTGACCTGTGCTTACACACAGGCTTCTTGGTGCCACAGCAGCAGCCTTAGCGTCTCATGCCCGTCTCTGGGGTCCATAATGATAGCCGCAGCTTGCGCCTGTCTGTGAAGCTTGTTTAAGTGGTGCTCTGAACCCCCTCTCCTTGTGCACCCCGAACCAATGGTCTCTTGCCTCTTAGGCAGCTCCAGACCTTTTCCCGGACTCCCTCCCGGCTAGCTGTGGCGCACTAGCCCCCTTCATGCTGTGTTCACACCGCCAACCCCAGTCCTCTCCCTGGGATCCGACCTCCGAAGCCCGAGCCTCAGCTCCCAGCCCTCGCCAGCCCCGGTGGGAGAGCAGACAAGCCTCTCAGGCTGGTGAGTGCTGGTCGGCACCGATCCTCTGCGGGAATCCCTCCGCTTTACCCTCTGCACCCCTGTTGCTGCGCTCTCCTCCATGGCTCTGAAGCTTCCCCCTCCGCCACCCGCAGTCTCCACCCACGAAGGGGCTTCCTAGTGTGTGGAAAGCTTTCCTCCTTCACAGCTCCCTCCCACTGGTGCAGGGCTCGTCCCTATTCTTTTGTCTCTGTTTTTTTCTTTTTTCTTTTGCCCTATCCAGGTACGTGGGGAGTTTCTTGCCTTTTGGGAGGTCTGAGGTCTTCTGCCAGCGTTCAGTAGGTGTTCTGTAGGAGTTGTTCCACATGTAGATGTATTTCTGATGTATCTGTGGGGAGGAAGGTGATCTCCAC
>NC_041214.2:23793719-23801543 GCF_002837175.3 Physeter macrocephalus
TGGTGGTCCAGTGTCCTGAACTCAGCTCTCCCACCTCAGAGGCTCAGGCCTGACACCCGGCTGGAACACCAAGACCCTGTCAGCCACACAGCTCAGAGGAAAAGGGAGATATATTTTTAAAAAAGAAAGAAAGAAAAAATAAATAAAATGAAATAAATAATGAAAATAAAAAATATGAAAATAAATTTAAAAGTAATTTTTAAAAAAGGAAAGAAGAGAATAACCAAACCAATAAACAAATCCACCAGTGATAACAAGCACTAAAAACCATACTAAAGCCTGTGCTCCGCAACGGGAGAGGCCACAGCAGTGAGAGGCCTGCGTACCGCAAAAAAAAAAAAAAATACTAAACCCCCCCCTCAAAAACGGACAGAGAACCATAGGACAAATGGTAAAAGCAAACCTATACAGACAAAAATCACACAAAGAAGCATACACATACACATTCACAAAAAGAGAAAAAGGGAAAAAAAATTATATATATATGTATATCTATAAAAGGAAGAGAGCAACCAAATCAATAAACAAATCTACCAATGGTAATAATCTCTAAATACTAAACTAAGATAAACCTAAAACCAGAAACAAATTAGATGCAGAAAGCAAACCCCAAGTCTACAGATGCTCCCAACGTCCACCACCTCAATTTTGGGATGATTCCTTGTCTATTGAGGTATTCCACAGATGCAGGGTACATTAAGCTGATTGTGGAGATTTAATCCGCTGCTCCTGAGGCTGCAGGGAGAAATTTCCCTTTCTCTTCTTTTATGCATAGCTCCTTGTGTTCAGCTTTGGATGTGGCCCCACCTCTGTGTGTAGGTCGCTCTCTCTGGCGTCTGTTCTTCACCCAGACAGGAGGGGGTTAAAGGAGAGGCTTATTAGGGGGCTCTGGCTCACTCAGGCCGGGGGGAGGGAGAGGTACGGATGCAGGGTGAGCCTGCGGCGGCAGAGGCCGGCATGACATTGCACCAGCCTGAGACGCGCCGTGCATTCTCCTGGGGAAGTTGTTGTGGATCCCGGGACCCCGGCAGTGGCGGGCTGCACAGGCTCCCGGGAGGGGAGGTGTGGAGAGTGACCTGTGCTTACACACAGGCTTCTTGGTGCCACAGCAGCAGCCTTAGCGTCTCATGCCCGTCTCTGGGGTCCATAATGATAGCCGCAGCTTGCGCCTGTCTGTGAAGCTTGTTTAAGTGGTGCTCTGAACCCCCTCTCCTTGTGCACCCCGAACCAATGGTCTCTTGCCTCTTAGGCAGCTCCAGACCTTTTCCCGGACTCCCTCCCGGCTAGCTGTGGCGCACTAGCCCCCTTCATGCTGTGTTCACACCGCCAACCCCAGTCCTCTCCCTGGGATCCGACCTCCGAAGCCCGAGCCTCAGCTCCCAGCCCTCGCCAGCCCCGGTGGGAGAGCAGACAAGCCTCTCAGGCTGGTGAGTGCTGGTCGGCACCGATCCTCTGCGGGAATCCCTCCGCTTTACCCTCTGCACCCCTGTTGCTGCGCTCTCCTCCATGGCTCTGAAGCTTCCCCCTCCGCCACCCGCAGTCTCCACCCACGAAGGGGCTTCCTAGTGTGTGGAAAGCTTTCCTCCTTCACAGCTCCCTCCCACTGGTGCAGGGCTCGTCCCTATTCTTTTGTCTCTGTTTTTTTCTTTTTTCTTTTGCCCTATCCAGGTACGTGGGGAGTTTCTTGCCTTTTGGGAGGTCTGAGGTCTTCTGCCAGCGTTCAGTAGGTGTTCTGTAGGAGTTGTTCCACATGTAGATGTATTTCTGATGTATCTGTGGGGAGGAAGGTGATCTCCACGTCTTACTCCTCTGCCGTCTTGAAGCTCCCCCCACAACAGAAGTCTTTTTCTCCCATTCTGGAGGCTAGAAGTCTAAGATCTAAGTATCAGTAAGGTTGGTGCCTTCTGCTGACTGTGAGGGAGAATACCTTTATGCCTCTCTTTTAGCTTCTAGTGGTTTGCTGGCAACTTTGGCTTAGGAACAGCAAAGTTGTAGCTACAACAGATACATCACCTCACTCTCTGTCTTCATGTTCACATGGGGTTCTTCCTTTGTGAATCCTGGTTTTTGTGTCTAAAGTTTTTCCTTTTAAAAGGACATGAGTCATATTGAATTAGGGCATGCTCAGATAACCCCATTTTAACTTTTTTACCTCAGTAAGATCCTATGTCCAAACAAGGTCACATTCTGACCTACAGAAGTTAGGCCTCCAGCATATATTTTCTGAGGGACAAAATTCAACCCACAGCATTCTCTGTCTGCAGTATAGAACACAGTCTTGATGGGTGGGAAAGTCAAGAATTGCAGTCCTTAGGTCACTAGTAAAAATTCATTACAGATGGGGAAGGGAACAGGAAAAAAATCCTACTCTGCATGAGAGATAGTATTATAGGCTGAATCCACACCATACCTGAGAGAGGGGCGAGAGAACTGAAAATGTCACACCTCTTAGACACAGTGACACAGAGCATGCCCAAATCTGAGGCTTAGTCAGAAAAATAATGAACACACCCTCCCACTGCAAGCTAGCAAGCTACAAATAACAAGTAGAAGCAGAATATTGCTAAAAGAGGAGCAGGAGAGGAATAAGAATTTGTACAGAGACTCTAAGGCACAGCACAAACAGAAGATCAAAACCTCAGAATCAGGCATTTCTTTGGTAAACCATCCTCCACCCTACATACAAGCTATCTCTATAGAAATTTGAAATCTAATGTGAAATCTGAAGGTAACCATAGCAACAACAATATCAAACCTAACTGAGGTCCTAAGTCTATTAAATGAAATCCTGCTATAAAGGTGTAGCAGAAGGAAAAGTGTACACGCATCCTGACATGAAAACTATCTCAGTCTCTGCTGTCCCACATAAAATGTCTGCCTCTCATCAAAATATTCTGAAGCATAGAAAAAACAAGACAAAACAGAGTCTGAAGAGACAAAAATGATCATAAGAATGAGACTCAGATATGACACAGATGTAAAAGAATCGATAGGAAATGAAATTTCTAATAATTATGGTTAATAAGTTTAAGGCACTAATGGAAAAGGTAGACAATATACCATTTGGTATGCAAAGTGTCATAAAAATTAAATGGTGTTTCTATATATTAGCAATGAACAACTGGAAATTAAATCTTTTAAAGAAAACAATACCATTTACAATAGCACCAAAGAACAAAAGAAAGGAAGGAAGGCAGGCAGGCAGGCAGGAAGTTTTCCTGGCTGAATTGTGTCACTCTAAAAATCCATATGTTGACGCCCTAACTCCCAGCTCCTCAGAATGTGACTGTACTTGGAGAAAGGGCCTTTTAAAGAGGTTACTAAGTTAAAATGAGGTCCTTTGGTTGGCCCCTAATCCAAGCTGACTGGTGTCCTTATAAAAAGAGGAGATGAGGATACAGAGACACCAGGGATGCAAGCTCACAGAGAAAAGACCATGTGAGGATACAGCCGGGGGCAGCCATCTGCAAGCCAAGGAGAGAAGCCTCAGAAGAAACCAAACCTGCTGATAGTTTGATTTTGGACTTCTAGCCTCCAGAACTATGAATGAATAAATGTATGTTATTTTAAGCCATCTAGTTTGTGGTAATTTTTTTTTAATGGCAGCCCTAATAAACTAACACAAAGGGAAGGAAGAAAAGTGAAAACAAAAGAAATGCTGAGATATAACTCCAACAAATTATCTATAAAATATGTGTGCTAAAAATGACAAAACATTAAGGAATAAATTAAAGAATACGTGAATTTATGGAGAAAGATATTGTGTTCATGGAATAGAAGGCTCAGTATTATCAAGAGGCCAATTCTACCCAATGTGATTTATAGATTCAACATAATCCCAATCAAAATTCCAAGGGGCAGAGAAAAATTCCCTCACTGAATGAGTTTAAAAGTTCAGTGGAGATGAAAATATATTTTATTATTAATCCTGTCAGGAGTGCTTGTTTAAATAATCAGTTATTTAGTCATTTAGTATTTATATTGATACAAATATTGTTTATGAAATCCAAACACAAAAAATAAAGAATAGCCACTACCTGTAATAGAAAATTAAAAATAATAATTTAAATGAATTCCATCAAAAACATAGGATTTTTTAAAAACATGTTAAATGGAAAATTCTATAGCAATGAAAATTAAGTTTAATTTAAAATACCCCTAAAACTGGCTAGACACATAATAGAAGTTGATTAAGACATTGCTCATTAAGTGAGTGTGCTGCTTTCAGAAATACGAGGAGTCAAAGAATTCCTCAGAAAGGTAACCTGCCTCTCCCTAGGTAATATTACTTTGGTTCCCTCCTTTGTACCCCTTGTGTAACTCATAAGAAGGAAGATTCTACTTGGTAGAGAAAAGAGTGAAGTTCCAGGACAAGGTAACGGTTCTCTAAGGATGAAACACATAAACACATGTTTGGGGAATGGAAAATAATTCAGTAGATTAGGGCTTGGGGTTTAGGAAGTGAAGTAAAAAGAGTTGATCTTCAAAAAGCGAGCTATTTGAAAAGAGTTCCACAAACATGGGGGCTAAAAGAATTACATCTATTTAGAACACAACTGAATACTAAGGGCATATTGAATTAGAGTGAAAATAGACACCGAATTCCAGTCAAGGTTAATAAACTGTCAAATTTTCCAAAGTGATACAATCATGAAGAAAAGCAAAATCTGCAGATAAAAAAATGGAACTGTGGATTTGAGGTTCAGGTTAAAGAACTTAGGCTAGGAAAGTAGGTATCAGTTATAACTGAGGCAATAAAAATAGCTGTCATCTGCCAGCACATTTTATAGATGTAAAAGGAGAGGCACGTAAAGCAGACCTTTGGGACATACCAGTATATGAATTACTGTCAGGAAAAGGGAAGACAGAGAGAAAGATTAAGAAAGGGAACTAAAAAAAAGCAGTCAGCACAAGCCAAATGTCAGAACAGCACAAGCCAAATGTGAGAATGTCAAAGAAGGTCAGATTCAAGCAGAGGGAAGATAGAACAGGTCATTGAACTTGGCAATTCAAAGCTTAAGCATAATTATAAAGGGGACATTTTCAGGGACATAATTTACTCAATTTAAACACTGGGACTAGTTGAACTTTAATGTTCCTTCCAGCAATAGCAATTCTGTTATCTTGGATCTAGATTCTGAATCTGAGTACCTTAATTATATTGTTTTCCTTCAGTTGCAGAAGTGATTTATTTGAATATTCATTCATTATAACTACAATAATTGGTCATATATGCATGTCTATATGTATGTACCCTCAAAAAGTTTAGTTTATATAAAATTATTTGGGGGAGTCTTGAAGGTAAAGAAAATCACATCATCACTGTTTTTATTAAAAAGATCTCATCCTATAATCTACTTGGAATTCAGTATTTGTCGTTTTTTTTTGAAAACAGAGATTGGTAAGGAATAAGAAATGTGGTTAGTTTTACTTAAGATAATCTTTAGTAACTTTTTATAAAGTTCTTACTTCCTAATAATATCTGATTGTTGAGAAACAACTTCATCTAAAAAAAAAATTTACTTTTTTTTCCAAATTATATCTATGTGGTTATCACGATTTTGAAGACACTGAAACTATTTATTATTTAACCAGTAATTTACTCTATTGTATCAGGAATAGGTTATGCCATTCTGTATTAATAATATGATGCTTTCTACTCAATTCATTTCAACAATAAATAGTCATTTTCCATTATGAACAGCTAACTATAATTAGTTATTAGTTCCCTTTGTTACTCTCATAAACGTGATATTTGTGATACTCTGTATAGCCATTTAGCATATTTAGCAAATGCAAGATGAAATTTAAATATTCCACATAGAAAAACTCCGAGAATTGTAACGTCTCTTTATTCTTGGAATGATTTACTATAGAGTTTACTCTGGTGGAATTTCTTTTGGCATTTTCTAATACATTGCTTTTTCATATGTGTAGATTTTTAATAGGTTATCCTACTATAAATAAATAAATGTTTTAACAAATTATAAAACCTAATGGATGTATGAGAACTATGGTTTTGTCTCCTGTTGTCATCACAATTGAAGGATTAAGAAATTCACAGTATTTTTCTAACTTCTTTGAAGTATGGCAGATTTTCATAATTGTATCTCTAATAAGTATAGTGCCTTGCTAAGGCTTAATATAGAAAAATCCCTTGCAACATTTTAGCTAAAATTATTACGGACATATCAACTTCTTGGAAAACAAGATTAAAATGGAAATTTAGTTTACTGAGATAACAGAAGTAAACATGTAATAGTTCTTCAAACACAAGTACGAAAAAAGAATCAAGGTTTAAAAATAAGTTTTGAAATCTCATCTAAACCAACAGTATCACTTAATAGTCCTGATTTTCAAGAAATAATATATTCCTAGATGTAACATGATATATCCCTCTTTTATATTCGTTTGATCTACAAAAATCTGTTAAAATGGTACAAATAAACCCCAAAGGTAAAGGTTTGCTACTAAAATATGATCAGTTTTTAGCACTAAGGCGATTTTTCCTTTAGTTTAAATTTTAAATCAGTTGAGTTCTTTTGTACATCTGAAGATAAAGCTTTTTAATATTATTTTAATGTGTTTATACATAGACAAACATTGAAGAGTTTTAGAACATATTTGAGGCTCTGTTGTATGCTGGAAAGAATGTAAGATTGGTTTGATGAACTTCTGCCTCTACAGCTAAATGACTGTGATCTCTAGGAATGTACTCACACTGTCTGAAAGTTTCTGTATTATTAAATAAAGTGAGGATAACATAAAAGGATGAAAATGAGATAGTATTTAAACATGCTTCACAAAGTACAAAGTGCCATATAAGTACTAATAATTTTTATTATCCCAGCCTCATTTTTAATCCAAGTCCAGCATGAGATCTTTTAAATAAATAAATAAATAAATGTACCCGATAATTTGGAATTTTCAGGACTATATAGCTATAAATTGGTGAGTTAACAGGAACCTATTCAGGAGTCAGACCAATAATTAAACAAACAAAAAAATACTTCAGAATGAAAGGATTGCACTTAATTATGGATACTTAATTTTTACATGGTAAGATGTAGTTGTCTTTAGGCTTCATCAAAAATTGATGAGGAAAAATAGTATAGGAAGCCATCTACAATCCTCACTCAGTAATCAGGATAAAACAACCTGGGAAATGTATGTCCATGAACAGTCATAATCAAGATCATTTCAAACAAAGCCTAATGGCTATGCCTAGATTCAAAACGGGATCAGACCTTGATGCTGTATTGTCTGTCAAGGAAGAGGTAGAATTTGACTAGTGACCATTTTTTTAACCCACACTGTGTTTTTAAAATGTTTTAATTGGCAACATGAAAAAACTGACACCTTTCATACAAACATGTCAGTTCACAGTTTATTTGAAAAATCGTAAGGTCTGGTGTGGCCACACTGAGGCTACTCTCCTGGCAGCTGGAGTTGAAAAGTCAGTGGTCTCAAGTTCAAAGATACCCACCTAGCCCAATCTGTTTATTTTACCCATGTAAACTGCCCAGTTAGAAATTTAAGTTTTACGTTTGTAAACGTTGGTCAAAATTTGTTTGCATTTACTTTCAATCCACCTTTATCCTTGAAAATTTACTTTTATTTTAACTTGAGTGACCATTTGTAGTTTAAAAGTCTCTGAGACAATATATATTTAAGCCTAATATATGCTGCTACATGTAAATTTTACCTAAATTTTACCCTTCTTACAAACCCTGTAATAAATGTGTCTTCCTTTGTTTCAGATGTCCCTGAGTTCTTCTGGTGTGCAGTTTGTTTTTTCTTTTTCTTTCTTTTTTTTTTTTTTTT
>NC_041214.2:23801644-23816912 GCF_002837175.3 Physeter macrocephalus
GATGTCCCTGAGTTGTTCTGTTGTGCAGTTTGTTTTTTCTCTTTCTTTCTTTTTTTTTTTTTTTTGCTGCCTTATTTTAATAGACCTATATTTAGTTTGCTTCCGAAGGTATTCATTATGAACCTACTGAACAAGTGCATGATGAAGTGTTGGAAGAACATTACTGGGCTGTAATCAAGTCAAATAATTTTACTGTTAGAGTGTATCAACACATGGAGAAAAAAGTGCTTGAAGACAGCAGCAAAAGAAACTGACAGATTTTATTCATATGTTAAAATTTTGTGCAGTGCAACAGTATTTAATCTATTCGCCAGTTCCTATCTATAGCTTATAGTTTGGTGAAAAAGTTCCATTTGAAATTTTCATAAAGCATTCTGCTGCAATGCCAGCATAAAAACTAAATCATCATCACCATAATAATAAATTCCCAGTTGTTGAAGAGTTTCTTACATTATCTTAAAGTTTTAGTACAAATCTTAATTTCCTGTGATTCAATGGACACATGTATTTAAAGGGTTTCAATCAAAGTTCGCATGTCTCCCAGGGAGCATTTGGAAATGTATAGAACATTTAGGAATGCTGCTGAGTGAGCAAGTGACACACAGATACATAATACATGCAATGAATAGGACAGTGCCTTAAAGAAAGAACTATCACACTCCAATGACAAAATGCTTGCCTATATAAAACACTGAACTGACAAGGCGTGGGTTTAGCTTCTGATACCAGCTTTGCAACTTGGCAAGTCACTTTCTCTCTGAGTCTTAGCTTTCTTATGTGTTCCAAGGAGACTGGAGTTAAGAGAATCATCTCTAAGACTTCTTCCTGCTCTTACATTCCTTGATTGGTTTATCTAGCAAATACTGATCTCCTCCCTTTCTAAAGGCCTATAACAGAGTTGTAGCAACACAGCTTAGCATTCATATATATATATATATATATATATATATACACACACACACACATACATATATAATATTTTGTGCTATATTTTCTTTTCCATAAGTTATAAATCCCAAATTAGATTTTCAACTTCTTGTAGACATAAACTTGGTTATATAGCTATAGATAGCCATATATATATATAGTTTATATATATATATATATATATACATATAGTTTATATATATATATATACACATATATATTTTTTAAATAATACCTTAGGGGCAAAAATTGTTGGCAATTACTAAGTCCATAAATACTCAAGTAATCTTCTGTTTATACATTCTCATACTTAATGTCATATGAGTACAATCTGTTTTTTCAATGGAGAAAATCTTATAATTTTATACCATGTCACATTTTCATTATTTCCTCATAGTTTTTCTATATGTTAAAATAATTATTACTTGGAAAATGATTTATGTACACAAATCTATGATTTCCATAAAATGATAATGGGAATTCATTGTTCCAAAATTGGTAAGAAAAGACAATTTTCATAATGTATAATTAATTATTAGTTTACTAAAGTTTTGAAAATTATTTTAGTTCATGAATCATATAAATACAAAATCCATTTAGTTAATCTTTGAAACCAATTTTATCATTATGGTAGTCTCATTTTGTAAGACACCCCAATATCCTAAGAGATTAGATCAGTTGATATAAGCTTCTTCTAAACTTCTACCACCTGATTAAATTCCACTTGAAATTTTCTCTTTTCATAACTCAGACATACTCAACTTATATAAACTACATTAATTTTAGATATCTGTGAGAAAGTGGGAATAAAATATAGCTTAGATGTGTTAATATTTTTTTAAAATACCTTTTTTGGCAAACTCCTAACATTGATTCTCATTCATTTCTTTGGGGTTTTTTCTTTGGTTTCATTTGGTTTGGTTTGGCTTGGTTTTTTTTTGCTTTTTGTCCGTTAGGATCTTCTAGTCCTAAAGATTAACAACATTCTCAAACTATTCTAGACTGTTCCTAATGAACCTATTAAAATATCTCTTCATCCAAGAAGCATTAAACAATTATTACCCAGTCATTTTGTTTTTGACTTCTTATTCAGAAGAATGTCAAAGCTGCTTAAAATAACATTTGTTTGAGTTATCATTTAGCCTTCTACTAAATTTGAGCAATGAACTGTGTAACAACACTAGGAATAAATAGAGAACAAATATATAATTTCTGATAAAGCCTATTTCAACACATCCTTTAATTGTCAATTGGACTTTCCTGGACAGCATGGATAATTATGTCATTATTACTTTTTTTCCTTTTCATAACATGCCATCTTTCTTGAATGACCTGCCTGAGAGAACATAATATTGAAGACAAGGAAAGAGAAGTGTAGAGATTAGGGGTGGCTGTGATACTGAATTATGAATCATTTCAAGAGCATTAAGAGGTACCAAATGCAGAGGTCCATCTAGAAGCAATTCACCAATGATTAACCTGGAGGAAAATGCCTTTAGTGGAATTTTTTTTTCCTTAAGAAATAAATTTAAAAGAAGAAAATCCTGGAAGTATTACTTTAACTGAATGGTTAGTACGATAAAAATTCACTTCAGATAGGCCACCATGTAGGCAAAGTAATTATTATTCTTTTAGCTAGTACACAGTAAATAGAAAAGAAAATACTTCATTAACGCCTATGTCTTTAAAGTATGCCATTTTACCTTGAAGTGTAAATCCAGGGGTAAAAACAGGACTGAGACTAAAGACCTTCATATTGGCAAATACAAGTTTTCATTTCAATTTTATTGCAACATCCTGTTATATCTGATACATTTGATAAAGCCCATCTTGATAAAGCCCACCAGGCCCTAACTTGTAATATCTTATAATGTTAAGCTAATATGTACTGAAGTTGTTCTAAATGTCAAGGAGCTCATTGTAGACTGACAACAACCATGGAATAGACACTGTTCCTACTTTATAGGTGAGAAGGCCATATCACAGAGTATGTGATATTAATTAAAGCAACCAAGCATTTCTTGTTGAATTAACTGTTCATTTGCTTTGTGAAGGCAGGCACAGCTGAATTGGCCAGTAAGGTGAGCAAAACTGCCTATCACTGTACATTAGTGAAGGGCAAATAGGCTGTCTAATCTCCAGGTTTGGATTTACAAATGGTGCCTTACTCAGGTGAACTAAACGACTAAACGGTGACATATCCTTACTGAAATCTAATGACTCAAACAATATTCTACTTTAATATCCAATTATACAGTTGTCCATGAAGTAAAGAATTATAAGGAAAAATGTTAAGGATGAACTTCTTAAAATTTGAGGAGTAAAAACTTGAATTTGTGATTATAAAAATCACTCATGTTGGAAATTTAGTATTTAACAGGACATTCTTTCCACATCTTATAATTTTACATGACACCAGAATAATAATCAGAAGACAAATGGGATAATTTAATATCACTCCGAAGTGTCTTGATAATGAACTAATAACAGATTTTTACAGTCCATTGAGAATTGCATTACTAGATTTATTTCAGTCTGCTATGGGTAACTTATTCAACAACTCTAATCAGTCTAGATGGAACTGGATTAATCTGCATTCTCAGAAGCAAAAGGAAAAAAAAGGGAGAAAAAGTATCAAGAACCAGCTAAAGCTTCAACCCAAGCACATTGAAAAGATGTCACATTAAACACCCCCAAAATATGCAATCATGTGCAAATGTTTAGCATGATGCTCTGGTTTGTGAAAATCTCTCCCTCAGGGAAAGCACTTTAATTTTCTAAGGTTCAAATACAAGAAGGAATAAACAAGAATTAAAGCATTATTATAAAACTCAACAACAAAATGGAGAAAGCTCTATGTATTATTTATCCCCATTTCCCTCTCTTTTCTCTGTCCTCCATAAATTATTTTTTTAAAGATTATTTAACATTATTTATTGAGAGTAATATTTTCTTCTTTGGTATTTTTACCGACTACTGCTCCCTCCTTCTTTATACAAGTTTAAAGCATCTCAAATTTTCATTGTCTATTGACAGTATTTAATTTTGCTTTTGATGAATCATCTACTATGTTAGGCAGCATTGCATAAGTTGTCACAAAGTGGCAATGTGCTCGGCTAGTTCAGGAGTAGAATGTAAACCCATGGTATAGGAATTTTGTTCTGTTTACCTCTGTATAACATCTAGAAAAATGCCTAACACATAATATGAGTTCAGTGAGTATTTGTGGGTTAAGTAAATGGTGAGAAAGGAGGTAAATGGTGCTGGAGATTAGGGAAACAAGGAGAGTTATATAATTGCAGAAAATTGGGTAGGGTACAGTCATGGGAAGCTACATAGATCATGTTAAAAAATTTGGATTTTATTAAAAATTCGCTGGTAGATTGTGGGAAAACAATGACAGCCAAACTGGCCAAAAACAAATAGCAAGAGTTTTAGCTCAGTGAAATTATTCTATGATACTATAATGGTAGTTCCATAACATTACATATTTGCCAAAACTCATAGAAAGTTCCACACCAAGAGGGAACCCTAATGGAAACTATGCACTTTGGGTGATAGTGATGTGTTAATGTTCATTGATTGTAACAAATGTACCACTTTGGTGGGAGATTTGCTGATGGGAAAGCTGTACCTGTGTGTGGGGAGGAGTATATGGGAACTCTGTGTACCTTTTGCTCATTTTTGTTGTGAACCCAAAACTCTTCTTAAAAAAAAGCCTCTGCAAAATAAAATTGTTGTAACATTTTTATTGTTGCCAATTTGGCATTAGGTATCTAAAGCCATTAAAGTATTCATATATTTTTATTTGGGAAATTTACTTCTACATTACCCTCCCACAAAATAGTCAAAGATGTACACAGAGGGTTTTGTTTTTTGTTTTTTTTTTTCTTTGCGGTACGCGGGCCTCTCACTGTTGTGGCCTTTCCCGTTGTGGAGCACAGGCTCCGGACGTGCAGGCTCAGCGCCATGGCTCACGGGCCCAGCCGCTCCGCGGCATGTGGGATCCTCCCGGACCGAGGCACGAACCCGCGTCCCCTGCATCGGCAGGCGGACTCTCAACCACTGCGCCACCAGGGAAGCCCACACACAGAGTTTTTGTTAAAAGTTTTTATCTTATAAATTTTTATAATAAAAAGACTCTGGAAATATCCACAGTTTCCTGTACTAACAGAATGGGGAAACTAATTATAGAATATCTATATACATTTTGCTTATAACTTTTTATAATAAAGAGAGTCATAATTTTTTATAATAAAGAGACTCTGGAAATATCCACAGTTTCCTGTACTAACAGAATGGGGAAACTAATTATAGTGTATCTATATACATTTTGCCATCATTATAATGTTTTAAAGAATGCTTGATAATTAAGGATATACTTATAAGAAAAGTCAAATAAAATACTGCTACAGTGTAACATATACGAAACAAAATTAATGATGAAAAGTGCAAGATAGATACATGTACCTAGGAGAGTGAGAGGAATAATGGAAAGACATCAAAATGCTATAGTCTTGGTCTCTAGTGGGTGGGATTTCTAATAAATTGTTTTCTTTATAAGTAGCTGTGCTTTCAGAAATAATAAAAAGTCAAAGATTAAAACTTAAAATAGGTTTTGCTAAACATTTTATTTTATTAAGTAAACAAAATAATTTAATTGTTGGGGTAGGTAATGAGGTTGAGAATTGAGAAAGGAGCAAGTTACAACAGCTTTGTGTAATTGCCTGAGGAGCATTTATTTATACATCAGCATTTACCAAAGTGTTTTCTGCAGACTCAAGCCCATGAAGTCTCACCGGGAGGCAAAAAAAAAAAAAAAGTTAGGAAAAACTAGATATTATTTCACCTTCTTTGAGGTTAGCAACATATGTATTATGGTTAAGGCTCTAAGAAGCCCTGCATTTAAGAAACTTGTTTCCTTTATTCAACCAATGTTTCCCAAATGTATTTGGCTTGAAGCATTTTAAATGCAATTGGAATCAACGTCCTGAGGAATACACTTTAGGAAACGCTACTGTACGCAATCCGAGCAATCAACAGTTTGATTTAAATCAATTATTAATTTTTTTACATTGCAATATCCCCAAAGTAAAAGCCCAAAAGAAAAGTTGCAAATATAACGACAAATAATTATTTTCTAAACAATTTGGGAGTAAATTGCCAACCTCATGTCCCGCTTTCCAGGATAACTCCTGAGAACATTAGTGCTTATGTTCAACAAACAAGGACATTCTTCAACAAAACCATAATAGCAACATCAAAATCAGTAAACTAACATGGATACAATACTTCAATACAGTTTTCAGATCCCTTTGAAGTTTTACCTTTTAGCCTAATAATGTCCTTTGTAGCTGTGGTTTTCAGCTAAGAATTGTGTGTTTCATTTAGTCATCTGTAGTCTGGAACAATTACCTGGACATTCATGATCTTGACACATTTGAAGATTACGGGACAGGTTATTTTGTAGAATATCCTTCAGTTTGGGCTTGTCTGATGCCTCCTCGTGATTAAACTCAGATTATATATTTTTGTCAGGAAAATATTATAGAAGTGATACTGTTCTTTTCACTGTATTCTACAAAGTGTCACACAATTTCAGTTTATTGCATTACTTAATTGCAAATTAAGAAGTTATTTGTGGGATGACACTTTGAGCTATGTAAATATTCTGTTTCTCACTATGGCAAACACTCCCTAAGGATTCCCACCTTTTGATATGCATGCCCTTGTACAATCTCCTCTATAGGCAGGAACTAGGACTTTCTTCTAACCAGTAGAATATGACAAAGGCAATGGAATGTCATTCCCCTGATCATGTTTTGTTATATAAAAGAGTTTGTCTTGCTAGCTGACTCATTCTAGAATCATGCTCTCCATGGCTGACCTCAAGGAAAACTAAGCCAACATGGGTTTACAGCCATCAGGAAATGGATTCTTCCAACCACCTGAGTAACTTTAGAAGCAAAATCTTCCCTAGTCAAACCTCCAGATGAGAACCCAGCCCTGGCCAACTCTGATTGCTGTCTTACAGAGGACCCTGGATAACTCTGTGATTGTAGCCTCACAGAGAACTCAGTCATTCTGTGTGCAACTCTGGATCCACAAAAACTGTGAGGTAATAATTCAGGTTGTTTAAAAGCTGTTATGTTTGTGGTAATTTGTTACACAGCATAGAAAAGTAATATACTTGCCAAACTTTCCATTAATTAATTAATCAATTAATTCCAGTATAGACTCATAGATTTTATTTATTCCTAATTTATTCAATGAGTTATAGTCTAATACTATCAATATTGATTTTGATGCTCAAATGGTGATAGATTTGGCCAGTGGCATTCACTGTCACTTTAATATATCCCCATTCATCTTTGAGCACTTCCTTACTTTCTGGTAGAGCATCATATTCTAGACTTAGCTTGTATGATCATGCTCCAGCCCTAGGAATGAGCCATTTTCCCACTGAGCACTGATTTATTTTAGTGGAGAATATTTAGAAAACAAGATTTATTTTCTAGATGTGATTATTCCTATAGGGTGTTCCCACTACAAAGCATAGCTAAGGACACACATACATACCTTCCTAAAATATGCACATATATATTTTTTATTCATATACATAAATATATGTACACCTATTTCATTCTATATCTGTTGAAAGGCATGAGTTTGCTCACATGTTTCCAATTCAGTCCAACACCACAGAGTTCATGCTAATTTTATCCCTTTTTACATTTCTAGTTCCTTTCTTAGACAATTAGAAAACTAGTTCCCATTATTCTTCATGTGTTTACTTATTTGTTCAATTTCCTGGAAGAGAACAATGTCCAATCTCTATTAAACTCCTCCTCCTCTTCCTTCAGACAGGTGCCCTCTTCCTCTAGTTTGGGCTAAGAAATTTCACAAGTCACTGTCATTACCCTACCATTTAAGGGACCCTCTCCTCATCCTGCTCAGCCTTCAGTACCCCATTCCAGGCAGCTCTCCCATGCATACACTCTCCTCTTTCTGCTGGGGCTTTGACACTACACACTGCTGGGCTTCCTATAAAGACACCTGTTCAATCCTCTTGGAATTGACACCACATGGTGAATGACCCCCATCATAGACATCCTCTTCAACCTGCTTGAGCTCTGCTGTCCTGCACTTAGCTGTATTTCCAGGGGGACATACATCTTATTCCACTCTGGCTGTCCTGTGAGGGATGCCTTTCAGTGTGGTTACCTTCTTGACCACACCCAGGCCCTGACACCCCCATGCTGGTCTGCATACCGTCTCTAAATCTCAAGACAATGTAGCCCGCTATTCAAACTGAATTATACTAGCTCTACACTTCTGAAATAAATAGGAGACAGAGAGACGAAAAGAGACAGAGAGACAGAAGAAGAAATAAAAGAAAACACACACTAACATTTCTTAAACGTACTGATGGAAATCAGTACATTGTACAGTACAATGTACAGGAGGAAAAATATTTGATCATAGCTTCAAAATGTAAAGTCACATAACTTGCCTTAGCAAAGTAATTATTTTTAATGCAGCATGTTGTAAATTTTCTGTTGTCATATCTTTCACATTTTGTAATTATAACATTTTATATGTATGTGTGTATATATAAAGAGATATACATGCTCAGTTCTCCCCATGTTAACAGCTTAAACTCTTGATTAAATATTAAATGATTAATTACTTAAATATTAAATTTAAATTTATCTTTTGCTGACTAGGGTTTAAGAATGTACACTTGACTGACATTCTAAAGAGAAAAACCAACTAAAAGGCACATGTGCACAACAATCATTTTATGTAAAAGAAGGTAGCTGTGCATAAAGTTACAAATATGAGCAGAGCCTTTTTAGAAAGCATATCATAACTTCAAACAACATGTGGTCTTACTCTGTTATGCTAATATATATATTAATTTGCTAAATACTTATAAATTTGTGCTTTATAAGTATAAATTATGTATTTAAATCATTAAGAAAACCAAAAAATACATTTAAAGTAATTTTAAAGCTGCAAATGAGCTTACAGTTCACGAATATGTGTGACAGAAAGATAAATAAGTTAAGACCGTGCTCTCCAGAAATTCACATTTTGCTTAGTGAGGCAGAAAGTAGACAGTAGATCATTACAAAACAACACAAGACTTTGAAAAATTGTGATAAAATAAGGTGTTGAGAAGAAAATACGAAAGGAATAATCATGACTTTGAAATAATCTTTCAGTGAATCTAAGAATGAGAAAGTCTAAATGACTTCCCCATAATCCCAAATATTCAATGCTAGACCTGAGACTGGAATAAATTATTTCTTCATATGTCCTGGGTTCTTTTTCCTTACTTTCCAATATATCATAGGAAGTTTAATAGCAGACACTTTTAGGTATGAAATATCTTGGAACATAGTTATGTTTATACTAGATTAAAGCACTTCACAAACAAAATCATCAAATGTTCAGTAAATCATTCCATACCTAATAGTTTTATTATTTTTATTGTGGCTCACATAAACTATGGAGATATAAACTATGTGGATATCTGTAAAACTTTTTATATAGTGCGCACACACACACAAACACACACACACACACACACACACACACTGAGGACAATAAAGAACTGGTTTGCAGTGAAGCATTTAATAATAAAGGAGTATAACTTCTGCACAGTCAGCATATCCACATCTGAGATGCTAATGATGTGGAAAATTAAAAGAAATAACAGCACATGGGTCTTGCCATGTTTTCTAACCCCTTTAGTCCTTTGGTGCTTTCTTTCTCAGATTTTTGCTTGACAATGTTTACTGTGGTGTTGATATAAACATTTATCATTGTGCAAGTGAGAAAGTATAAATTCCTACTAATTCCTTGACTCAACTGATACCCATCTGGGAAGATTAATAGAGATTGATTTTTCCTTTTTCTTTTTATAAATGTCTTTGAGTTTTCAAATCTGATAAAAAACTCTAATAACCTTCTATACGTTTTAAAATTAAAGTGTTTATTTATCTTTGCCTTCAGTGAGTACTCTATCAGCTTTTAGCTCAATGTCAACTAGATAAAGAAAAATGGGGCAAAAAAGAAGCCAAATTGAGAATAAAGAAATGTTGATAAATGGGGTTAGAGGACTTAAGTATTTTCTACTAAATTCAGCTTTTCTAAAACAGCTATGTTGCAATAAATTCCAAGACCAAGTTCAAAAGTGAAGCACTGTAAGTGGTTAGATTTAACAAATACAAACATAAATATCTGCTGCAAAGCTATGGTTACTGACCACTATATTGAGCAGAGGATGATGACGCATATAGATTAGCATCATTTAGAATCAGATTTTAGATTTATTAAAGCAAGTGCTATGTCTTTATTGCTTAGTTGGCTACCTTTTAAACATCGCAATTGCCTAAGTAGTTCATGTAACCTAAAAGAGGCAATCATAAAAATATAAGTCAAATAGAGTAGCAACATTCAAAGGATAAATAAGGTTTCCTTCAAACAACAAAAACAGAAAAAGATAAATTTTCTTTAAAATCTTAGCAGTTTGTTTCTTAATTTCCATTGCAGAATGAAATAAGAAAACAGAAAATACATATTTTCAATTTAATGTATGACTCCAGATCCCACACACACTAAACAGTTAGTAAAGTATTATACATAATAGCCAATTTTTTTTATGAAGAGTGTGCACACAGCACCCTGAGTGTAAGTGTATGGATAATATGTAAGTGTATGAAAAATATGTAACTGTATCTATAATTTGTGATGGTGTGGATAACATATATAAGTTGGCTATAAATCTAGGAAAACTAAAGTTGACCATTTTGTTGTTGTTGTTTAATTTACTGCTGATTTTGAAATGGTTTTAAGCTAAAATGGTATTTATTTCTCCCTTCATTCCTCACTTGGAACTCAGGGAGGTTAATCATATTCTTTTTTTATGATACACTCTCATTCCTACAGGACAATCATCCCGTCTCCCTACCTTCGCTGCCCAAGATGATCATTATCCCAAATTCTATTTTTATTGTTTTCTGTATTCCTTTTTATATAGTACATATTTCAATATTTTGTGGGTAATCTTATTTATTTTTTATTTTACAAAATGAGTATTATGCTATATGTTATCTTTTAGGACTTAACTTTTGTCACTTAAACACATATTACTGATGAGAAATGCTCTGTAATGGCAAAATAAGGACCTCTGAAAACTGACTTCTCCATAAAAGCAATGAGAACACTAAAATTTGTCCAAAATTATTATTTTCAGAATTCTGGAACTCAACCAAAAAGGTTTGCAATAATCCACGAAGTGTTTATTCAAGGAAAGAAACTGAATGTTTGTAAAAACAGTGAAGTCCCTGGCATTTTTAACTAGTCTTGTTCCCATTGCCCTCACCCCAACTTTTCAGCAGCCTTGAAAACAACCTTATAACCATGGTAGCTATGGGCAAAAGGAGCCTACTAGCATTGGAGGGGGGATAATGGATTTGGAGCTCCCCCAAACCCAATCCCCACAGAATTGTCATTTTTATACCTGTCTGGCAGCTCCCTGGAAAAAAAATCTCATTCACAGAACATGTCTTTATTTCTTTTGCTTCAGAGCACACTTGGTGAAAAATGACCAGTCCCTAAGGCATTTGCCAAAGCAATCAGCAGCAATTGTTTGCCATCACAGATACAATACCAGTTGAGGCAAACAAGAGGCTGGCCTAAAAACTTAAAAATACCTCTGGGAAATAAGATGTCTTTAGAAGACTTCCAGTTTCTGGTCTGGCATGTAAGAAGCTTGGAAGTTGTCACTCCATCCTAATAACAAGTAAAAAGTTGAACAAACTGAAAAGTCAACAACTTTTTTTAGATCTGTCAGAGAAGTGAGGTTACAGAACAAACTACTGACCCCAAAACTGGAGAAACCAACAAGCAAATACAGAGAACCACAACTTTTCAGAGCAGAAACTCTCTAGGTGAAACCTCCCTGAGAACCAGTGCCAGGGTAGGGAAACCTGAATTGTAATTGATGAACAGCTGGAGACAAGACTTGTCTCAGCCTGAGACAAGTTTGAGAGATAAAGAAAACTCAGGGGGACTCAGTCATTAGGAAGCCCCACACTTTTGTGAGTTTTACTTCGGGGAGCTCTAGCTGGTCCTCACAATGAATGTCTGAAAAAAAAAAAATTCTCTTGCCTCCAGGAGGGAGAAAGACAAAGGAACAATTCTGAAATACACTGGAACATTCTGTTTTTCTTAACAAGGTCTGACCTCCAGCCTAACATATTGGGATTTTATTAGAGCCTAAGTGACTAAGGGAAGGGAAATACCCCCCTCAAGCCCACTCTAGCCATCCTGTCTCACCTGAGTGAAGGAGAAGACGGGAATGAGAAATACATGTGAAGTTCACAGTCCAGGGGTATAAAAATTCACTAAAAGACTGAGACTTAATCATAAAACTAGAGAATGTTTGCCGTTCCCCCACACCTTACCACCACATTACTAATGGCCTATTTATAGCAGTTTCTTTTACCTAGCACATCATGTCTGACTATCAGCCTCTTAGATAGCCTCATCCACCAGAGGGCAGACAGCAGAAGCAAGAAGAACTACAATCCTGCAGCCTGTGGAATGAAAACCAAATTCACAGAAAGATAGACAAAATGAAAAGGCAGAAGACTATGGAACAGATGAAGGAACAAGATAAAACACCAGAAAAACAACTAAATGAAGTGGAGATAGGCAATATTCCAGAAAAAGTATTCAGAATAATGATAGTGAAGATGATCCAGGACCTAGTGGAGATAGGCAACATTCCAGAAAAAGAATTCAGAATAATGATAGTGAAGATGATCCAGGACCTCGGAAAAAGAATGGAGGCAAAGATCGAGAAAATGTAAGAAATGTTTAACACAGACCTGGAAGAATTAAAGAACAGAGATGAACAATACAATAACTGAAATGAAAAATACACTAGAGAAATCAATAGCAGATAACTGAGGCAGAAGAACGGATAAGTGACGTGAAAGACAAAATGGTGGAAATCACTGCAGTGGAACAGAATAAAGAAAAAAGAATTAAAAGAAATGAAGACAGTCTAAGAGACTTCTGGGACAACATTAAATGCACCAATATTTGCATTATAGGGGTCCCAAAAGGAGAAGAGAGAGAGAAAGGACCCAAGAAAATATTTGAAGAGAATATAGTCAAAAATTTCCCTAACATGGGAAAGGAAATATCCATCCAAGTCCAGGAAGTTCAGAGAGTCCTAGGCAGGATACACCCAGGAGAAACATGCTGAGACACACAGTAATCAAACTGGAAAAAATTAAAGACAAAGAAAAGTTATTAAAAGCAACAAGGGAAAAACGACAACAGACAAGGGAACTCCCATAAGATTAACAGCTGATTTCTCAGCAGAAACTCTACAAGCCAGAAGGGAGTGGTGTGATATGCTTAACATGATGAAAGGAAAGAAGCTACAACCAAGATTACTCTACCCAGCAAGGATTTCATTCAGATTCGATGCAGAAATCAAAAGCTTTACAGACAAGCAAAAGCTAAGAGAATTCAATGCCACCAAACCAGCTCTACAACAAATGCTAAAGGAAATTCTCTAAGTGGGAAACACAAGGGAAGAAAAGGACCTACAAAAACAAACTCAAAACAATTGAGAAAATGGTAATTGGAACACACATATCAATAATTACCTTAAATGTGAATGGATTAAATGCTCCAACCAAAAGACACAGGCTCACTGAATGGATACATAAACAAGACCCCTATATATGCGGTCTAAAAGAGATCCACTTCAGACCTAGGGACACATACAGACTGAAAGTGAGGGGATGGAAAAAGATATTCCATGCAAATGGAAATCAAAAGAAACCTGGAGTAGCAATTCTCATATCAGAAAAAAATAGACTTTAAAATAAAGAATGTTACAAGAGACAAGTAAGGAAACTATATAATGATCAAAGGATCAATCCAAGAAGAAGAATAAATATA
Source organism: Physeter macrocephalus (assembly GCF_002837175.3). Taxonomy (NCBI): domain Eukaryota; kingdom Metazoa; phylum Chordata; class Mammalia; order Artiodactyla; family Physeteridae; genus Physeter; species Physeter macrocephalus. Next base: position 23,815,565 of record NC_041214.2, read on the forward strand.
TATGCACCCAAAATGGGAGCACCTCAATACATAAGGCTAATGCTAATAGCTATAAAAGAGGAAATCAGGGCTTCCCTGGTGGTGCAGAGGTTGCGAGTCTGCCCGCCAATGCAGGAGACACGGGTTCGTGCCCCGGTCTGGGAAGTTCCCACATGCCGTGGAGCGGGTGGGCCCGTGAGCCATGGCCGCTGAACCTGCACGTCCGGAGCCTGTGCTCTGCAACGGGAGAGGCCACAACAGTGAGAGGCCCGCGTACCACAAAAAAAAAAAAAAAAAAAAGAAATCAACAGTAACATGATAATAGTGGGGGAATTTAACACCTCACTTATACCAATGGACAAATCATCCAGACAGAAAATTAATAAGGAACCACAAGATTAAAATGACACAATAGACCAGATAGATTTAATTGATATTTATAGGACATTTCATTCAAAACAACAGATTACACTTTCTTCTCAAGTGCACACGGAACATTCTCCAGGATAGATCACATCTTGGGGCACAAATCAAGCCTTGGTAGATTTAAGAAAATTGAAATTATGTCAAGCATCTTTTCTGACCACAAGCCTATGAGATTGGAAATCAATTACAGGGAAAAATGGTAAAAAACCTAAACACATGGAGGTTAAACAATACGTTACTAAATAACCAAGAGATCACTGAGGAAATCAAAATATTCCTAGAGACAAATGAAAATGAAAACACAATGATCCAAAACCTATCGGATGCAGAAAAGCAGTTCTAAGAGGGAAGTTTATAACAATACAATCCTACTTCAAGAAACAAGAAAAATCTCAAATAAACAATCTTACCTTACACTTAATGGAGCTAGAGAAAGAAGAACAAACAAAACCCAATGTTAGTAGAAGGAAAGAAATCATGAAGATCATAGCAGAAATAAATGAAATAAAAACAAAGAAAACAATAACAAAGATCAATAAAACTAAAAGCTGGTTCTTTGAGAAGATAAACAAAATTGATAAAACTTTAGCTAGACTCATTAAGAAGAAGAGGGAGAGGACTCAAATCAATAAAATTAGAAATGAAAAAGATGAAGTTACAAGAGACACCGCAGAAATAAAAAGCATCATAAGAGACTACTACAAGCAACTCTATGCCAATAAAATGGGCAGCCTGGAAGAAATGGACAAATTCTTAGAAAGGTATAACCTTCCAAGACTGAACTAGGAAGAAATAGAAAATATGAACAGACCAATTACAAGTAATGAAATTGAAACTGAGATTAAAAGTTTTCCAAAAAACAAAAGTCCAGGACCAGATGGCTTCACCGGTAAATTCTATTAAACATTTAGAGAAGAGTTAACACCCATCCTTCTCAAACTCC
>NC_041214.2:23817109-23835497 GCF_002837175.3 Physeter macrocephalus
AAAAAAAAAAAATATATATATATATATACAGACCACGATCACTGATAAACACAGATGCAAAAATCCTCAACAAAAAACTAGCAAACAAAATCCAACAACACATTTAAAGGATCATACCCCATGAACAAGTCAGATTTATCCCAGGGATGCAAGGATTCTTCAATATATGCAAATCAATCAATGTGATACACCATATTAACAAATTGAAGGATAAAAACCATATGATCATCTCAGTAGATGCAGAAAAAGCTTTTGACAAAGTTCAACACCATTTATGATAAAAACTGTCTAGAAAGTGGGCATAGAGGGAACCTACCTCAACATAATAAAGGCCACATATAACAAACCCACAGCAAACATCATTCTCAATGGTGAAAAACTGAAAGCCTTTCCTCTAATATCAGGAGCAAGAGAAGGATGTCCACTCTCACCACTACTATTCAACATAATTTTGGAAGTCCTAGCTACAGCAATCAGAGAAGAAGAGAAATAAAAGGAATATAAATTGGAAAAGAAGAAGTAAAACTGTCACTGTTTGCAGATGACATGATACTATACGTAGAGAATCCTAAAGATACCACCAGAAAACTACTAGAGTTAATCAATGAATCTGGCAAAGTTGCAGGATACAAAATTAATGCACAGAAATCTCTTGCATTCCTATACACTAACAACAAAAGATTGGAAAGAGAAATTAAGGAAACAATCCTACTCACCATTGCAACAAAAAGAATAAAATACCTAGGAATAAACCTACCTAAGGAGGTAAAAGACCTGTACTCAGAAAACTATAAGACACTGATGAAAGAAATCAAAGATGGCAAACAGATGGAGAGATATACCATGTTCTTGGATTGGAAGAATCAACATTGTGTAAATGACTATACTACCCAAAGCAATCTACAGATTCAATGCAATCCCTATCAAATTACCAATGGCGTTTTTTACAGAACTAAAACAAAAAATCCTAAAATTTGTATGGAGACATAAAAGACTCTGAATAGCCAAAGCATTCTTGAGGGAAAAAATCGGAGCTGGAGGAATCAGACTCCCTAATTTCAGACTATACCACAAAGCTACAGTAAACAAGACAATATGGTACTGGCACAAAAACAGAATTATAGATCAATGGAACAGAAAGCCCAGAGATAAACCTACACTTCTATGGTCAACTTATCTATGACAAAGAAGGCAAGGACATACAATGGAGAAGACAGTCTCTTCAATAAGTGGTGCTGGGAAAACTGGAGAGCTACATGTAAAAGAATGAAATGAGAACACTCCCTAACAGCATACACAAAAATAAACTCAAAATGGATTAAAGACCTAAATGTAAGACCAGACACTATAAAAAACTCTTATAGGAAAACATAGGAAGAAGACACTTTGATATAAATCACAGCAAGACCTTTTTTGACCCACCTCCTAGAGTAAGGGAAATAAAAACAAAAATAAACAAATGGGAGCTAATGGAAGTTAAAAGCTTTTGCACAGCAAAGGAAACCATAAACAAGACGAAAAAACAACTCTCAGAATGGGAGAAAATATTTGCAAATGAAGCAACTGACAAAGGATTAATCTCCAAAATTTACCAGCAGCTCGTGCAGCTCAATATCAAAAAAACAAACAACCCAAACCAAAAAGGGGCAGAAGACCTAAATCGACATTTCTCCAAAGAAGATATACAGACTGCCAACAAACACATGAAAGAATGCTCAACATCATTAATCATTAGAGAAATGCAAATCAAAGCTACAATGAGATATCATCTCACACCAGTCAGAATGGCCATCATCATAAAATCTACAAACAATAAATGCTGGAGAGGGTGTGGAGAAAAAGGAACCCTCTTGCACTGTTGGTGGGAATGTAAATTGATACAGCCACTATGGAAAACAGTATGGAGATTCCTTTAAAAACTAAAAATAGAATTACTGTATGACCCAGCAATCCCACTACTGGGTATATACCCAGAGAAAACCATAATTCAGAAAGACACATGCACCCCATGTTCATTGCAGCACTATTTACAATAGGCAGGTCATGAAAACAACCTAAATGCCCAGCGACAGATGAATGAATAAAGAAGATGTGGTACATATATAGAATGGAATGTTACTCAGCCATAAAAAGGAATGAAATTGGGTTATTTTTAGAGACGTGAATGGACCTAGAGACTGTCATACAGAGTGAAGTGAGTCAGAAAGAGAAAAACAAATATCATATATTAATGCATATATGTGGAATCTAGAAAAAATGGTATAGATGAACTGGTGTGCAAGGCAGAAATAGAGACACAGATGTAGAGAACAAATGTATGGACAGCAAGGGGGGAAAACAGGGGGGATGGGTGGTGGTGGTGGGATGAACTGGGAGATTGGGATTGACATATATACACTAATATGTATAAAATAGATAACTAATAAAAAAAATGAGGATTAGCAAAAATGAAAAAGAAGTATAAATTTTGCTATGTGGTAATTCAATGGTTAGGCAGAGAGGGTGGCGAAAGAGATGTGGACTGGCCCTGAAAAGAGAAAGCCAGTGTCCCAAAACAACCCCTTCCTAGAATATGAAATTGGAAGACTCTTCATTACTTAAAAAATTTAAGTAACACTTAAAGGATATTTCAGAATGGGAAAGAAGAAAGAAAATGACAGCAGACACGAACAACTGTCCAAATAAGGGAAGTTAAAAGAAACAGTTTAAAGCAATAATAACAAGTATTTCCATGAATATATGGTACAGAGTAAAACTAAACACTAATACCCATTTTGGCTCTTTGCCAGAAAAAAAATAGTTAATTACATGTAAAATAGTTTTAACACAATATCTACTACACTGTAAGAGCTTAATAATTTCAGTAATTATTTGAAAGAAAGCATCTGACTGAAGTTTCTTAAAATGTCAACCAGTAGATCTGCAAACCTAATCTGTCATCTTCCTTCCTTTCAAATAAATGAAATGTAACAATGGTGGTGCCTTACCTCCTGTCATGTAATGGAAGAGTTACTTCATTCCTTCATTTCCCAGCCCTAAACTTAACCCAAGTTCAAACCCTAGTTCTGTCTTTTCCTTCATAATCAATCACTCATGCACTACTGGATTTTTGGCATCGTGTGAGGCATGCTCTTCTAATCTCCCATCTTATAATTTAGCCTTTAAAACTCACACCTCTAGATACCAACAAGTCAGAAAACTTATCCAGCCACTTTCTTATTACCACTCAATCTCAAACTAAATCAAAATTTGCTTCTCTTTCCATGTTCCATTGAAACTGATCTTATGTGTTTCTAAATCAACTGGGTAATTTTTCACATATTAGCCTTTCAAATGATTGCAATTTCCTCATCATAGAGTTGTCTGATGTCAGACCACTTCTGCAGCACGGTTTTTATCATTATTCCTGAAGTCAAGCCTCCAGCCTACTTCTCCAGAACTCCCAACAATTCTCCTTGGAGAAGAATGGTCTAAAGTGAGAACAGGGACCTAGGTCCCCAAAGAGAATTCACAGATCCTTTATCTGGGATGGTTAAATCAAGAATGAAGGGGAGGGCTTCCCTGGTGGCGCAGTGGTTAAGAATCCGCCTGTCAATGGAGGGGATATGGGTTCGAGCCCTGGTCCAGGAAGACCCCACATGCTGCGGAGTAACTAAGCCCTTGCACCACAACTACTGAGCCCGCACACCTAGAGCTGATGCTTTGCAACAAGAGAAGCCACTGCAATGAGAAGCCTGCACACCACAATGAAGAGTAGCCCCCGTTTGCCACAACTAGAGAAAGCCTGCACGCAGCAACGAAAGACCTAACGCAGCCAAAATTTTTTTTTTTATTTAAAAATTAAAAAAGAAAAGAATGAAGGGCATCCTGAGGACTCCTGGAGCCTAGTACAGACTGGAAGACTGACTCTGTAGGTGTAAATAGATTATAGGCAAGGTTTTAAGGTGTGGTAAGGTAGCTGATAAATTTTGGAACTCTCACATAGTAGCTTCCTAAGGAAAAATATTAGTATTTCACAAGAAAAAAAAGATAAAGTTTTTCATTTTTAACAGTTAATAACTCTTCTCCAACATGAGAAAATTAATCTTTGTTTTTACAGACCTCTCTTTAGAAAAGGAGTTGTTACCTTGGAGATTTATGACTTCTGCAAGACAACTGAGTGAAAAAAATATTAGAGGACAAGAGCATAGAAATTATTTTCTACATGGAATAATCACCCTGGAAGTACAAAAGGTAAAAATGCTAAAGTGAAATTTCCATTGGTAAAAATATTAAAAGGAAATTTCGTTTCGAAACCTCCTTTTTGTAGCAGATTTACTGAAGTGTAATTTACATAATATAAAACGTAGCTATTGTAAATGCACAGGGTACAATAAATTTCAGTAGATTCATAGTGTTGTGCATTGATCACCATTGTTCAGCTTTAGAATAGTTTTATTATGCCCAAAATGTTTCTGAATGCCATAGGTTATTGTCAAGCAATGATTGGGCAAAGATTATACTCAATCACTAGATCCCATAATGCTTCCCTCTGGAGACTGATCTGTATGTGTGTTGGGGAGATTGGGGAGCACATCCAAAGTTCAGGAAATTTTAATGTGTCTGCTTCAGATTTTACTTTCTGTCTGGCTTCTCTGGTCCCCCATCACACACTTACAGTTTCCCAGTCAGCCAGGGATGCATGGAAACTTTGTCGAGCCCTTGTATGAATCCTTCATTTCTAGGATCTCCATATTAAATTTCCATCTGGTCCTCCACTTGCCTCAAATTGCAACCTCAAACTAGTTGAGCTATGGTTCTCCCCCTTTGTTTTCTACCAAAGTTATCACTCTTAATGAAAATTTTACTAGACGGATGTTTGCCCTCTACTCCATAGCACGTCAGTTCCCTTTGAAAGCAAGTCCACTGGAATTCACGGTCAGCTCTGCCTTGATTAAATCCCCTCACCCACAGAGCTGCAGAGCTGATCTGAGCAAGATGACTGCCACTCCTGTTGTTCTTACCTGGAGTTTATGAATAAGCACTTCTCAATTTGTTAGCCTTTAGTCAACTTCCAAAACCCTGAAATGGTCGTTTGTAACAATTTTGTCCAGTCTTACGCTTGTTTGTTTGGGAGAGGTCTGCCAACCTCTTAATTCCTCCATAAATTCCCCAAATTTCTCCTTTTAAGAAATTGAGATTGCATATGTGATCTTACCTAAAGAATAAATGTATAATCTAAAATCTATAAAGGTATAAATATGAATAATTCCAGAATAACAAAGCATTTGCATATTCTATGCTGAAATGATCACAACAATTTTAGAACAATATTAATCAATTTCTGTATTGTAGACACTGTTAGGGAAGAGATGTTCATGCTGGACTGGAGCCAACCGGGATAAAGAGAAAAGAAAAACACACTTTATTTTTCCAAATTTAAAAATCGTCTGAAAAAATATATTTTCCCTGTAGCGTTACTTTAGGGAATGAATAATGAGACCTTACTGAATAGTGAGACTCAGCTGACGTCCCACAGCTTAGCTCTAAATAACTGCAACCAATCTTCTATTCCCCAGGCTAAAGTTTGAAGGATACTCTATGGGGAAACTGAGCAGCCTCAAATAAACATCCTATAGATTCTGACATTTCGGTGTCCCCATTAAGTTGTCAAGTCATCTGTAGAATAGTTCAGTTAAGAAAAAAAAAAAAGCTTCCCATCAGCATCTTAACATTTCAGTCTTAAATATTCAGCTTTAAATACTGCATGAAATAAACAAATGGAGAAAAAGAATAGTAGATGATTTAAGTCTCTAAGCATACAATTTTAAAAACAAAATGAGAAACTAAAAAACCCACACAAAAAAAAAACAACTAAAAATATAATTGGGAACATGTGGGCACATTACGTTGAAAGCAGAAGAAAACTTGAAAAATCAATAATTATGATTAATAGCTTCAGAGAGATGAAAAAGAATACATTGTGTCCATGTAACTAGAAAGAAAGTTCTATAAAAGGAGAGAAAAAAAACCTCTTGGAAATACAAAAGTATGATAGAATAAATTAACAATTCAATAGACCAGCTGAAAGATAAAGCTAAGAAACACCCTGGCAAGAGAAAAAAAGGAGACAGAAAACATGGGAGCAAAGATAAGAAGTCTAGAGAATTAATACAGATGGTTCAATATCCAACTATAAACAAAATTCCAGAGAGAAAATATATATATATATAAATATATATGTAATATATATATATATATAAAATTGTCAAGAATATCAAGGATTGAGGGTGGGAGAGAGCAATAGGCAATGAAAGAATGGGGTGGGGAAACATTCCAGGCAAAAGAGGAGAGGAGTATGTGGGAAGGGAAATGACATGTGACATGGTACCTAGAGAAAGTGGCAAATAGTTTGTAGGACTGAAATAAAGGCTGTGCTTCAGGAGGAGCAGGAGATAAGGCTGAAGGTTTTTGGGAATCCAAGCAGAATGAACCTTGTTTGCTAAATGAAGAAGTTTGAAAATTAATCCAAAGTACCTGTGAGTTGTGGATTTGATGAAGTTAAAAGACTAGTTGTTCGCTTTTTTAAAAAGTTTCCTCCCTTTTCATAAAGTTACAAAGTTACTCTTTCTACCAAGGAGAAATTCTCAACATACCAGCTGACCATGGGTTCACACCTGCCTTAGGAAGGTGGACTGAGGCTTGAGGCAGAGGTGGTAGCAGCAGGTAAGAGGCAGCTGAGGATGAAGCGACTCCAGAGAAGAGCAGAAAACTGAGTCCTTGCAGGAAACATCAGAAACCTCCAAGCCTGATTTCACAAACCTCAGCAGTGAGGGTTTCCTCACATTGGGTGAAAGGACTAGGAGATGTGGGGAACTATTCTAACTTGCTGAACACATATGAAGTTGAGCTACACTTTCTGTTTAAATTTATATTTCTAGTTACTAGAAATAAATTGGAAATAAATTTAACTCATGAAATGAATTGTTTGTAACTGAATTGCGAAATATAGAGGAAAGGCATTGGGGCTTCAAATAGTGGCACCAGTAATTGGATGGGAAAGGTGTTGGCCTTGACTGCATCCACGAGTTGGTGCTCCTGTAGGGCTTTTTGTGGTTGCTCATCTGACACCTAGTTGTTCTGTAGAAGCCTCCACAGACCTTTTCAAGGGGGATAATTACTGAGACCAAGCTAACTCTTGCTAATCTGAAGGCTGTGTGAAAACAAGATATGCTGTTAGTCTGTGCTAGTGGGTGACTCATTATGTTTCTTCAATCCTCCCCCCTTGGTTCCAGCTCTTAGGAGTTTCTATCATTTTTTTCCTCATAGTTATTGCATTTCATTTTTTTCTTCTGTTCTGCTGTTTGTTGAAGTTATTTTAGTCAAGAGGAAAATGCAAGTTAATATTACTAGAATCAAAGGGATGGTCTTCTTAGTACTAATATACCTCTCACTAAACTACATACAATCTGAGGTTTAGAGGAGACCATTTTGTTGTCGTTTTGTTGTAAGTTTTACCTATGAACACAAATCAAAATAGGTCAGTATGATGTGCTGGCCTACTTTGTTGAGATGTCACCATTACGTTTTTGAGCTATGTTATGCCTTAATATACTATACTTATATATATACTGTATCTTAAAAGTTTGAAGTAATATAGAAAAAATTTCTTGAGTTCTCCATGCATCAGAACATCCTGTTGCATCTACAATATTGCCAATCACAGAATAGTTAATAATACAGGAACTAGGAAACATTTCAAAAAAAGTTGATATAATTTAAACTGTAAGTCTAAAACAGAATGGTAATAACCAAAAAGTAGATACTACTTTTTAATTTAGAATTTGTTTTCAAGCATATTAAATGAAAAATATCAATGAATGTCATCTCAATACGTACAAAACCTAATTATGATAGATATTATTATTCTTATCTGAAAAATTAAGAAACTAGGTGCCAAAAGTTTGAGTAAAGCACCAATGTATGCATAATTGAAATTAGCAGATATGAGACAATCCAGGTTTTCTAAAGTCAATTTTGTGTTTTTTCTACTGCAAGACATTATTTCCCCATTTGGGTCCACATTATAAAATTACAACAATGCCATATTCATACAAACACACAATGCTGGATAAACAAAACTCCAGCTATATTGGGAAATGAATTTTCATGTGTTCAACAATTTCATATATTCATTAGGGACTAATGTTAACTCAAAGCAGTAGCAGAAAAGATACTTTTCTCTCAGTCTCTTAGCTGATAACGTTCATTAATATTGAGACTTCAACTCATCACACCCCACTCACCAATGCAGTGAAATATCTTCTTTCAGTACTCCAATGCATAAAGCAGGTTAAATGCTACTGGGTTTAAAGTTTACCTACAGTTACATATATTAAAATGTTTTACAATGTAGTTGAATATTACAGAAAGTATAATTATTTCACTATTTACTTCATCTCATAAGGGTTTTTCTTATTATGACTTCATTATAAATAAGCGAAAGTCCCGTTACCAAGACAACTTGAGAGATGCTCACAATTTATACTGAGAGCTCAGCTTTTAGTCGAACTCGGCTGTGCTCTATTTCTGTAACTGCAACAATACATAATGTTATATAGCCCTAATGCCCTGTTTCCTTCCGACTTTCTTTCCTTCCTTTCTTCCTCCCTCTTCCTTCCTTCCTCCCTCTTCCTTCCTTCCTTCGCTCCCTCCTTTTCTTTCTTTTCCTTTCTTTCTTTCTTCCTTTCTACAATTTCTTATTGAGACCTTCCTTGAATCTTTACTTTTCTTATAATTAACCATGACACCTTTTCCTCACTCCCCCTAAATGGATTCCTCAAATATCAACGCAGATAACTGTGTGTAGCACAGAATTAGTAAGAAGACAAGGAGATTTAAGCTTTTCAGTCCATCTCAGTGTAATCTTTGATACTTTAGCATAGTGCTACCCATTAAACTCCTGTACTTCTAGGTAAAAATAGCACAGTCATGGTTACACCAGTGTTCTAATTCCATTTACCACTGAACACAGCATTCATACGTGGCTACAGACCAGTGGTCATAGCACTCTGTAACAAAAGGAAAATTTCTAATCCTTTGTAGCTTGTTGTTTATATATTTTTCTTATTGCTTTTTCCTGAAGCAATAAGCTTCAGGCCTATTGCTTGGTTATAATTCAGTTTTAAAATCTAAATATCACATTGTGGTTGAAGACTGACAATTCTTAGATACTTCATCATTGCCTTCTTTGGCTGACTTTAAAGAGCAGATCACGGAAAGTCTCAGAATATACTTCTTAAACTAATTCAAATAAACTGTCAGCAAATGGCTGCTTTGGTACTTAACTTTATCAATAACATCTTAGCAAAAAATTGCTTGCTGAAAGGAAGCATGCATTAGGACGTTGCTTTTCAGTTACATTAACATCATTTAAACTCTTCAAACTTTTTCTTGCCAGTAAACAACTTTAAATCTAAGTGCCTTTTTCTTCTAGTTTATGTCTTTCTTTTTAATTTTTTTTTCTTTAACGGGACTCTAGCACAGTGTGTGTGTGTGTGTGTGTGTGTGTGTGTGTGTGTGTGTGTGTGTGTTTGAGACCTTTCCAAAATTCTTCAGAAGAGTGTGGTTCAAATTGTTTGTTGGCATTGTTTCTTTTAGAAATCAAGATAAAGGAATGAGAAGGACCAAGACTCTGAACACTTGTTAAGAAATCTTCATTTTCTTAAATTGGAAATCCATTTGGGATTTCATACAAACACATTATTTATGTAAAAAATCCACTAGGGAACATAGAAAATATGTAGTAATAACATTGCCCACCATTTTATAATCAAATTAATAACATAGCATTTCTGGAACTCAAATAATACTTTGATTTCTAGCTTCAAAGATTTCTGTCATTGAAACAAAATTTGTAGAGATTTAGGAAAAGAAATTTTTGGACCTGAAAGATCTGTATTTTATGACATTATTGTATTTGGCTAGAGAAGACAAATGCCTTCAGAGTGAAACTATTCTTAAGAGAGAGCAAAAAAGACTATAAATTCAGAATAAAAACAAATGTTGGTGACAATAAGTCAGATATTATAATGATATATTATTGAATGAAAACTTTTCAACACTTCTTCCTAAATTCCTAAAAGTTTTAGACATGAAATAGAAATTCTGGGGAAAAAAGTTGCCTAGTTAAATCACAATGAGTTTTGTATTTTACTTTCTTTACATGTTAAGATATTTTTCAACATATCTTTCTAGTATTCATCCTCTGATTTTTATTCAAAATATAAAGTTTATAAAAATGGCTTCAAATCCATCCTCTTCCTGAGTTCAGAATTTTGTACCTAAAGGCAACAGCATAGGAGCATTTTTTTAAACAAGATTCCCTATTGGTTTTGTACCTGTCTTTTGAAGTGAAGGGACAAAGAAACTTCTGCCGTCAAAGAAAGGCCACGTTGCCACACAGGCCCTTGGTTGAGGGCAAAGTAAAGAGTGAGTGAATAAGTAAAAAGTGGTTAAAGAGCATTGGATAATTGGGCTTTGGGTCAAATACCAGGCTTCAAATCCTAACATCCTTAGATACTGGTGTTGGAAATGTTAACTCTTCTGGACTCGTTTACCTATAGTAAAGAGATATAATGCTAACAGAGTATTGTGACAAATAAAATGACTATGTAAAATACTTAACCTATATTTTTAATTCTATTGTAGTACACGAAGACTAGATATCAGGTAGCAAAAATCACCGTACTGTATTTCTCCTGAGATTTTAGTTTATTTCATTACATTAAATACAGAAGAATGAATGATCTGGGGAAGACATTAGATAGAATGCTCTCTATATTGGCTTAGCACACAGCCACTGGAGTCAAACATCTCAGTTTTACCATATATTGCCTGAATTTGGACAAAAGATACATTGTCTAAGCTTCAGTTTCCCATTTGTAAAATAAGAATAATAACAGCCTCTGCATTATGGTGATTTATAGATTAAGGATAATCATCTATGTCTGACATGTACTTACTTGGGATCTGCATGTACAGAGCATCCTATAGGTGCTAAAGATGATACCTGCCATCAAGGATGCTCCATTTCATTCCCATATGGGAACAACAGATTTATAAGTAAAACAAGGGTTTGTAAGAGGCAATGGAGAGGGCTAAGTGGAAGACAGGGGAAATGTAGGGAATGGAGAAAGTCAATTTAAATTGTGCCCAAACAGGATATCTGATGACAGGACAGGACGACAGCCTCGATGGAACCGCCATGCAGAAGTCATGTTCTGCTGTAGCCACAGCCTCACCTTTCTTGTGTCTCTAGCTCAAAGGCCTGGCAGCATTTGGGCTGGTTCTTACTCACAGATTTCTTTCCCCACACCTCCACAAAATTTTATAAATTAGTCACCTCACTTAAACTTTCTGATTTGTGGCTTCTATTGAAAAATAAGAAGATCTGGCATCTCTGGGCTTATATTTCAACATGGTGACCACCATTTGAAGTTGCATGATTGTGATACCTTTAGACTGTGTTTTTGTGCTGTTTTTGATCACAGTCCCCTCTACTCTCCACTCTAACCCAAGAGAAGGAATCTGTTGCGAGCTGATGTCTCTGAAAATTGGAGTGAACTTGAGTGGGGCATGTGGAACCTTGTGCTGGTCCCCAAATCTCAAGTTATCACAAAGTGCTGCTCCAGCCACACCTGGCAGTCTATGGAAAAGAACCCCAAAGCTTGTTCAAATCTATTTGGGAATGAAGAGGTAAGTTTTGCAAGGTCTGTAATTTTCTAGGGGTTCAGGAAGGCATTTGTTTCGTTGTGTTATGTTTTGTTTTTTTTAACCTAATCTCACTTATGAGGACTTCATTAATTTTCACTTTGTAAAATTATCTGAGAAAAAGTATTTTCAGACTCTTGCAGTAGCTTGAGTAATTATCATAAAACACTATCTGGCATCTCCTTTCTAACACTTTTGCCAGCTGCCATGCTTCAGAGCTCCATTTTCACCTACAACTGAAACAGCCTCTTGCTTCTTTCCCCGCTCTCCTCATTCAATCTGTCCTACACACCAGTGCCAGAGCTACATCCTCAAACAGATCAGGGTGAGGCAGGAGCTGGTGGGTCGTTTGATTCCTCTATGTTTTGCCTGTGTTTGGAGACAGCAGGAAAGAATTTCATATGGACTTGCATGAATACTTGCTTATGACACTCTTAAGTCAAGATGTTACAAGTAATTTCAGAATAGGACCTCCAAAACTTCACGCTTTAAATATTGGATTGCTTAATTTTTTTAGTTCCCAATCTCTGTTCAATTCACAGCGATGTGTTCAAACCAGTTTGCATGATCATATCACCTGGGGAAATTTGCAAAAATACAATGCATGGGTCCTACTCTAGATTGATTAAGCCTTTCAAGAGTTGAGGCCCTAAAATCAGTTTTTCTAAAATGATACCAAGGTGATTGTAATGTGAAAAGAGGGCTGAAAACCACTGGTGTAGAAAATGATTCTATTACTGTATTTGGTAAAAATTATTTAATTTGCTTTAAAATGCACTATGGTAACAAGTTGGTGAATCAGGATGTGCCACAAAAAAGGAAGGGGCAGAGGGCTTGGGATGGCCAATCAGCATGGAAAGTGATAAAGTAACCATTGCTTTCTGCCTTTCAAAACATTTAAGAACAGCTTTGTGGGTTTTTTGGGGGTTTTTTTTGTTTGTTTTTTTTCCACTCCTAGCCACCCCTTAGTCTGACTGCAGGAAGAGGAATAAGTTATTTCATTGTGAATTTTGGAAATGGTTCACTATGTATATGTGGCCTAAGCTCTTTTGGGCTTTCTTTCAGAGATGCCCTCAAATTGAGCACCTTCTCCTCTGTCTCCTGAGTCAATATGATAAAAGTACCCAACTCAAGGCCCAAGACAGTATTAGAGGCTACCAAATACCCAGGGCCTCTGCATTGGAGTTCAAGCCAGAGTGTGAGGCTTCCTGGAAATCTCCTTGAAGCTGTGTGGAGACCATGCGTGTCAGCTGTCTCCTCTCCCTTCACTGCATCCGAAGGATGTGACATGGGATGGAGGAGACAGTTATAAAAACCTTAGATTATTCTCTATTTCACTGCTAATATTTTTATTTCTTTTTTAAAATAAATTTATTTATTCTATGTATTTATTTTTGGCTGCACTGGGTCTTCGTTGCTGTGCGTGGGCTTTCTCTAGTTGTGGCGAGCGGGGGCTACTCTTCGTTGTGGTGTGAGTGCTTCTCACTGTGGTGGCTTCTCTTGTTGCGGAGCAAGGGCTCTAGGCACGTGGGTTGCAGTAGTTGCGGCACACGGGCTCAGTAGTTGTGGCTCGCGGGCTCTAGAGCACAGGCTCAGTAGTTGAGGCGCACGGGCTTAGCTGCTCTGCGGCATGTGGGATCTTCCCTGACCAGGGATCGAACCTGTGTCCCCTGCATTGGCAGGCGGATTCTCAACCACTGAGCCACCAGGGAAGCCCCAATATTTTTATTTCTATCGGATTCCTGTGTACAATTCATCACGGACAAATACAAGTTTTATTACCTTTTGAAATTCCAGTAAAAATATTCTCCCAGGTAAGGAAAAGAAAGGAATTGGAAGAAAGTGAAGGAGGGAGAGTTGAAGGGAAGGAAGGAGAAAAGGAAGGGAAGCATATAAGCCCTTTGGCTGTGGGAGCCACCCGTATATCACTCTCCTCCTCCATAGGATTCAATAATCCTTAATGAACTGTATATGATTAAGTGTGCAATACATGGTTTAAATTATGATTAAACCTTCAACTAGTTTAAAAAATAAGAATGGAAGCACCTATCACAAAGCCATTATTATTTTTCCCCTGGAGATTAAACATAGCGGATTTTTAAAAAATCAGATGAGTTCCCCAACTATAAATGGATTCCCTTTTCCAAAAAATGTTCCTAATGTAAAAACTTTCTTAACTATGATGGTCTTTTATCCAAGGTCTCCAAAGCTTTTAACCAGGACCTAGGTTAAAATTTAGAAATATCAACCTCCCTTCTTAACTTATATGTCCAAATGAAATTGACGCCATAGTAAACAGATTTCTTCCTCGTTTATTAAGCATTGTATAATTAAAAATAAAACAGGGAGTTCCCTGGCAGTCCAGTGGTTAGGACTCTATGCTTCCACTGCAGGGGGCCAGGGTTCCATCCCTCATCAGGGAACTAGGATTCCATAAGCCACGCGGCACAGCCAAAAACATAAAATAAAATAAAACAAATCCTTGTAATGGTGAATATGGAGAATTGACCTGTGTGCATGCCTACACACACATACAAACACACACACACACACACCACACACACTTTACTTGTATAAACTGATGACAATAATTCAAATACTCTGCTAGTAACAAGATGTGTTTAGATCCATGTCCTGAATTTAATAAGTATAATCTATCATTTGCTCTTCATTTTAATTCTGCCTGCCACTGCCTTCATAGATGACCCTGAGAAAAAGCATTTAACCTCCTCTCACCTTCGTTTTCCTTATATTTAAAATAAGGTTCATAGACTTTGCTGACACCATGGAGACATTTCCATTTCATTCAAGAAGTAGTTTAGTCTTAATGAAAATTTCTCTGCACTGAATTTTCCTTTTGGCTACAATAAAAACGTAGAGAGAACTTACCACAGTTCCCTATCACAATGGATTTTAAAATAATAATCAGTGGGCTTCCCTGGTGGCGCAGTGGTTGAGAGTCCGCCTGTCGATGCGAGGTACACGGGTTCGTGCCCCGATCTGGGAGGATCCCACATGCCGCGGAGCGGCTGGGCCCGTGGGCCATGGCCGCTGGGCCTGCGCGTCTGGAGCCTGTGCTCCGCAGCTGGAGAGGCCACAGCAGTGAGAGGCCTGCGTACCACAAAAAAAAATAAAAATAAAAATAAAATAAAATAATAATCAGTGAAAATAATTGAAAGCAATTCAGTATTATCCAATTCATTTATAAGTATACTTTATTTTTGATGGAGAATTAAGTCTTTTTTGTCTGTAAAATATGTTTCTCCAGAGTCTCCACATTTCATTGGGGTTCACCATATATTATGCCAGCTTGAAATTTTTACTAGTCAGTATTCTGTTTTGACATAATGGACTAAATCACAGATGAAATTTATTGTGCACTTTGAGACCCTCTGATTGTGTACCAGTTTCTTAAAATTAGTCATAGCCTTCTAAATTGCTTGTGAAATAGACAAGTACAAATATTAATGTAGAACCTGACTACTTGTCATCAAATCCCTTACACTTCTCAATGCTGCCTATTTTATTTACTGGGATAAAGGAATCTGTCCTGTGATTTCCTCATTACCCATTGCTGGAGTAATTCTCATAGGTATTCCTTCAGTTAAAGTCAACAGGGGCACTGGTCCACCAGTAGTGGATTGGGAATCTCAAAATTTGCTATGATTCCTCTAGGTGTGAGGTTTTCCTCATTTAGCTATACTCAGGAATTTTGTTAGCAGTACATACTTTTGCATCTCAACACTTTGGGAAAATGGTAACTACTTTTTTTCCAGAAATGCAGCTGCTATTGAATGTCCACCTGGTTAGCCTGGTAACCTTTCACCACTTTGATACTTTTTCCCCAAATGAATGGTAATATTTTTCTACTCTGATCAGAAAGAAGTGAAATGCATCCCTAAATCCTTACCCACACCATATTTTTTCCCAAAAGAAAGTTAGAGAATATAATAATACCGCAGTATATCTCAAACAATCCAACCCATGTTTTATAAATTTTCCACTAAACATATCTTTAGAATTTTTACTTACAAACACTGAATTATTGTTGAACATAAACTTTTGAAGAAAACACTAATATTTAAATGTTTCAAATGGTTTCATAACATTAAGAACAGTAAGGACAATGTTATTAAGACCTTTGAAAGTAAAATAATTTTCTACACAATGTAGCTCTAACATTGGAAATATAAGTAAAAAGAATAACTTCTTTAACAATAAGAGAAATATATTGCACTTTTGTAACATTACAAATCTGATCAAGTTCATTTGTGAAAATGAGTTACAATTTACCATTGGCTTCAAATGGAAAAAGAGACTGGATGATTTCAAATGCAGGTTTAATTTATTACAAGAAGTATGAGTTTGTTCAAGATTTTTAAGCCTAGTTGTATGGTCAGTTTATTCTTTATTAATCAAGATTATAACAGCGTTCTTCCTCTTTCTATTTATGACTTCTATCTTAGGGCTTGGACAGCTGTTCTGAAATATAGGCTAAATGAAATTGTGACTTCATAAAATATTCTTTACATTAAACCTTCTCTGATTTATGTAAGGCAACTTATCATCTACTTTACATTAATTTTTGAGCAATGTGTTCATTTATGGAAAAGGAGAGAAATATATAAAAACTGATAACTTATGAAAAGATGTCATAAATAACCAGACTATAAATAAACGAGAAGACAACTAGGGTAGTGAAACAGTTTTACAATATAAAATATTGCTTTATAATAAAGGAAAAAGGGTAACTTATGACTTTGAAAAATTCCCCTTTACAAGCAAGGTGGCAAAATCAGTACTATTGATCCGAAAAGTTGCTTTTATTTAGTGAATGGAAGGCATATCAAAAGTGCTTCAAATCATATACAAAAAACATCCTGAGAAGCTTAAAAACATATGTGCAATATAAAAAAATTAGGCAACTTACTGAATCTAGCCAAATGTTATCAAATTCTTAACTCCCATTGGAAAATGACAGCACGTATAAACCTCTTTTATGTGTCTTCTTGAAAATCTTCCTCAGAATTAGCACTAAAATATGTTACGATGACTGTTTCATAGTCAGTCTTACCTATGAACTGGCTTAATCTTACAAACAGTGTAGAAGCCTTAAAGATCACTTTTTAGTCATTACTGAATTATTTTAGATATGAAAACAGAATTTGGTGTTTTTCAAAAGTATGAATCAACTATACAGTATATACAACATAGCTATTTGTAATTATATGATGAATCAAAGCACAAAAACTAGTTTAAGTGGGAAAAGGTGGAGAATTTTAAAACTAATTCAGAAAAAAATAGATCAACGATATTTGAAGTGGTTTTAAGATGGGGATCCTCCCTCTGCACAGCCTAATTCACTTGCTAAAGAGTTCTTTCATATCTGCTCTGGAGACTGAGTGTGAATTGCTCTGAGGATGTGGATGGTACCTCACCATCACCATAGTCCTCACCTTCCCACCATCATGATCAAAAGTCACATTATTAAGAACTTAGTCTGTGCCTGCCACAAGGGTAAGCATTTTATATGCATTGTTTCATTGTTAATGAAAGGCAGATACTCACTATGACTGGTGTTCTCTCTGTTTTATAACTTCAGGAACCGAGGCCATAAATGGTTGAGTCAGTTGTCTAAGGTCAGAAGCTGGTTGAGTGAAAAAACAAAGCCTGAACCAGAATGAGATGCTAAAACATCGTGCTCTTCCATTACAGCAATGTAAGACCCACACCACCTTCTATTGTCATTACTGCTCTTCTCAGTTTATGAGATGCTCTCATGTGCAGGTATGTACGTTAGTCATTATTTCAAAAGGGCAATGAGATTCAGAAGACTAGGTGACTTGCCAAGGGTTGTCTAACTGGCAAGTACTGCCCTTTAACTTTGGCTCAAGGCTCCTTCACAGAGCTTCGCTGTTCAGGCACTTGTGACTTCCTCTCCAGACCGTAGCTCTCCAGTCACAACTGGCAAAGTGTTCAGCCTGAGATGTCACCCAATTTAATATCTCAAGCCCCTAGCACATGACTCACTGCTAGTTCCCTTAATAATGGTAAGGTAAAGAACAGTACACTGTGTAATAGAATCATAAAACTTCCAGACACAGAAAAACAATCCCATACATATTATCTATTATTGTTAACCAAGGATAATGCTACATACTAGGATGAGATAAAATTTTTTTTAACATCCCTATTGGAGTATAATTGCTTTACAATGTTGTGTTAGTTTCTGCTGTATAACAAAGTGAATCAGCTATATGTATACATATATCCCCATATCCCCTCCCTATTGCATCTCTCTCCCACCCTCCCTATCCCACACCTTCAGGTGGTCACAAAGCACTGAGCTGATCTCCCTGTGCTATGCGGCTGCTTCCCACTAGCTATCTAGTTAACATTTGGTAGGGTATATATGTCCATGCCACTCTCTCACTTCATCCCAGCTTATCCTTTCCCCTCCCTGTGTCCTCAAGTCCATTCTCTACGTCTGCATCTTTATTCCTGTCCTGCCCCTAGACTCTTCAGAACCTTTTTTTTTTTTAGATTCCATATATATGTGTTAGCATAAGGTATTTGTTTTTCTTTCTGACTTACTTCACTCTGTATGACAGACTCTAGGTCCATCCACCTCACTACA
>NC_041214.2:23835507-23843961 GCF_002837175.3 Physeter macrocephalus
TGGGCATGAACCCGTGTCCCCTGCATCGACAGGCAGACTCTCAACCACTGTGCCATCAGGGAAGCCCATGACTCTTTTTGAATTATGGTTTTCTCAGGGTATATGCCCAGGAGTGGGATTGCTGGGTCGTATGGTAGTTCTATTTTTAGTTTTTTAAGGAACCTCCATACTGTTCTCCATAGTGGCTGTATCAATTTACATTCCCACCAACAGTGCAAGAGGGTTCCCTTTTCTCCACACTCCCTCCAGCATTTGTTGTTTGTAGATTTTCTGATGATGCCCATTCTAACTGGTGTGAAGTGATACCTCATTGTAGGTTTTTTGTTTTTTGGTTTTTGTTTTTTTTTTTATGGCTGTGGTGGCTCTTCGTTTCTGTGCGAGGGCTTTCTCCAGTTGCAGCAAGCGAGGGCCACTCTTCATTGCGGTGTGCGGGCCTCTCACTATCGCGGCCTCTCTTGTTGCAGAGCACAGGCTCCAGACGCGCAGGTTCAGTAATTGTGGCTCACGGGCCCAGTTGCTCTGCGGCATGTGGGATCTTCCCAGACCACCAGGGCTCAAACCCGTGTCCCCTGCATTGGCAGGCAGATTCTCAACCACTGCGCCACCAGGGAAGCCCTCATTATAGTTTTGATTTACATTTCTCTAATGATTAGTGGTGTTGAACATAAGATGAGATAAAATCTTCAAGGAACCATTTTTGTTTTCAGAATATCTTCTATTTATTATGTTGTGTGTTTCTGTGCTTAAATGAATCATTCTACTTCAGAGAGCATCCCTTCCATAATAAGCACAATTTTTCTTCTTCCATTTTTGCCATTGAATTTGAAATATGGAGAGGTAAATTGTATTAACACCCACTGCATGATGCAAAATTTAAAATTATACGCAGAAAAATGCTAAATGGATATATGTCGGTAATTTTCACCATGTGTATGCATTTAACGAAGTTCCCTCTGTTGTTAAACAAGTTTATGTGTCAACTACTTTTGATATTTTTAAAGCTTATTTGTCTGTTTACTTAGAAAATAAAGTAAGTCTCTTCTTTTCCTCTTGAAGGAATCTTTCTCTTTGTATTTTAATTTGTTCTCATGTGACTTCATACATGAGCAATGTGATAACCCAAACTACCCAGAGTGGCTCGAGAATTTTAATGATGGCTCATCGATTTTTAAACTGTTTTTAAAATTATCTTTCCACTTTTCTTATTTCTGTTGATTCTGTCTCTCTCTGAATAAGTCATAGCCCCAGGTCTATTACCTTCTTAGTTGTTAACTTCATTTTTTTTTTTTTAATCAATTTCCTGACACACATTGCCCCACTAAATCCACCCAAGCAGTCATCTTTGCAATTCTGCTGTGTCTCAGGAGGGCATGGCAAATGTGTGACTGTATCAGCTAAACACATTAATATCCTTAGGGGTTGTTGAATTACAGTATATTTTTGTATAATACAAATAGATCTTTTCAAACATACTTTTGTATTCCACTCTCCTCCCTCCAGTTCTCTGTACCTTTAATATTATTATAATATACTTATATCCTTCTTTATCTGCAATTCTAAAACCAAAAGCACTGGAAAAAATTTTGTTTTTGTTAGGTATGTCACAAACTCACTCGGCAGCAAAACCTAATTTGATGTGAAGCTATTCATCCCAGGTAAAATGGACATTTTTTTTGCTACAGAAATTATTTATTTGATCATGCGGTTCTGCTTTAAGCATCTCTGAGATGATCCATAATATAGAGTATATGCAAAAATCAACATTTTAAAATATAAAATAGTTTGAATTATCAAACCCAAGAGCTTTACATAAGGGATTCTAGACCCTGTATAAGATTTTTAAGAAGTCTAGTGAAATTTTGATATGTGTATTTTGTTAGGTGGATGAACATTTAAAATCTCTACCACCTTGCATTCTCAGAGTTTAAATCTTCTCTTCAAAATAAATTCAGCAAACAATACACAACTAACATGAGCTCAATATTATGATAGGTACTGAAGATACAAAAGTGATTTGCACTTGATTCTGGCCTTCAGTTGTACTCATGCTAATGTTTTTGAGTCCTCTTGATCCTTTGAAAACATGATATCTCTAAATTAGGAGCGTCTATTTCAAGGCTTCAACTATAAAACAAAATAAAGAATTCTGTATATACGTGACACGAAATTAATTATCAAAAAATGATAATCACTGTATAATTCCCTAAATTTCTAAAATGTTTGTGTTTCTGTAAGAAGAAAACCAAATTCTTGAAATGGTTTTCCCTTGCCTTTTTTGAAAGTGAGTACACATTTGTCAACTTCCCTCTATACCCATAAAAACAAGGCACTGAATGGAAGACCCTATGAAATATGCTGATATTATCACTCTGCTTATTTGAATTCTATGCACTCTTTATATGTTCAAGGCTAAAATAAAAACTAAGCATTTGATTAAAGTAATTTTCAAACTTGAAAACACAATCTTGTACTTTTCAATTGCCGAGATGAAATATTCTTTTCCAAAAAAGGGAAGAAAAAAAAAACTCTTCAGAAATTGAACTATTGTGTGACTATGGCTATTTTCTTTTCTGTCATGATTTACTTTCCTACCTGTGCATGATTGCCAGTTATTTTTCTTTGTAAATCCAAATGCCTCATTTGGAATCTACTCCCTTTATAGCCTCTATAAAAATTGCTTCTACTCTAATTAAAGCAATTTGCAAACGTTGGACATCATTTCAGAAGCATAACATCAATTAGAATGTCAGGATCATATATATTAAAGCTGGGGAAAAAAATCTTTGAAATTCTGTAATCCAACACTTTAATTTTACAAATGAGGAAACAAAGGTTTTAAAGAATCTTCAGAGAAGGTTTAGATCCTTTTAACCTCTGGCAAAGTCCAGAGTAGATACCCATCTCCTACCCCAGAGCCCAGTGTTCTCCACATTCCACACTGTCACCCCATTATTCTTTGCCTTACTATGTAAAATGCCCACATTTCCTTATATAATATTTGTATATAATACTTCAGTTATTATTACTTTCAGTGGTACCTTAAGTCATATCTTAGGTCAAATGTATTCACTTTACCCTCCACATACAAAATAAAGAATGTGAGAAACTCCAAATCTGCAAGAAATTAATTTTTTATATTGAAAACTTAAAATTTATAAAACATTATGACAGCTGGAATTTTCCCAAAGTGTTGCTAAATAATAATGAGCACATGGACAAATATCCATAACATTGATAACAAAAAGAGACAAGGAAGTCCTATGGTTACTCAAAAGTCAACTTAAATAGTCAGAAAGAATTTCAGTTAAAATGGCAAAATGAGCCCATACTTTGATGTGAATCAAGCACACATCAAGAGATAAGATGAAAAATAGAAAACCCAAACAAAATTGCCATGCATAAAAATAAAATAAACATCTCCAATACTCCAGAATTGGAATAGAAATGTTGAACAATGATTAAGGCTATGACTTTGGAGACAAAGAATCCAGAAGTCATTATAATATCTGACTCTGGACAAAGGCCCTGAGTAGATACAGATGGAGGCAACTCAAAAAAGATGGGTAATCAAATAAATTAGAGAGAAAATAAATGAATAAGTGAATAAACAAACCAATTGCAATGAGCTAGCCAACACAAATTATAAATCACATGGAATAAGTAAGGCTAAAAAAGATACTCAACCTACATTAACTACATCTGGAATATACTTATTTCATATGCAGTTAATTTTATAGAACAAGTGACAAATTATTTTACACAGATACTTGTAAAATGAATGAATAGTGAAAACCTAAAGCATGAAATTTTGTAACAAAATTAGCAAAAATGAAATAAGAACAGGTGGTATGAAAATAACTAATTAGAAATCTTAGAAATGAAAAATGTACTAGTTTAATAAAATGTCATTAGGATAGCCACAGTCTCTTAGAATACTGCTAAACTGGAAGATACTGATAATTCACAGTACAGTAATAATTTAAAGAGCCTCTATCATATATCTTCAAATAGGCTTTGCAGAAGTCAACTGAGCAATGGCTGAGTTTCAGTTTGAAAGTATATTCCTAGCACTAAGCAGGATAAAGATAAACTCACATCTAGACACAACACAGTGAACTGTACAACATCAAGAAGAAAGAGAAAATTATTTTTAAAATCAACAAAAATAAAAATATCCTTACAAAAAATAATTATGATGAGTGCATAAGTTCATCAGCAAAAGTGATAAACAATGATAAAAAAGAATAAAGAAGTATTTTCCCATTGATTAGGAAAAGTAACTGTTAACCCAAAATATTATAATCTGTCAAACTACCATTCAAGTGTGAAGACAAAGTAAAGATACTATTTTGTAACATCTCAAGAGATAGTGATATTATCACACATGAATTCTCATGAAAAAAATTCCTAATGGGCATATTTCTTCTAGATGAAATAAGAAAACAGAAAGAATGTATAGGACAAAAGGGAAATTAATAAAATATGTTGATAAATATATTTGACTATTGACTACAAAACAACTGTGTTTTATGTTTACAAAACTCACATTAAATTTCTAAGCAATGATGGCAAGATGCTATGAGATGATATGCAGTGGATGGTTAGAGTACAATAAGAGATTTGTCATGCTTAGGATGAGATAGTCATGCAGAATAAATTTAGATTTAATGGAAAATTAGCATTACTTATATGGGGTAAAATTTAAACTATTACAAAATAAGTTACACATAGTTTGTAGCTTCTAAATTATCAGACCAAAATGGAAGAGAGGAAGAAAAGAAGAAAGGAAAGAAAGGAAGAAAAAAATGAAAGAAGTAAGAGAAATCCTAATCAATCTCATAGAAATTATAAAAGGATGGTAAAGAATATAAGAAAAATGACGGTACTCAGTAAACAACGGAAAATATGATTTAGAAATAAGTCCAAATATTTCAGCAATATAGGTGAATGCTCTTAACAAACGACACCAGTATTTAGACTGTATTTTTTTAAATCAAGCTATACACTGCTTTCTAAAGACACATCTAAAAGAAAACCATATATTTAGATAAAAAATAAAGTAGTACAAACAGATATGGCACAAAGCCATGACAATATTATCAACCAAAGTAGAATTAAGACAAAAAAGCAATAAACATAAAGCAGGACACTACATAATATACTATGTAATATAACAATAATATAATAATACAAATAAATGTTTGTAATATAAATATTTACAAAATAAAACAAGAAATATCTAATTTATACAAATATAGAAAATATAATAAAATAATTATAAAAATAATGAAGAATATAATAATCTACCAAGAACCCATAAAAATGACATATAATACATAATAATAATGAACTTGTAAAGAGCTAAAATAATAACACAAATAACTAAAGAAAATTACACAAAGAATAAGCAAATCATGAACTTGATTATTTTAATATGTATACTTCTATCACATGAGGATAAATCAAGTAGGGCAAGAAATTTAATTAAGAGTTTGGAAACTTTAAATATATATACACATGTATGTTACACACACACACACACATTGCACCAATCATAGAAAGAATATATTTTTCAAGTACATATGTTACATTTACCAAAAAAAAAAAAAAAAAGGAAATGAGCATGTATAGAGATTCAAAGTCTCATCAGATTTCAAAAAATTGCTATCCCACTAACAAAAAGCTTGAACCAAAATAAAATTCAACGTCATCAACAATAAAATTATAGCTAAAACTCGCAGCCCATTTACAAATGCTGTAAAAACTCTATGCTTAGAAATTTAACATGTAATCTTAAATAATTTATGGATTAAAGAGGAAAGCACTAGAGAAATTATATAATAAACAAGAATGAATAAATCACATGTCAGAACTTACAAAATGGCACTTCCCTGGCTGTCCAGTGGTTAAGACTTCACCTTCCAGTGCAGGGGGTGCGGGATCGATCCCTGGTCGGGGAGCTGAGATCCCACATGCCTCAGAGCCAAAAAACCAAAAAACATAAAACAGAAGAAATATTGTAACAAATTCAATAAAGACTTTAAAAATGGTCCACATCAAAAAAATTAAAATAGAAAAAACTTACAAAATGCAGTTAGAATAATGTCTAGAAGTCAATTTTTCCACTTGAGAGGTTTTTTTTTTTTTTTTTCAGTACGTGGGCCTCTCACCACTGCGGCCTCTCCCGCTGCGGAGCACAGGCTCCGGACACTCAGGCCCAGTGGCCACGGCTCACAGGCCCAGCCGCTCCGTGGCATGTGGGATCCTCCTGGACTGTGGCACGAACCCGTGTCCCCTGCATCAGCAGGTGGACTCTCAACCACTGTGCCATCAGGGAAGCCCGAGATAAATTTTTAAAAGCAAGAAAGACCAAAAATAGATGAAAAGAAGCTGGAAAAACAAGAAAGGGAGAGAGGGAGGAGGAGAAAGAGAGGGAGGGGGAAGTGGAGAAGGGGAAAATTAGACAAACATTACTAAAATATGAATATGTAATCAAAATCTGTCCTTCAAAAATCCACCAGTTCTAGTCAGTGGTTTTATCAAACTAAGGAATGGATTTTTGTATCTTTTATAAATTATTCCAGGGAATAGAAGAGTAGGTGAAGTTAATTAATTAACCTCATAACACTAATAATAACTTTATATCAAAAACCAAATAACATATACAAATATTCTAAGTTGTTAAAAAATAGAAAGAAACTAGCATATTAAGGACAGCAGAGAATAAAAAGAAAGTGCACCATGGCTAAGTACGGTTCTTGAAAGCAAGTCAGAGCTATTTCAACATTAGAAAATTTTATTAAAATATACACCACAGTGACAGCTTAAAGGGGAAACTATATGATCATCACAATAGATTCAGGAATATATTTAAGAAAAATCACTGATTACAAAATAAATCACACTAAGAAAACTTTCTTAACCTGTTAAACAATCACAATATCACTTTAATGGGGAAACTTTAGACACATGCCTTTCAAAAGTAATAACCAGGGCTTCCCTGGTGACGCAGTGGTTGAGAGTCCGCCTGCCGATGCAGGGGATACGGGTTCGTGCCCTGGTCCGGGAGGATCCCACGTGCCGTGGAGCGGCTGGGCCCGTGAGCCATGGCCGCTGGGCCTGCGTGTCCGGAGCCTGTGCTCCACAATGGGAGAGGCCCGCGTACCACAAAAAAAAAAAAAAAAAAAAAAAGTAATAACCAGATTCTCCCATCTCCAGGTTTACCAACTTTATACAGTTTATCACAGCCAAGGCAGTATGACAAGCAAAATAAAGTTATAAGAAATGGAAGAAACATGATAAAAATTTATCTTTATTGGCAGATACTATGAGTGTCTCCAAAGAAAATCTAAAATGTTATACAAATGTTTAGGGCCACAAGAGATTTAAGCAAAAATCTTTGCTAGAAAATGATCATCTAAAACTTGATATAATTCTGTATATGCATAATAATTAAAGAGAAATGATTATCAGATTCAGAGAAACAAAATAGAACAGTATATAAATTCTCTGATTGTGCCTAATAATATTTACTGGAATTTTAAAAAAATTAACATCTCTGAAGGACAAAAATAATATATGAATAAATGAAGAGATGTATCACATTCATGAATTGGAAAACTTAGTTTTGTCTGAAGGTCATTTTGTTTCAAATTATTTCATAAATTAAAGACATTTCATCAAAATTTCAAATGGTTCATTAATGGAGACTGTCAAGCTGGTTTTATAATTCATATAAAAAGACAAAGGGCCAAGAGCAGTTAAAATAATTTGAAGAGCAAAAGTAAGAATTGTCTTATCAGATATTTAAATTTTAGAAGAAAATGTAAAGTAGCTTTTATGTCAGAGTAGGAAAGATTTCTTAAACATCCCGTAAATATTTATTTCATAAACAAGAAACTGCAGCTCATCAAAAGTTACTGAAACAAAGGAGAATGACAAACCACCAACAGGGATAAAATATTTTTATATCATATAATTCATAAAAGACTAGTATGTATAATTTTTAAGAACTCCAACATATAAATCAGAAAAAGACAAAAAACTCATTAGAAAACAGGAAAAACATATAAACTGAAAACTAATAAAAGTGGAAACCCAAGAGATCAAGAAACATGAATAGATATTCAATCTCAATATTAATCAGGGAAAGGCAAAAATAATAATCCATGAGATACATTTTCATGTCCATCAGTTTGTAAATAATTAAAATCTGACAATCTAAGTATTGCTAAGGAGAAGAAATGGAAAATCTCATGCACAGATAGTGAAAGGTAATGAGTACAGTCTTTTGGAGAAGAATTGGAGGTATGTAGTAAAGGTAAAATCTGCCTTCCTTTTGCTCCACAATCCCCGGACTTCTTTCTACATACTGAGAAATAAAGGAAAGAAAGAAAGGAAGGAAGGAAGAAAGAAAGAAAGAAAGAAAAAGAAAGAAAGAAAGAAAGAAAGAAA
>NC_041214.2:23844408-23874673 GCF_002837175.3 Physeter macrocephalus
AAAGGAAGGAAGGAAGAAAGAAAGAAAGGAAGAAAGAAAGGAAGGAAGGAAGAAAGAAAGAGAGGAGGAGAGAAAGAAAGGAGAGAAAGAAAGAAAAACTTCCGAAAAAGGTAATGTCTACAATGATGGTCACTGTGGCATGACTTGTAATAGTGAAAACTTGACTATCTAAATGTTCTTCAGTAGAAGTAGATAGATGATATATGATACATTCAAACAATGAAATATAGAATGGCCATTAAAATGAAGTGTATATATATATATATATATATACGGACACACATATGATGTTATATGTCATATGAATTTTATATATTTATAAAGCATCATATTATATATCATAATGAGCAAAATAAGCAAGCAAGCAAGGTGCAGAATAATACATACAATATCACATTGATAATATAGTTTAAATATATTCAAAACAATGCTACCTATTGTTTATAAATACTATAGTAATATTACAAGTATTTTCATAGAAATGATAATCAGATAATTTAGACTTTACCAAGAAAGGAGAATGGAAGATGGAATTTTAAAAGTATACTAAAATATCTGTATTGTACAATTTCCTTTAAAAGTCTGAAAAGGATATGCCAAAATGGTAAGATCTGATAAGGCTGGATAATGAATATGTCAGTTTTGTTATATTTCTCTTTATATGCTATTTTGTATTTGAAATATTTCATAGGAAAAAGCAATTGCACAGCAGTATCTGAAAGATCAGTCACTTGAACACAATGAAAATAATGCCTTACCATTAGTAGAGGAGAAGAGGCTTAATGAAATTGGACAGCTGGCACAATTCCAGTCGTGGCAGACAAAAAAATTTCTCACTGAAAAGAAGCAGTATTTGTCCAGCATGCCATGTGCACAGGTTAATTGCACATTGTCTAAGAATAGCTATTTTCAGGTTACACAGTATTCCCATTTAAGCGTTGTGTTTACATTTCTTCAAGGCTTTGGAGCCTTTTCATTATTTAATTTTTCATAGTACCAGAACTTTCACTGATATTACATCTCCCTAGACTGTTAGTTCCAAGAACAAAAAAACGGTATCTGTTTTTTCACTGTGCTTACTTTAGCACCTATTAGACTTCTTGGAATATAGCAGGAGTGTTTTGAAAAATAAATAACAAGAAGGAAGGAAAAGAAGAAAAGGAGAGAAGAAGGGAGGGAAGGAGGGAAGGGGGAAGGAAAGAAGGAAGAAAGGAAGGAAGGAAAGAAGGATGGAAAAGTTTAAGTTTATAAAAGAGCAGTGAAAAACAGTATTATCCTGATTTGATACATATGAATGTTAAGAGAAAGTAAAGACATTAAGCCCAGGGTTTTAACTCAGGTCCAGTGACTCATGGCACAATGTTCATTCTACTACAATTTACCAGAGAGCCAAAATGTTTTATTCTCTTGAAGGAAGTTTTACATGTCTTATACATTTTTCCAAAAGTTACTATTAGAATTACCTTCTCTGCTTTTGTACTTAGAGTCACATATTAAAATTTGTTTTTATGTAGTTATTTTTGTGAAATTACTGCTAATCAAGTAGTTAATTACTGGATTGCTCTAGAGGTGGAAAGGGCTAGTTGAATCATTGCAAATTATTTGCAGTATTCTGACTACTTTTGCACAGTATAGAATAAATATGTGATTCTTCAATAAATCACCAGTGTAAGCCAGTTATATGCTTTATACTCTACATGAATTGTCTCATTTACTATACAAAATCTAGAGGAAGGGGATGCTGTTTTTGTCATTTACTAAACAAAGAAATTGAAACAAAAATTGCTAAATATTCTGTTTAGTTAGGAAATCACACAGCATGAACACCCAGGTGATCTAACATTGGAGCCCCCATTCTACAATATATGCTTTCAATAAGAGATTTTAAAATGACAAAACAAACCCCAAAGTTTGCAGACTGACTCTATTTTAAACAGATTCTTGATGTATTATTCTATTTTTATTATCACGTTAAAATTATAAAATATTTTTCTCTAACTTATCATAGATTTGTTTTCTTTTATTCATTCATTCATTCATGTGTTTAAAACATCCCTGCTATATTCCAGGAAATATGATAGGTACTGACCAACCAATACAAAGACAAAGTCAACCAACACAATGAAAGATAAATGTTAAAAAATAATTACAGTAATGCAGTAATGTTTTATCACAGGAAATATAATGATTGGTAATTTTATTTTAAAATATAATTTTCCTTGAAATATATATTGGAAATAAATTGTTAGTTTTGGGCAAAATTTTTCTTCTCTAATATTCTTGGCAGCATAAATTCCTTAATTTAAAAAATTTTTATTTGTCACTCCTCAAGATGAGGAACTGGAGCCTGGAGTTAAAGCCATCAATAAGCTGATACTGCCCTAGTCCTTATGGAAATTATGATTCTCATTACCTTATTCATTCATTAACCCATAAACTTATGAAATGTTTGTTAATAACTATTGAGTGAAGACCAGGAAGGACTGGGCAGTAGGTTTAGTGGCCCTTGCCTCCAGGAAGCTTATGTTCTAGTAAAAGTGATCAGATATATATGTCATTAATTCATCACACATGACAATTTGTTTTAAATGACATAAGATGGTTTGCAATGGCATGAGTTTTCAGAAAGGTCATTTTATAATGGGCGATCCTGCAAAGTTATACAACTGCAATTGAAGACTCTATTATAAAGGATGAAGGGAAAGAGGTGACAGAGCAAAGGGGGAAGGCAGTGTCATATTCCAGGGAGAGAGGAAAATAGACTATTATATAAGCAAAGCATGGCACTGAAGCTGTAGCAGGCAATATGAGAGAAAAAAGACAATAGTGCACAATGTTTGCTAAACTATGTTAAGAAGAATGCTTTCATGAGTATGTGACAGTTTTTCTACCAGCTATTTTAAAAATTCACATTTTAATAGTGGTCAAAAATTGTATGATTTTAGAAATCATGGAAAAGAATGAAAAAAAATGTCTATATTCCATGAACATAGTGGTAGATTTGCAACATGACAAAATTGACTAAGGCTGTATGATTATTTCCCCTGGTTCCCACCATTGCTCATATCTTCAAGGGTGGGAAATTCTCTATGCTGCACATGCATGAGCTCTACCTGCCTAAGATGCTGTTCTGTGATAGCCTTTTGTCATCAGTGTGTGAGCATAAGAAGGGTATGATTTCTAGAATATTTCATTTCCACTAGCAAGAATATTTTATATTAATTCATTTTTAAGAAAAAGATGATAAATGAGAGTAAAAATATGGCTGTAAGTGATTCAGAAAAATTAAAAATTTCTACTTTTTCACAGTGTGGCATATATTTTTGAGAAAAAATAAAAGAACCATGGTATTTAAAAATATCCTCTCAACGGTCATTAACTTAAACACAAAATGATTGCCTGACATGGTGATATTTGATTAAAATTCTTTTTCAGATTCTTTTCCATAATAGGTTATTACAAGATATTGAATATAGTTCCCTGTGTTATACACTAGGTTTTAGTTGTTTATCTATTTTATATATAGAAGTGTGTATCTGTTAATCCCAAATTCCCAATTTATCCCTTTCCCTTTTGGTAGCCATAAGTTTATTCTGTATGTCTGTGAGTCTATTGACTTTTAACACTGTGTACTAATAGTATATATTAGCTGTCAAATTATTTAAGTCCAAAATGTTCTCGTTGCTGTAAAACTGATTAAATCAATTAATTTTTTTATTTCTCATAGATGCTTTAAGGCATTTTTTCCACCCTTCAGAACATTTAATAACATTTCTTTGTTTAGTGTTAAAATAATTAAATAAAAAACAAACAACAATAAAAAAACAAAAACTCATGGGCTGCCACTGAGATGAATATACAAAATAATAGACAAAAAATATAAAGATGATGTTATAATCTACAATCTCATTTGTATATATCTTTCAGCAAACCTTTCAACATATTTGAATACTTTATAGGCATTTTCCTTTGTAATCTTTACAATTCTATTAGTAATTACTGTTTGTGCGCTATTTATACCAAAGAAAGCAAAGCATGGAAAAATTTGTATAAGATCAAACAACCGGTAAGTGGCATGATCAGAATTTCAACTCAGGAAAAATTTAACACTGTTATATAGTCCCTCTCTTCGCCAGGTCTCCGAATTTAGCTTGAAAATCTATGCTCTTTCAGAACACCTTCTTCAGTTCAGACTTTGAAGACCAGCATAATCTGTGTCCTCCTGTCACTAAGGATGTTTAGGGGAACATTGCAGAAAGGATTCCCTCCACTCAATTTTTTTTAAAATTTATTTTTTATACAGAAGGTTCTTATTAGCTATCTATTTTATACATATTAATGTATATATGCCAATCCCAAGCTCCCAAACATACCACCACCGTCACACCCTGCCCCCCGCTTTCCCCACTTGCTGTCCATACGTTTGTTCTCTACAACTGTGTTTCTATTTCTGCCTTGCAAACCAGTTCACCTGTACCATTTTTCTAGATTCCACATATATGCGTTAATATACGATATTTGTTTTTCTTTTCTGACTTACTTCACTCTGTATGACAGTCTCTAAGTCTATCCGCGTCTCGACAAATGACCCAATTTCTTTCCTTTTTATGCCTGAGTAATATTCCATTGTATATATGCACCACATCTTCTTTATCCATTTGTCTGTCAATGGGCATTTAGGTTGCTTCCATGATCTGGTTATTGTAAATAGTGCTGCAATGAACATGGGGTGTGTGTGTCTTTTTGAATTATGGTTTTCTCAGGGTATATGCCCAGTAATGGGATTGCTGGGTCATAAGGTAATTCTATTTTTGGTTTTTTTAGGAACCTCCATACTGTTCTCCATAGTGGCTGTATCAATTTACATTCCTACCAACAGTGCAGGAGGGTTCCCTTTTCTCCACACCCTCTCCAGCACTTGATGCTTGTAGATTTTCTGATGATGCCCATTCTAACCTGTGTGAGGTGATACCTCACTGTAGTTTTGATTTGCATTTCTCTACTAATTAGTGATGTTGAGCAGATTTTCATGTGCCTCTTGGCCATCTGAATATCGTTGGAGAAATGTCTATTGAGGTCTTCTGCCCATTTTCCGATTGGGTTGTTTGTTTTTTGATATTGAGCTGCATGAGCTGCTTGTATATTTTGGAGATTAGTCCTTTGTCTTTTGATTCATTTGCAAATATTTCCTTCCATTCTGAGGGTTGTCTTTTCATCTTGTTTATAGTTTCCTTTGCTGTGCAATAGCTTTTAAGTTTCATTAGGTTCCATTGCACTTTTTTTGTTTATTTTTATTTCCTTTACTCTAGGAGGTGGGTCAAAAAAGATCTTGCTGTGATTTATGTCAAAGTATGTTCTTCCTAGGTTTTCCTCTAGGAGTTTTATACTGCCCAGTCTTACATTTAGGTCTTTAATCAATGTTGAGTTTATTTTTCTGTATGGTATTAGGAAGTGTTTTCATTTCATTCTTTTACATGTAGCTGTCCAGTTTTCTCAGCACCACTTACTGAAGAGACTATCTTTTCTCCATTGCATATCTTCTTTTGTCATAGATTAGTTGACCATATGTGTGTGGGTTTATCTCTGGGCTTTCTACCCTATTCCATTGATCCACATTTCCGTTTTTGTGCCAGTACCATGTTGTCTTGATTACTGTAGATTTGTAGTATAGTCTGAAGTCAGGGAGCCTGATTCCTCCAGCTCCATTTTTCGTTCTCAAGATTGCTTTGGCTATTCTATTCCTAGGTATTTTACTCTTTTTGTGGCAATGGTGAATGGGATTGTTTCCTTAATTTCTCTTTCTGATCTTTCGTTGTTAGTGTATAGGAATGCAAGAGATTTCTGTATCCTGCCACTTTACCATATTCATTTATTAACTCTAGCAGTTTTCTGATGGCATCTCTAGGGTTCTCTATGTATCATACCATGTCATCTGCAAACAGTGACAATTCTTCTTTTCCATTGTATTCCTTTTATTTCTTTTTCTTCTCTGATTGCTGTGGCTAGGACTTCTAAAACTATGTTGAATAATAGTGGCAAGAGTGGACATCCTTGTCTTACTCCTGATCTTACAGTGAAGGCTTTCAGTTTTTCACCATTGAGAATGATATTTGCTGTGGGTTTGTCATATATGGCCTTT
Source organism: Physeter macrocephalus (assembly GCF_002837175.3). Lineage (NCBI taxonomy): Eukaryota > Metazoa > Chordata > Mammalia > Artiodactyla > Physeteridae > Physeter > Physeter macrocephalus. The sequence goes on from NC_041214.2 coordinate 23,850,548, forward strand.
ATTATGTTGAGGTAAGTTCCCTCTATGCCTACTTTCTGGAGGGTTTTTATCATAAATCAGTGTTGAATTTTGTCAAAAGCTTTTTGTGCATCTATTTAGATGATCTATGATTTTTATTCTTCAATTTGTTAATATGGTGTATCACACTGATTGATTTGCATACATTGAAGAATCCTTGCATCCCTGGGATAAACCCCACTTAATCATGGTGTATCATCCTTTTAACGTGTTGTTGGATTCTGTTTGCTAGTATTTTGTTGAGGATTTTTGCATCTATGTTCATTAGTGATATTGGCCTGTAGTTTTCTTTTTTTAGGACATCTTTATATGCGTTTGATATCAGAGTGATGGTGGCCTCGTGGAATGAGTTTGGGAGTCTTCCTACCTCTGCTATATTTTGGAAGAGTTTGAGAAGGGTAAGTGTTAGCTCTTCCCTACATGTTTGATAGAATTCACCTTTGAAGCCCTCTGGTCCTGGGCTTTAGTTTGTTCGAAGATTTTAAATCACAGTTTCAATTTCAGTGCATGGGAATGGTCTGTTTATGCTTTCTATTTCTTCCTGGTTCAGTCTGGTAAAGTTATTCTTTTCTACGAATTTGTCCATTTCTTCCAAGTTGTCCATTTTATTGGCCTATAGTTGCTTGTAGTAATCTCTCATGATCCTTTGCATCTGCAGTGTCAGTTTTTACTTCTTTTTCATTTCTAATTCTGTTGATTTGAGTCTTCTCCCTTTTTTCTTGATGAGTATGGCTAATGGTTTATAAATTTTGTTTATCTTCTCACAGAACCAGCTTTTAGTTTTATTGATCTTTGCTATTGTTTCCTTCATTTATTTTTCATTTATTTCTGATCTGATCTTCATGACTTCTTTCCTTCTGCTTACTTTGGGTTTTTCTTTGTTTTTCTTTCTCTAATTGCTTAGGTGTAATGTTAGGTTGTTTATATGAGATGCTTCTTTTTCTTAATGTAGGATTATATTGCTATAAACTTCCCTCTTAGAACTGCTTTTCTGCATTCCATAGGTTTTGCATTGTCGTGTTTTCGTTACATTGGTCTTTAGGTAGTTTTTGATTTCCTCTTTAATTTCTTCAGTCATCTCTTGGTTATTTTGTAACGTATTGTTTAGCTTCCATGTGTCTGTGTTTTTTACGTTTTTTCCCCTGTAATTGATTTCTAATCTCATACTGTTGTGATGAGAAAAGATGCTTGACATGTTTTCAATTTTCTTAGATTTACCAAGGCTTGATTTGTGACCCAAGATGTGATCTATCCTGGAGAATGTTCCATGTGCACTTGAGAAGAATGTGCAATCTACTGTTTTCAGATGGAATGTCTTATAAATATCAGTTTTAATCTATCTGATCTATTGTGTCATATAAAGCTTTTATTTTTCCTTCTTAATTTTCTGCCTGGATGATCTGTCCATTGGTGTAAGTGAGGTGTTAAAGTTCCCTATTATTATTGTGTTACTGTCAATGTCCTCTTTTATAGCTCTTAACCTTTGTCTTATGTATTGAGGTGCTCCTATGTTGGGTGCAAATATATTTATAATTGTTATATCTTCTTCTTGGATTGATCCCTTGATCATTATGTAGTGTTCTTCCTTGTCTCATAGCATTCTTTATTTTAAGGTCTATTTTATCTGATACTAGTACTGTTACCCAGCTTTCTTTTGATTTCCATTTGCATGGAATATCTTTTTCCATCCCCTCACTTTTGTTCTGTATGTGTCCCTAGGTCTGAAGTGGGTCTCTTGTAGACAGCATATAGATGGGTCTTGTTTTTGTATCCATTCAGCAAGCCTGTGTTTTGGTTGGAGCATTTAATCCATTTACATTTAAGGTATTATTGATATGTATGTTCCTATGACCATTTTCTTAATTGTTTTGGGTTTGTTTTTGTAGGTCCTTTTCTTCTCTTGTGTTTCCCACTTAAAGAAGTTCCTTTAGCATTTTTTGTAGAGCTGGTTTGGTGATGCTGAATTCTGTTAGCTTTTGCTTGTCTATAAAGCTTTTGATTTCTCCATCGAATCTGAATGAGATCCTTGCTGGGTAGAGTAATCTTGGTTGTAGCTTCTTCCCTTTCATCACTTTAAATATATCATGCCACTCCCTTCTGGCTTGTAGAGTTTCTGCTGAGAAATTAGCTGTTAACCTTATGGGAGTTCCCTTGTACCTTATTTGTCATTTTCCTGTTTTTGCTTTTAATCATTTTTCTTCGTCTTTAATTTTTGTCAGTTTGATTACTGTGTGTCTCGGTGTGTTTCTCCTTGGGTTTCTCCTGCCTGGGACTCTCTGAGCTTCCTGGACTTAGGTGGCTATTTCCTTTCCCATGTTAGGGAATTTTTCGACTATAATCTCTTCAAATATTTTCTTGGGTCCTTTCTCTCTTCTCCTTCTGGGACTCCTGTGAGAATGTTGGTACATTTAATGTTGTCCCAGAAGTCTCTTAGGCTGTCTTCATTCTTTTCTCTTTATTCTGTTCTTCGGCTGTGAATTCTATCATTCTGTCTTCTAGTTTACTTATCCATTCTTCTGCCTCAGTTATTCTGCTATTGATTCCTTCTAGTGTATTTTTCATTTCAGTCATTGTATTGTTCATCTCTGTTTGTTTGTTCTTTGATTCTTCTAGGTGTTTGTTCTTTAATTTTTCTACATCCTTGTTAAACATTTCTTGCATCTTCTCATCTTTGCCTCCATTCTTTTACTGAGGTCCTTGATCAACTTCATTATCTTTATTCTGAATTCTTTTTCTGGAAGGTTGCCTATCTCCACTTCATTTAGCTGTTTTTCTAGGGTTTTATCTTGTTCCTTCATCTGGTACATAGTCCTCTGCCTTTTCATTTTGTCTGTCTTTCTGTGAATGTGGTTTTCATTCCACAGTCTGCAGGTTGTTGTTCTTTCTGCTTCTGCTATCTGCCCTCTGGTGGATGAGGATAGAAGAAGATGCTTCTTAAAGTGCTTTGGGCTGGGAACTGCTAAAGACCCGTGTAGCTTCAGCTGCATGCTTTTTCTTCTCTGGGCCTTGATTTTCCCATAGTCCTCTCATCGCGTTGTCCACAAGCTGCTGCAGTCACTGGAGATGCAGCTCCTACTGCTCCAGGGCTTAGAGCATCAGCCCTTCTTTCTTGAGAGTAATTTGTCCTGGGATTATTTAATGGCCCAGATATCTTTGAGCAAGGCTGTCTGTTTAGCCAAATCATTCTATATAAAATCCAGCAGTGATTATACATTTCCTCATTCAAAGTATTTCAGGAATTCCCCAGTGCCTAAAGAAATATTATCCAAAGTTTATTGTGTTCAAAATCAATAGAGATTATTTTATACATGCTCATTTGCAAGTCCTATACCCCCAAACCAAGATTTGGTAACTCTTAATGAGGTTCTCAGGAATTCTATATATTTGACAAGTAGGCCATGAAATCTGATGCATGTGATTCTCAGTCACGCTTTGAGAATCAATTTGTGTGAACAATAAAATTCATATTCTTACCCATATTTCTTATTTCATAATTTTCCCACCACATGCTATTTTTGGAAGTTTGTTTGATAATCAAGCACTACAATCACTTGACTGTTCTCATCCATACATATTTGTCTTTATTCAGGGTGCCATCATCCTCCATTGTCAGGTATCCATTCAAAACTTGAATGAAAAAGCTTTGCTCTCTTGATACTCTTAGAAATATTTGATTTCACTTTCTAAATTCCTGTGGTACTTAGATGACCTTTCTCAGATACTGCCTTGATTTTAGTCATTTGTATTCAAGTTCTGTTTCTCATATTTACTAATAAAGTTTTGGAGATCAAGAACCAAGTTTTATTCACTGTTTGCTTACAGATAATGAGAGGCAGAGTGACTTTCACATAGAAGGTTCTTACTAAACCCTTTTTTACAAATGAATGAATGGTCTCCTTTTCATGCCTAGTGTCACTGCTGATCCTATTCTCTATCACATATCATTGTGACGATGATGGTTACAATCAATTGGACTTTTCATTTTTGTTATCTACTGTGGCTTTGGTGAGAGTATTGGTTGTGTTGGGAACATAAAGGAAAGGATAGAGCTACATTCAACTACATTCTTGGATACTGCGCTAATAACAGTGGCATATAACACAAGTATAATAGTGTCTGTAGAGGGTAATGACACCAAAAACAACAGTACACTCACCTCCTTCCTTGGCCAAGTATGAGCACAGAAACCTGTAAATTCTAGGATAAAGGAGAGAAACTCATCTCCACTCCCAGAAGATCCCCTTGCCAATGCTAAAGGGAAATGGAGCTTGATATATCTCAGTTGCTTCTCTATCATGCACATATCATGTATAAAGGTTAAGTGTACTTTTTTCCTTTATTACAACTGTTTTATAATGAGCACATCAGGTTTTTGTTAGAAGAGAAAGCAGGAAATCTAAAAGGCACAGATAGAACATTGATACCCAAAACCTCTCATAGCTACTTTATTTAGTGGTGTAGCAGTTATGCACATAGTTTCCCAGTCACATGTGGCACAGCTGAAAAATGTAATTTATAACCTCAGAATTTAACAATGCACAAACTTCCTGAGTAGAAACAAATAGTAGAAACAAATACCGTGTAAAGAAATTCATTAATTCTTCATTATGATAAGTAACTTTTAATTTAAAAAAAATCAAGCAAGCAAAAAACTAAGGAAATATTTACTCTCTAGCCAAAATATCGCATAATTTATAGCAAATTTATTATAATCAATAATTATAGCCACTACTTGAACCTTTTAGTCCATGAAGAATCACAAATCATTCATTCTTTACCTGACAGGAATGAAAGATTTACAATCTAGAATTAATTCAGCTGATATAAAAGAAAGGGCTTTTTGCCCCAACTTTTTATTTTTAATGTTATCAAACCTACAGAAAAAATGGTTCAATAAACACCCATTTATTGGTGCTTTATCTTTACCATAATTTGCCAACTGTTTACATTTTGCCATTTTTGCTTTATCTCTTTCTACACATATATCCTTTTTTTCTCTGAACCATTTGAAAGTAAGTTGCAGACACAATGACTCTCCCTCAGCATATGTCTACTAAAAATAAAGACATTCTCTTATGTAAATTCAATCCCAAAAACATATCTAAGAAAAGTACAATAATTCTATGCTGTTATCTAACATCCTATCTATATTCAGATTTCCTAAATTGTCCCCAAATATATTTTACACCTGTTTATTTAAATTTTCTATCCAACCTAGATTCATACATTGCATTTGATTATTATGACTCTCACTCTCTTTCTCTTTTTTAAATAAGCCAAGTCTTTTGTCTTACAGAATTTCAACATTCTAGATTTATCTAATTTTTTCGTGTGGCATTGCTTAAGTTTTTGCTTTTATTTCCTGAATCCTGTAAATAGGAAGTAAGTTTTGAAAGCTTTATTATATTCAGGTTAGGCATTATTGGAAATAATATTTCAAGGCTGATGCTCTGTATTTCACATTGCATCATATTAAAAGGCTTATAATATCAAGTTGCTGCAGTACAAGTGATGCTAAGTTTGGTCCTAGTGTTAAGGTAGTTGCAGTGATGACTGTCAGTTTTCCCCACTGTATTTCCCTTTTTGTAATTAGTTAGTGGATATATTTGGTTAAGCAATCTATGGGGTTATATCTGGCACTGTATGAAATCCTGTTCTGTAACAACCTTTCATCCAACAATTTTATCATTCACTTATGACTCATGCCTGATTATATTGCATCAAGGGTTGAAAAAAAGTTATTTTTTGTAATTTTATCATTCCTTTAGGTATATTATCTAGCATTCTTCTGTAAGGCAGAGCTTTCTTTTTTTCAATCCAGAAAGGGCTTCTTTTGTGTCATATATTAAATTTGTCTGAATGTTTCCCTCAAAAAGAGTTTAAAGTTTGGATTCCTTCTCCATGTTAGATGATTAAATGATGTGGTCCAGTGCAGAGGCAGGTGAATGGCTAAATGACTTTGGCTATCACTCTACAATTAAAGATCTAACATCAGCCTGAAAAACCTACCCTTAAGTGAAATCTTAAGTTTAACTGATTTTGTATCTAAGTATTAAGCCAGCTATTGGTGATGTTTTGTGACACCAGGCTTTTGTGCTATGCTTTGTAATATTCCTTGAGCTGTAAGGGTTTTATAACATAAATTTACAATTACATTTGGAAGAATTTAGAAAACCTGAAAGTTTCTAGCTTTTTCACCAGGCAGATTACATATTTTCTTTCATGTTGGCATCAATAGAACCAAATCCATTTTAAGAGGAAGTGGAACCATGATTCCAATTTAAGATCCAAATTAATTATTTAAATATATCTTATGAAAGTGTTACACATTATCAATGTACTTTTCATTGTTAATTAAGATTAAATTACTATATGCTTTAAACACATATGTATCACATAAAATGAAGCATTATCATAATATTTAGGAGAGAATATGTAGCTTCCTGTTCTCTCACGAAAGTTTTACCTTCCTAACTAGTTTAGCTGGAGTACAGTGTTGAAATAAGATTTATGTCTCATAATAATTTTATTTTATTATTCAAGGGCAACTAATCAAAATATTCTTTGTTGTAATATTACAAAATGTATCTCTTAAACGATCTATTCTTAATAACTAAAACTAAGATTTGAATTCTGTGATTATAAACTTTTTGAGGTTTAAGAATAGGTCTTTTTAGACTATTTATTACATTGAAAGCTCTTTGATTTTGCTCAAGGCTTCATAGAGGTACGCAGGCCCATAATTCTCTTAAAAAAATACAAAGGATTTTTTGAGAAAGACACTGCATTATTTATGTCCTTATTAGTAAAAACAATATGTGGATTTGGTAATTTAGAAAGAAAATGCATAATGGAGTTATCCCTTCATTCATTTATTCAATAATTTTTACCCAATAATGGAGACATATTATACTATTAAATAGACATATACCATTAGATAGGTCATCTTTCAACTTTTCTATCTTGCATTTCAATCATCAATCCAGTTTCTCAACAAGGCAAAGTCTCTACTCTCTAAATTACATCATTTCACTCTAAATACTGCATCATGTCTCTTAACAAATATACTAACTTGTTCCTTATGTTTTTTTTTCTCTTTTTAGAGAAATAAATGAGTTTACAATTATGAGGGTTGTATTTCTTTTACTTAAGAAACTATCATTTTTTCCAGTTGTTACTTTTTCTTTTGCAAATTATATCTCTACTTCCACATTTCTTACCTTCAAGCAATTTGTGATTTACTCTTTCCTTCATATGCATTCAAGCTTCAAGCAAACCAAATCAATGAAACAGTGTTTATGGAATATTGCAAGTTAATAAACAGTCTGTCTGCTCAAATTATATGCCACTCATTTCTTCCACTCTGTTCTGCTTTGTCCTCAACTTCACAAATAAGTTTCATACTATTCATTTAAAAACCTAGTCATTTATCCCTTAATTTTGCTCAAAAAAGCACTCTGTAGCTATGAGAGGGAAGAACTCTAAAAGCACTATTCTTATTCCTTTCTTCTAAAACAAAAGGTAAGGGGAAAATCTATTGAATACTTCCACTTTCCTTCACTTTGTAGTTTTTACCTAAGTACCAGGGTTTTCATCCTCACACTTCAAGAGTAGAAACAGCATAGAATTTGAAGTCACACAAAATTGGTTTGGAATCTCTATTTTGCAGTAAATGGATGTTATGGGTTGAAATGTGAATCCCACACAAAAAAAGATATGTTGAAATCCTATCCCCTAGTACCTCAGAATATGACCTTATTTGGAAACATGGTAGTCTCATATATAATTAGTTAAGGTGAGGTCATATCTGAGTAAGGTGGGCTCCTAATCCAAAATGAATGACATCTTTGTAAGAGGATGGCCATGTGAAGACAGAGGTACACATTGGAATGAAGTGAGTGCAAGCCAAGAAAGACTAAGGATTGCCAGCTATAACAGAGTCTTGGAACAGATTCTCCCTTAGAGCCTTTAGAAGGAAACTAACTCTGCCAACACCTTAGTTTTGGACTTCTAGCCCCTAGAACTGTGAAAGAATATATTTCTGTTGTTTTAAACCACCCATTTTATGGTACTTTGCTATGGCATCCCTAGAAAACAAATACACTGGGCAAGTCACTAATTTTATCTGTTATTAAATTCCTCCATCTCTAAACTCAAGATAAGAAAACCTATCTTCCCGGATTGGAATATTAAAATTATTAACAGTACTCAATGCATGCTATGTGTATACGTAGCATACACTTGCATCAATATTTACTATTTATAATTATCTAAAAATTTGCTAAATATTTGATTTTAAGTAAAATATAGATGGTAAGAATTGTAAACTTATTGTAATATGATAATGATAAGAGCTTTTCTTAAGTGTCTTTTAATGTTCAGAAGCAAAGAAACAGATGTCCAGAGACACCCTTTGACTTTTTGGGTCTAAGGAGTCTTGAGGGGAACAAATACATAATATCATCCTAAAAGAACCTGTGTTTCCTGAGAAGAAAAAAACTATGGGAAGAGAATAGGCCTATGCAGAAGTATGAAAATCTTACTTCTTGGCCCACGTTGGAATACACCGGAATGTGTATTTCATATTCCAGGACAAACCTGCAAGATTAAGCTAAGTCTGGGACTGACTGACCAGGCTAAGTTCTTAGGTACTCCCCTTTCCCTATTCTACTTCTACTCCCTGACCACTTCTCCCTGCAAGATTTTCCCTAATAAAGCCTTCTTCTCAGGATCTGCTTCATGGGAATCTAGCCCAAAACAGTTATTTAGGTTGCATTAAAAATACAACCCTAGGGGCTTCCCTGGTGGCGCAGTGGTTGCGCGTCCGCCTGCCGATGCAGGGGAACCGGGTTCGCGCCCCGGTCTGGGAGGATCCCACATGCCGCGGAGCGGCTGGGCCCGTGAGCCATGGCCGCTGAGCCTGCGCGTCCGGAGCCTGTGCTCCGCAACGGGAGAGGCCACAGCAGAGGGAGGCCCGCATACCACAAAAAAAAAAAAAAAAAAAAATACAACTCTTTTCTGTAGATGATAAATTGGCCCTTACTGCAATTCCCTAACAGGTGTCCCGGAAACATCTGAGTAAGAAGAGTGGTTTCTGGCTTCCCAGGTAGACAACACTCATTTCAATAAGAAAGAGGCAAAAAGTGGTTGAGAGATTGGACCCTGAAGTCAGATAGCTCAGTTCAATTTCAGTTTGTCAACTAACTAATGTTAAGATTTTGGACAAGTACCTTATTCCACTGAGTCTTTAGTTTTTTCATCTGTTACAAGGAGATAATAAGAACACTAACCTTGAGTTTACCTCAGGAGTAATAAGATCATCACAGAAAGAGTTTAACACAGGGCTCAGCACATGGTAAACATTCAACAAATGTATTCATTATTAATATTTTAAGTTTAAGATCATATGTGATAGCTAGCTAAATATTTCATAATCATGTTACCCACAAGTAACATATATAAATCTGAAGTTAACTAAATTTTATATGTTGAGATTTTACAAGTTGTGTGTTTTCAACAGTAATCCATCTTCTATAGATTGCCTTTAATTTTAAAGTTGTCAGCTTATAACTTGGGAATGCTGTCTCTTATTCATCAGTACTTTATAGCTTTCAAAGTGCAGTCACATAATTTCCCCATTTTGTGATTTCCATTATACTTCAATTCTGTAAAGTAAGTGGTGTCTGTATTTTATATATTAAATTGATCCACACAAAGCCAAATTATTACACATCATTTCAGAAAAAATTCTATATAAGTTTCAATGAACTGCTTTAACTTTCTCAAACTTATAAAGCCATTGTTATATCTGGTGACTACAACTGTACAATGTTGGCAGTTGTTTACAAATCAGAATATTTCCAAATGTATGAAATAGACCAAAATGTATTTTGCCAAGATTGTTTTCTCTTGATTTTTAAAACTATGTGTATATGTTTATGTAGAAAGAAACTCTATCCATAGTAATGGATATTCAGGATACACTACATTTAGGTTAATAGCATTTCATGTAAGTAACATTTGGTAGTGAAAACCTTACGTTACATACTTGAAAGGTACAGCTAATTTAATAAACTCATTATCCCAGATGGCCCAGACCAATATATAATCAAACAGGGGTAGTCTTACATGTATATTTTTAAATAATCAATTACAAGGGAACAGAATTGGAAAAATATGGTTTGGCAATACATCATACAGAAAAAAAAATTCTGAGTACTTTAATAAATCCTAAAATTAACACCACTGTGTGTGATAAAACGACAAAGCAATTTTAAGTAGCATTTGAGAAAGTATAGTATTATGACCATAAAGAGTTATCTTAAACTCATATCTACACAAAGCAATATATATATATATAATTTTTTCACTATTGTGGTTTTATTATATTAGAAAACTGGTTTTATTGAACAGAAAATTGACTTACCTAGAGCAGTTTCTTCAAATCAGGCTTGATTTAGGAGATCACTGAGGTCACCAAGGACCCACTTTTTTTTCCTTCTCCTCTGTGTGAGCTCCACACTGTGGGTCGTAAGGTTACATACTTCTGTGTTTATAAAGTTACATACTTCTGTGTTCCTAAAGAACCTTTGTATGAGAGCAAGCACAGTGCATGAGAAATAGCATACCTTGGTGAACTCTAGAGGAGATTCCCTGTGTTAAAAACCTGGTTCTACCACTTCTTAACAGTGTAACCATAGACGTTATTTAATTTTCTTGTGCCTTGTTTTTCTCATACATGAGTGGAGATAATAATAGAATCCAAATCATAGGTTTGATAAGAGGATTAAATGTGTTAATACTTATAAGATACTTAGAAAAAATCCTAGAATGTAAAAAGTAATATGTAAATGTCTGTTAAATAAAAATAAATGTTTGCCAGAATCTAACCCAGTATCTAATAAATAGTAGGTATCGAATACATGGATAATAATGGAATAAGAAAGAGACTCAGCAAAACCAAGCATAACCATGGGATGGTGGCTGTGATCACCAAGGGTGTAGAAACTATACCATATGGAGAAAGTTTGAGTGAGGATATTCAAACTAGGCAAGAAATCAACCACTGTGTTCACAACAGCAAATCCCTTTCATAGGAAAGAAAGAGTAAATTTGTTCTGTTTTTCTAAAGGTCAGGACCAGGACCAATGCACAGAAGATAATTGGGTAATTCTGGTAATTATGTTTATTTAATGGCGTGGAGTAGGCTGAGGTCAAACAGCAATCCCTGTACTAGAAACGTTCAAGCAGAACATATTAGAAAGAATCACTGAAATGTGAAGTCGTTTAGAAAAAAATGACTAGAAAAATACATTTAATCCCTAAATAGAATGTACCTACATACTTGGTGGTGTGGATTAAAGCATAGAATAGTTTTGCAAAACCCTGGATCTCCTTTATCTCTGTCTAGACTCCTGAATGTCATTCTGACGTTGTTTTTGTAATATAAAAATTAATGAAGAGAATTACTAGATATTGAGAATGACCAATAGACCAATGTAAGTGTCAATGTATGTAGGGCAATTACAGGTGAGATAGAATAAACATGTTTTAAGAACAGTGGGCAGAAGGTCCTGGAAAATTGATTTATTTCCAAAACAAAATTAAAGGGTAGGAAAGAGATTTTGGCAATATAATGATTATGGCAAACATACAGTTGTATGGTCAGGGTCTTGGGTGTTGTTGACATCTACATTGCCAAACTTTCCTCCAACAGAAGGAGTGAATTTCTATACTTTTGGAGGGAACCTAGTAATGGAGTAAATGCAGATCGGCCTGGAGTAGAAAAGGGGTTGGAAGCGCTATTCTACAATTTATGAAAACTCCTTAATGAAATTCAATGTGTCCTATGGTTTTAGAGTCTCTATACTCCTTTGGGACCCAATTCTATTTGCTACATTCACACACTTCTCAGATACAGTTGTCTCCAACACTTGCATAGTCATATCATATACATGCAAAATTCAGATGCAGAAGAAAGCTAGACTACTAAGGAAATGTCAACAAAACTCACGAGTCTCCCCTCCCATGACTACTCCCCATTGTCTGGAAAATCTGTATATAGCCTTATTTTTAACCTGACTTCCAAAAACTGTCATTTAAAATCTGCTATACACTAATCAACCCACCATTTCATTTTTCAAGTTCAGGAAGAAAAGGGAAAACACAAAAAACCAGCTTTGAATTCAACTTCCAAATGAAAGCACCAAAAGGATAATTTTCATTAGTTAACGTATGTTGGTTTGCTCTCACTTTTGTGCACTTCCTTTTGGGAGATTGCTAATCATTTGTAAATTACCTCATAAAATTGCTTTCTATGTTTAAATCTTGATTTTTTTTCTATAAATGTGCAGGTATTAAGCACATTTTAAATCAGCTTAAAATGATGGCTCGATCAACTAAAAAAATTTAATGCGTAGAAAAGTGCGACAAAACATCCCACCACTCACAAGTTGACATACTTGTTGTGTATATTTAATTTCTTTTTATATGATTTGGCTATATATACCCAGAAAATTGGGAAAAAATGATTTAAGTGTTATCCAATTAATCTAGAAAGTTGGTTTAGAAAACAAAATCAAAAACATATTTTTACCATAATCTTACTTTGCAAGTGAAATCCAGATATTTACTTAACTGTCTATGTACAGCTATGGCTATTTTTCTTTAAAAGAGTTGTTTTATTCAAGATGAATTTTCTATTTTAAAGCACTATAGAAATTTGAAGTTCCCGATGCATACATATATCAATGGGCCTGAACGTGGCAATGATAATAAAAGGAAAATTTATTAAGTAAATATTATCCACCAGACCACTGGGGTTTGCAAATACCTTGTCCAAACAGCTCAGGTGCTCTGAGATTTGTTCTTCAATCTCAAATACAGACAAGCTTCTATCTAAAAGTTTCACTATAAACAAGTTGTCAAAAAATAAAAGCAGCTGTATTATTTTTTATAACCACACATTTTCATAGAAATTCTAATTTAAAATATCCTCAAGGGAAAAGAAAACTCTCAGCCCGTTGAATGTCCTCCAGTGATGGAATAATAGTCTAATTTGACTTCTATCCATACCATGGACAATTATGTTGCAATTAGAAAGAATGAGCTAAATTTTTTTCCAGCTGATTTAGTGAGATTTCATGATCCATTGCTAAGTATAACAAATAATATAAAAGTAATAGATATAAAGAGTCCATATTCACAAAACAATTAATGACATGTATGTATGTAAATATGTACATGATTCAATGAGGATAAAGAAGCATTCAGAATAATACATCAGGTGATTGACGTTAGTTTCTTAGGGGTGAGGGAGAGAAGAGGAGAGCAGAAACCAAGTATTTAGTGTTGCAACTCCAGGTACCACGTCCTCATTCCAGACAAGAACACAAAAACTAAAAAGTGTGTATTAGCTGAGTTTGTCTTTTTCCCCCATAAAAATACTATTTCCAGAAACTCACCCAGAAGAGTACCCTAGGCCTCTTACTTGTCATAACAGGGTCATATGGCCACCCTTATAGAAAGGTAAGTATTTTTAAATGGACACATTGCCATCAGATCCCAAATTATGTTCATATTAGTTTTTTAAAATGAAATAAAAATTAAGTAAACGTCTAGCAAGGTCTAGCATGTAAGTAAACACATATACCTAACTAAATAATAAGTATTATACTATAAGAAGCTTTAAATAGCTGATCTGAGTTTAATGTGGCAAGGATAAAAGATAACTACAAATTAATTTAATATTCTAAATGCTCATAAATGCATACAATATTCATAAAGTAACTACCCAACTAGCAGCTCTCAGGGTTACCATTTATAAATTAATTGGTATGGTTTTCCCATGATCATCAAATGTTTCTGAGCTGGTGGCAGAAATCATGGTGATTATTCATGTTAGTTCACTTTGATTTGGGGAAAACACATGTAACTAATATCTATGCACAAAGACCCATTCACACAAACACACACACATATTTATGTATATACATATATATATATTTAGCCTGGTATATGTGTTTACTTATACTGCTAGACATTGCTAGATGGTTTACTTAATTTTTATTCCGTTTTTAAAAACTAATATGAACCTAATTTTGGATGTAATGGCCATATGTCCGTTTTAAAATACTTACCTTTCCACAAGCTAAGGGTGGCCATGTGACCCTGTTCTGACATATATATTGTAATACATTCAGCCTCTGAATAAAACATGTAAATAATTTATTAAAATTTAAAAACATTAAAAAGAATATACCTAACCAATATCCCTGTTCTCTAACATCATGTTTGTATCACCTAAAAATATCTACATTGACATATGTATTGTTAGGTTCTGACCTGGGTAAAAACACACTTATTGGGAAATTAGTGATTTAAATGCAAAACATTTTTGCTCTCAGAATTTACATTATAGTATAGGGAGAAAAAGGAATAAAATAAAATAAGCCTAGACTAACTAGCTGCTAAGAGCCAGAAAAAAGAAATAAAGCACCTTCTGAAAGAGGGTGACTATCTCCGTGTGGTTCTTGAGCAGAGGCCTAACACAGGAGGGAGTTGCAGTGCAGTTATCTGGGGACGGAGCTCCAGACAAAGGAAAAACCCTGCAAAGGCCCTGTGGTACAGCACTGAGGATACAAGCAATAAGACATTGAGGCTGGAGCATAACCTGGGGTTAGTGGGGAGGGTGAGACCAAAGAGGTAGTGTGCTTAATTATTATAGTGCCATTAGCCATGATAAGGAAGTTTGATTTTATTCTCAGTGCAATGAGAAATCACTGGAAGACTGAGCAGAGACAAGATCTGACTTGTGTCTTCAAAGGATGATTCTGGATGCCGAGTTGAAAATAGATTACAGTGGAACAAGAGTCGCATTGGGGATCAGTTAGGAGGAATGGTAGTCATCCAAGCAAGAGATATCCGTTTGCCCTAGAGTGGCAGCCATAAATATAGCAAGAGATAATGACCATCTGTATATATTTTATAGGTAACAGGAGATGGCGTTTATGGGTCTTCATGAGGAAAAATAATTCAAAGATGACCACACTGTTACATGCTATGATAGACGCCTTTGTGAAACTCAGAACAGTGGGTGCAAAAAGGAAGTTTACTCTCAAGATCCTCTCCAGATATATCACTCGGCTCTGAAAGTTTCACAGAAAGACTAAATGAAGAGAGGTCAGGGCCATTTAAGGAACTGATAAGGGATGCTGAGGCAACAAGAAACTAGCAACAGCAGCAAGCTGTTACCAGATTTGGTCTGAGGAAGGAGAAGAAATAATGTTACCAAAGAAAGTAGAAGTGAGAGCAGAAGCCACAGAGGAGGGTCCGCATCCCCTTTCCCTGTTGCACAGGAGCTGCCATCATAGTGGTATATGGCTACTGCAAAAAGTGCAGCTGAGGAAGGGAGAAGTCAAGGGAAGAAATACCACCACTTTTCCATCCTCCCAATCACATCCCTATGGTCCCAATTGCTAAACTCAATAGGAAGTCAATTAGGAAGCCTAGGTGAGCAGCACAGAGAAGAGGAGGAATGGAGGATAACAAGTAAAGGGGACGTAATCAGCTTTATCTTAGGAGAGGAGTCTTGGAATAAGGCATCACAAAGGTAGGAATATTGGCAATTTCTTAAAAAGTGAGTAAATATTTCTAAGGTGGTAATAAATTAGAGTCAGAGGGAAGTCAAGAAAATGGTCATGGTTAGCCAGCTCCACCTGATTTGAAGAGAACAGATCATCTCTCCTCCATTGACATAACAACACTTTATTCCATCAGAGCCTGGATGCCGAGTTGAAAATATAACAACACTTTATTCCATCAGAGCCTGGCATATAACAACATTGACATATAACAACACTTTATGCCATCAGAGCCTGGCCCAAGCATGTGGCTGACTTAGCACATCTTCTTTCTAACATTTTATTAATTTTTAATATCATACAGCATTCATGAATACATTCTCAACTGAAAAGATTCAAACATAGAGAAAGCTAAAACCCTTATTGACCAAACCCCAAATTCAAATCCTCCAGATGCAACTATTTTTATAAGCATGAGAATGTGTACTTTCAGCTTGTGTGCTATATATATCTAAATAAATATACTATATGCAAAGTCAAAAATTATATCTATATCTCTGTATTTACCTAGCTACCCAGCCCTAACTTCTAAGTCTAACTGGAGATTTCTGTATCTCATTAACTAGTAAACATCTTCACTTGGGTATCTAATATACCCCAACTTTCGACCAGCCTTGATTCTTTTGATTTCTTTCTTTCTTTCTTTTTATAACTCACTGAGAAAGTGAGCAAAAAGTTCAAGTCTTGAAAAAATTAACATTCATCAAAAGTGTTTTTCATTAATGTCCTTTGATTTTCTATTCAAGGTAGAGTTAGGTATCAGGTATGACCCACACTGGTTTCTCAGCACCCTGCTTGGGAAATCTCTGTATCCATTCTTGCAGTGGTCCAAATAGAGACTTGAGAAATTCCTCCATCATTGTCTAACCTGGAAGAGGTGACAAAGAGGCCTGTCTAAAAAAAGTTCTAACACTAGTAAGCATGGGGGAATGAATACTAAAAAACCCTCCACCCTCTTCTTTCCATATTCTTGTTCTATTTTCTTATCAAAACTTAAATAAATAATCTTATGAGGATGAAGTAGGTTTAGGTAGTGCAGGTTTAGACAGAACCTGCAGGCATGCCCTTGCTCATTTGAGCTGGAATGTTTCAAGAATGCCCAGAGGTGGTGCTCAGATATTCACTGATATAAGAAAAGTATTGTCCCATGGAACGTATAGAGAAATGCTCTCTTCCTGCCTCCATAAATTTGTTCAAGAGTTCCTGGCACAAGACTACTAGAGCTGAAAAGATAGATCCAGGAACAAAATACTGTCAAAGCAAACCCTACGGTATGCAAAAATTTAATACATGATATGGTGCAAAGTGTTTGCATTCTGGGAAATCTAAGACAATACATTGTGTTCTGTATTGCTTTAAAACATTTAATTATAAGACTGTTGACACATTTTAATGAGATAATACAAATAAACCACTTATTATTCTGAGTGCCATATGAATAGAGCCTAGTTATTTCCATCATTAATAATTTGAAAATTAATTTAGATAATTACATATCATACTTCTTCTCTAAAAATAAAATTCTAAGCATGTAATTAATAGTTATCGTTGTCCTTTTAAAGCATTAGATGTCCTCCTCAGCATAATAAGGAACAAGCTTTGCCTTTTCTCAAAACTAATTAAGAGTCACATTACAAGGATTCAGATTACACTTGAGTTTTATTTGAGGTGACATTGCATGTCCTCAAAGTGCATTTTTATTTTATTTTTTTTTCAAAGTACATTTTTAAAGATGCAACATAAAAATGCCAACAAATTAAAGAGTAAGGCCTAATTACTATTGACTAACCTAGGAAATGTTCCTGTTAAGAATATTTCCAAATTTCATGCTGAAGATGTAAAAATACAAAGAACCAAGGATTGCTTTAGTTAACTCAGAATACCAACAGTTCTCACAGATAGAAAAAGCACAAATTGCATTTTTAAACTGAAGTCAAGGGAGAAGTGCTAAGATTTTTAAAAGAAACTGTGCAACAAGCCAAGCCATGAAAGTGTGGGACGGCAGCCTGCTATGAATTTCTCTGGCAGTTATGTCTGTAACCCTAAATCCGAGTTACTGAAATCCTGTAATACAATAATAACAAAAGCAAAGCAGCGTGAGCACAGGCCTGTCAGATTCACGATGAGCTGGTGTCTTCCATGAAAAGAACACGCCAAATGAAATTAGTGGAGGTGGGGATTAATAGAATTTCATCAGTTTCTAACACGGGGTCTCTAAGCTGCCTCATAAATTTCCTATGTTCTGAAAGGCAATGGCTTGAGCCCTTTTGAAACCAAGCACAAAAATGACCACCACAAGTGGCCTTGGCTGTTGTGAGGTAAAGTTTTGCTGGGGGGCCTTAACTGAACAAGGGTAGGGGAGCAGGTTTCAAATACAGCACTGGTGCCTCCTCACAGGGGCAGTATACAATGGCGGTTACAAACTGGCACTCCAGGGCCAGATTTCTAGGGTTTGAATTCTGGCTCCACCACCTGCTGACTCAATGACCCTGGGCAAGTTTCTCAGCATCTCTGTACCTCATTTCTAGAATGGGTGTAATAACAGTATCAAGCTGAGAAAGTTGTGAGGAGGAGTCATACTGTACATGCATACATGCAAATTGCTAGAACTGGGCCATAGAAGTTAGCTAACATTACTAGCTATTACTATCCGACACACTCTAGTCACTGTCTGAATGACTGTGTTGATGAAGAAGTAAAAATAAAAAGCAGTTTTATTAATACAACCTTTAATATAATAATTTAATATTTAATAAAATTTAATAATTTAAGGACTTGTTCTTACTCCAGACTGGCTGTGGTTCCAGACTCATGTAAGGAAGGTCAAAGAAGGGAGACATTGGTGTCTCCTGTAAGAAAGTGTGGCTTCAGGAAGTTCTGAGTTTCCTACAATTTGCATTCAAGCAAAGGTTAGATGACTCTTTATAGGGATGGTATGAGCATTAGAAGTTGGCCTGAAGAGCCTGTTTTGTTCCCTTCAAAGCCGAGAGTTATACAAATATAAACATCAAAAGAGGGGAGTTGGGGATTAAGGGTCATTTAAGAGTCAGTCCCTCTAACAGAAAATTCCAACTCCTCTGACCCACTTAACATTTATTTATTTTATCTTATTTAGTAAACACTACCCTGCCTTCAGAGGCATGGGATCTGCTGCTTCTGGTTTTGTTTGTCTTAATTTAGAATTATTCAAATTCATTTTCTATGAAAGTTTTATAGCTAATTTAAGGTAATTAGAAAACCCCAGAGATTTTGATCACAACATCATATATTTGCATATCCTTGGTCTAAAACTACCTACAGTCAAAATGGATGTGATTTTGATGATGTTTCTGCATCAAGAGAAGAAAAAGATGCTGAGTATACCTTTTCCCAAGCAAAGGAATGGAGGGCAGAGATGTAGAAATGGATAAAGACATAAGATAAAATAGTTGAAAACAATTTAACAGCACTATGAAAATCTACCACAGACGTACATCACCCCTTGAGAGCCATACTGTCTTGGGCTATTCCTATTTCTCAGATAAGATCAAGGTCATTCAAGGGCATTGATGGTATGTCATATTTCCTCTGAGCCTCACTCAGTGCCTAGCATAGAGCTGCACTTCTCTTCACTCCCTAATGATCACAACCAGTCCTGTCTTTAAATACTACCGACTTAACACATCTATCTTTATTCCTGACCTCTCTCTAATGCTTATATATCCAGCTCTCTACTCATTTGACCTGATCTAATATGCCTCAGTGCCTGCTCAAGTGAACTCTTGGCTCTAAGCTCTGATGTGGACACGACAGTCCCCTGTCCTTGGTGCTCCACCCAGAGCTCCTAAGATTCCTCTTACTTGTTTTCACATAAGACCTGCTCCCCAGCTTCAGCATGCTTTGACTTGTACCTGTAATCATCTGTCTTAGTCTACGGGGGCTGCTATAACAAAATACCAAGAGTCTGGGTGGCTTAAACAACAGAAATTTATTTTCTCACAGTTCTAGAGGCTGGAAAGACCGAGATCTTCAAGATGCCATCTGATTTGTTTCCTGTTGAAGGCCCTCTTTCTAGCTTGCAGATGACTGCCTTCTTGCTGTGTCCTCACATAGTGGAGAGAGAGATCTCTTTCTCTTCCTTTCCTTATAAAGCCACTAACCCCATCATGAGGGCCCTACTCTGATGAACTCATCAGCCTTGATCATTTCCCAAAAGCCCCATCTCCAAATACCATTCCATTAGGGATTAGGGAGTCAGCATATGAATTTGGGGGGACACAATTCAGTCCATAGCACCTTCTTAAAGGATAGCCCTTGGGCTACTGGAGCTGCTTAGAGCCGTAGGGCATATGAAGTGCCTGGGAGTTTCTGTTCCTCTTCCCTGGCCCCAGCAGCCCATTCCGAATTGCCTTAAGGCAGGAAAAGCTCTGAGATGTGATTTATACTCCAGATCTCCTTTTGGATCAGGCACAGCTGGGGACTTAGCCTGCCATGGCACCCCTTGCTCAGCTTTCTCCCCTTCGGTTTCCTGCTTCCTCTACTCCCTTATCCATCTCTCTTGGAAGCATGTTCTTCAAATTCTAGTCTCAGGAATTTCTTCTAAACTAAGACACTCCCAAAACCTTTTTCTCTCCAAAGAGCTCTTCTCACTCAGTAAGACCACCATTAAATCACGTTTCTCATCCATCATTCTTGACTTCTTTTTCTCTCCATCTTACACGTAATCTAACAGAAAGCCTTGCTAGCTCTACCTTCGAAATATACCCTGACACTGGCCACCTCACAGGACCTTCACTGTCACTCTCTTAGGTAGGTGACCATATAATGCACTGTCTTTGAGAGTGAATACGAATGCTACTAATAGTTATGTGGGGACAACGGTTACAAATCAGGACTACGGTGTATGGTTCCCCAAATCTTAGTCTCACCTATGATCTCTCCTATTTGGACAATTTTTGTCCATTATCTTACGTCTTGAACTACATCTATTCTCTACTGAGTAGCAAAAGTGATATTTTTTATGTACATTGGGTCATGCCACTCCCCTGTTCAGAAAACCTCCAATATCTTCACATGCCACCAGAATAAAATCCTAATTCTTCACCAGTGCTGAAAATGCCCTACATGGTTGGCATCTAACTACTTTGCTGAGCTCCAGCCACATTGAACTCTGATGTTCTTTCCATACCCTAGGCACATTCTCAACTCAGGACCTCTGTACTTGCTGTTCCCTCTGACTGAAATAGTCTGCCCCAAATAGTCCCATGTCTCGTTCACTTATTTCATTCAGATCTCTACTAGCCTGTGTAAGATACATCCACCCTCCCACCCTCTTCTCTGCTCTAGATTCCTTTGTAGCAATTATAACAAGATGACATATTACTTTTCTTTGTTTATTCTTATTAGTGTCATTCCCTCTCACTAGATTGAGAGTCCAGTTCCAAGACCTGTCCCTGGTCCCAGGAGGCTGGCACTCAAAAATATTTGTTCAGTTCTTGTAAGTCCCCATGGAGTTCTAAACTCTCCTTTAAGACTCATTTGTGTGCGTGTGTGTGTGTGTGTGTGTGTGGTATGTGTATGCATTGCTTTAGCTAAGGTTCTTCTTCATTTTCTAAAAAAAATTAAATTCTAAAATGTATTTCCACCCTCTAATCCCTTTTCATTTTAGACTTAATTATTGAATTTAGTTTGCTAAGGATTTGGTGGTTCATTTTACAAACATAGTAAATTATTCACATTTAGATGAATACTAAGAATTAATATTTGAGAAAGAGGGTTTAAATATGTACACTATTTAATGACAACACATTATCTGTAATTTCTCAAAAACAAAATAGAAACATATTCTCTACCTTTGAAAATCTCTACATCTTGTCTTCATTTTTATCACAATCTGAATGCAAGTTTCTTTTATTTGTAATAAGCATGATTATAACGACAAATACCTTTTAAATATTAGGTTCTGGAGTATAATTTGGGCATGTATAATTCTGAGAAATGAGTTCTTGAAAGGTAACCCAAAGCATTCCCTGCCAAAATCCTGAATATTTAGAGAAAATGTGGAGAACGGCTTTTATGCATTCCCTCCCCCATTTATTCAACCCTTCTTAGCTCTTTAGTATCTCCCTGCCACAATTAAAAATATATTTCCCTTGAATTTCATCTTTAAGCATATCAAGGTGACATCATCATATTTAAAAAAAAACTTTTTTCTACTCAGGATAATGCTTTTAGACACTAACTTATCTCCTGTATTATTATTTAAAAGATGGAAGTGGAATCCTTGATATTTATTAGACACTGAGGTGGGTACACCCATCCCGTAGTTTCAATGCTACATTCTAATAAGTTGGGCTAAGATGTAATTTATTGTTGAACGCCCATCCCCATCTTGATTTTTTTCTTCTATTTTAAGCAATACATAAATAAAATGAATGTAAATACAATATGTTCTCACATTAGTGAAAACTATCTTGCTACATATGAAGTAAAATATGTAGCATTATGTCCGAAACCTCCAAACTCTCTAAGGAAGAAGTCACTGTGAATAGTTTCGTGTATATCCGTGTTGTCTCTTTCTTACATATTTGTGTGTGTGTGCACATGTACGTGTGTTTGTGTGCATACACATACACATTTATTTAAATGACCCCATACCATATGTGTTTACCTATGACTGTCTATGCCCGAATAGATTTCCTCTTTTATTATAATGGCTGGCTATATTCCACAGCATATATACATATTATAATTTTCCCTATCTCTTTTTGATTGGCTTTATTTAATTTCCGATTTATAACTATTGTAAAAAAATTTTTTTCAAACTGTATCGATAAATATTTGCTCACCTGTGTCCACAGGCTTGTAGATAGGATTCATTAAAAAATAAGTTCTGGGGCTTCCCTGGTGGCGCAGTGGTTGAGAGTCCGCCTGCCGATGCAGGGGACACGGGTTCGTGCCCCGGTTCAGGAAGATCCCACATGACGCGGAGCGTCTGGACCCATGAGCCATGGCCGCTGAGCCTGCGCGTCCGGAGCCTATGCTCCACAACGGGAGAGGCCACAACAGTGAGAGGCCCGCGTACCACACAAAAAAAAAAAAGTTCTGAATGAAATGCTATATAAAATTCTTATTTTGATATTTCCTGCCAAATTGCTCTCCAAAAAGATTGCTCCAATTTACACTCCCACTAAGAGTGTGAGAATACCTATTTCTTCAGCAGTGGATACTATCAATCTTTTGTATTTTTGGTATGTAATGGTTACAAAAACAATGTCTTATGATTGTTTTAATTTGCATTACTCAAAGAATCTTTAGTCTACATCTTTAATGGGAAAATGTGACCTATTGATATTATTGTGATACTAATATATTTAAACTTAATCCCTCCTCTTTTTTACAGCATTTACTTACCTTGCTTTCTTGTTATTCTCTCTGATTCTTTCTTTCTTATAGTAATTTTGAAAGTTTTTATTTGCTTCAATCTCCAAGTTTTGATTGTATATTAGATATATAATATCGATGATATCTAATCTTATAAAATTTTAGAATTTTAATATGCAAATACACACTTGATTTTTAGCTATGTCTAGAATTCATCACTTCCTAATCACTTTTTCCTATGCAAGATGAAGCACTTACCTTAATTATTAATTTCCCTACCCATCTCTTTCATGGTAAAGTCATATTACTTTAAAATAGCTTTATTTCAAAGAAGCTGGGGAAGTATTTTTTTAAGTTGATGTAAAATTTAAAAACAGTTGAATAGATCTTAAATGTACAATTCAATAAGTTTTGATAAATGCAAATATATGAGTAACCACCACCTCAATCAAAATGTAGAACATTTTTATCACTCCATTCAGTACCCCGTCCCAGTCAGCTACACAGTGTTTAGGCAACCACTATTCTCATTTCTGTCACTAAAGATTAATTTTGTCTGCTTTTAACTTCATTTAAATGAAATTTTAAAGTGTGTACAATTTCTTCTGTATCATTTATCTCACCATAAATTTTTGAGATTCATCTATTTTTGTTTATAGCAGTAGCATATTCTTGTCATTGCTGTGTAATATTCCGTTGTCTGATACACCACAATACTTTCATCTACTCTCCTGTTGATGAACATCCGGATTTCTTTTTTTTTTTTTTTTTTTTTGGTTATTGGATAATATGAATCAAGCTGTTGTAAGAATACATATGCAAGCCTTTCTGATGGCATATGTTTTTGTTTTTATTTCTCTTAAGTAAATATCCATGGGGAAAATGCCGTATATGGGATAGGTGTATGTTTAACTGTTTAACTTTTTTAAACTGTCATCTAATTTTTCAAAGGAGTTATACAATTTTACACTCATCAGCAATGTTTGAGAATACTAGTTGATACATATTGTCACTGGCATTTTCTCTTATCAATCTTTTATTTATTTATTTATTTTTCCCGGTATGCGGGCCTCTCACTGTTGTGGCCTCTCCCGCTGCGGAGCAC
>NC_041214.2:23875173-23877469 GCF_002837175.3 Physeter macrocephalus
ATCGGCAGGCGGACTCTCAACCACTGCGCCACCAGGGAAGCCCTCTTATCAATCTTTTGAATGTTAGACCTTCTAGTGAGTGTAAAATGCTGCCGCGTTGTGGTTTTTAATTTGTACTTCTCCTTTCAATGATGATATTGAGAAATGCAATGCTTATTAGCCATTCATGTATTTTCTATTGTGAACTGTCTATGCAAGTCTTTTGTCCACTTTTAATTGGGATGTTTGATTTTTGTATTGATTTATAAGACTTATTTGTATATTTTAAATGAAAGCTTTTTGTCAAATATATGTTTGCAAATATTTCCTCCTAATCAATAGCTTGCCTTTTCATTGTCTCAATGGTGACTTTTGAAGAGCAAGGGTTTTAATTTTATTGAAATCCAATTTAATATTTTTTGGCCAACATTTATTTTCTTTCAAGCATAGTATTTGTTGTGCTTTCAAGAAGGAATCTTGCCTACCCAGTTACAAGTATATTCTATATTTTCTTCTGGAAGCTTCATTGTTTAGTCTGTAATCCAGCTCAAATTAATTTTTGTGTATGGTATGCCACAGGAGTCAAAGCTCGTTTTTTACCCATATGAGCACCCAGTTGTTCCAGCATCATTTTGGTTCATTTTTTACTTTCAAGAGTCTGACAAAGTGATTGAGTGCATGTTCCTAGCTCAAGCAACTTATATTTAAACCTAGTTTCCACCACTATCTACCAATATGACCCTGATCATCACATCTAACTCTGTGTGTCTCTGTGACCTCAATCTTAAAGCATGGATTAAAATAGTATATATTTCTGAGTTTTTCTTTCTTCCTTTTTTTTAGTTTTGGAGATTAATATGTATAAAGTTCTTGGAACAATACTTGGTATATATTAATAGTAACTTTATAGAAATGTTAGCTTATAAAAAAACTGATAATTATTTCAGAAATAATATGAAAGTTTATAATTAATATCTGATATAACATATAATAATATAATACTGATTTCATAAATATCAAAATCTATTTTCCTCAATAGGAAATATTGAATGTTAATGTGGGCTAATCTAAAAGTCAAGTTGTATCATTTTGTACTTTTGTTTAATCTTACAGTTGTTAAGTTTTTACTTTAGGTATGAATATTCTGTTGTTCAGTCTATGTATTGACGATTTTCTGCTATGATGATGTTATCTCTCAATGGATAGTAATCATTTATTTTTCATAATAATCTATTCTTATTTTCTGAATGAAATATCATCTTCATTCTTGCTGAAAATATAAATATTTATTATAAATTTCCTTCATTTGTTTTATTGACTCAATGCTATTTGGTGTTGCTTATTCTGATATTAAATTTAATGATTCTCTTTCATGTTGTTGGCATTCTTCAAGGGTTTGCTGATTCCTTATCTTGTGGTGAATTTGGTACTTGATCATTTGTGTTTGCTCTCATTATAAGTAACTTCTGTTTGTTACAGCTGGTTTTACATTGGAAGTCAGGATATGCTTAGAGCTTTTATTCTGGCTATTATATAACCCAATAACTTTATAGGTTATGGCTCAACTTTTGTCCCAGAGGTGCAACTCAAAAATAGTTTAGAAAACTATCCTCCCCCATCTCCATAATCTTCTGTCAAAGAAATCCCCTAAATAAATATATGTAATTTGCAACCAAAAAATAATCTGTAACTTTTCTTTTTATTCTCTCAATAATGTCTTTCACAAAGCAAAAGTTTTTCATTATGATGAAGTTCAGTATTGGGTTCCTTTTTATTCTTCATTTATGGATCATGCTCTTGATGTGGTAACTAAGAATTCTTTGCATGACTCAGTGTCAGAAAGAGTTTTTCCTATGTGCTCTTCAAAAAGATGAACATTTCTACATTTTACATTTATCTGTATTATTCATTTTGATTTAATGTCTTTATAAGGTGTGAAGTATAGTAGGAAGTTTATTTTTTCTAATGAGATGTCCAATTGTTCTAACAGACTTTGTTGAATATACTTTTCTTTCTCCACTGATTTGCCATTGTACTTTTGTCAAAAAATAGACTGACCAGAGGCTTCCTTTATTAGGTCCATGTATAAAGAATGTGGGTATCTTCACTCCTGTGTTTACAAGAAAAAGCTAAAAACTGAAAATTAGTACTTTTTGTATGCATCAGAGAACTGAAGACACAGGGCAAATTGTCACCCTGAAATCTGTTATTTTAAACACTTGACACACAAAGTGTGCTCCCCTGACCCAATCTACCTAATCCGATGTATTTTTTTTTTTTTTTTTTTTTTTTTTTTTTTTTTTTTGCGGTACGCGGC
>NC_041214.2:23877547-23900994 GCF_002837175.3 Physeter macrocephalus
CATGTGGGATCTTCCCGGACCGGGGCACGAACCCGTGTCCCCCGCATCAGCAGGCGGACTCTCAAGCACTGCGCCACCAGGGAAGCCCCCGATGTATTTTTGATGGTCAGGGTGCTCATAGGCTTCTACCTCTCTCATTAGAACTCCAGACACCATTCTTTTCTCCAATCCAATCTCAGCTTTTTCTTAGGAACGCCTCTACTTTTTTTATTTTTTAAATCTCCTCAATGTTAGTGCTCCTTCAAGTAATGTTTTAGGTCTTCCTCTCATTTTGCCTACTAACTTTGGGTCATTTGACCCAGTATCATAGCCTTACTTACTTGCCATCTACTCTAAATAATGTATTTTGAACATTTTTTTTCTTGATGACATTTTTTAAGAATCTGGAGAATGCTGTGGATTCTCTCCGTAGATATTTATGCATGGACCCATGGACACAAAGTTTTGCTTGCAATTTTAGGGGGATTTTACCCCCCCTGGTTAAGGATATTGACATGTATTCACTGATGAATCGCAGAATTGCCTCTCCAATCTCATTTTCTCTTCCGAATATTTCTTTTGAACAGCTCAATGTCAGCTTAGGTGGCTCTCACATAATTCAAAATCAATATACCCCAAACTTAATCTTTCATCATCCTCTAAACACCTGTTCCTTCCCTGTAATTTTCTATGTCACTGAATAGTAACACAATCTATCCATCTGCCCAAGCTGTAAATCCGAAATAGAGAAAGCACCACTCAACTGCTGAATCTTGAAAGATGCCTGTAATATCTTAAATAATAATGCATTTATATAAAAAGCCCAAAATAGGCAAGAAAATAGTGTTGTTTCTAAATTACAAGATTAATTACATATTTTATACAATTTTGTAATTTATCAAATTTGTTTACTTTTTATCTCATTCAGGCTGCACAACAGTCAGTCCCATAAGGTAGCATCTTGTCAAGGGTTCTCCTGGAAAATTGATTTCTGGGGCAGCTGGAGAAAAAGCCATTTTATAATAAAACTTTCTCTCTTTGGACACCAACTGTTATGTAAATTATTTGAAGCTCATACACTTTAACAACAACAACAACAAAAAACAATAGTGGCAACTTGATTACAGCATAGCAGATTCAGTTAAGAGCCAATGTTATGGTTGAAACGCAAGAGTGTAATTGGCTCTTAGCATTATATTTTAGAAGATTTGATTGGTTATTGTGTTTGCGAGGTCCAACCGCAGGACTCCTGGCTAGTCTCCATACAAGTTAGGACTGGGCTTCCCTGGTGGCGCAGTGGTTGAGAGTCCGCCTGCCGATGCAGGGGACGCGGGTTCGTGCCCCGGTCCGGGAAGATCCCACATGCCGCGGAGCGGCTGGGCCCGTGAGGCTGGCCGCTGAGCCTGCGCGTCCAGAGCCTGTGCTCCGCAACGGGAGAGGCCACAACAGTGAGAGGCCCGTGCACCGCAAAAAAAAAAAAAAAATAGGACTAAATCCAACTGACATCCTAAAAATAAAGGCCTTGTTATTTAACTCTCAAGGCTGGTCTGGTGTCCCAGGATCTAATCCTCTCTGAGGGTCTCTTTTCTACATTTGCTCCTTTGTCTGCACAAGAAAGGACACAGTTCACATAGGCACCAAATGGCTCCCCCCAAGTTTCTGCCATCAGATTGTATGGAATCCTGCTTGGATTCACAGGAAATAATTACTCCTGGCTTTGGCTCAAGATGATCCTGTTTCTTCCAAACACATATGGCGTATGAAAGACAGGAGGAACCAAAAACACGTATTGATATTTCACCTTTACCTTTTGAGTTTCTCTTCTCTGTGTAAAGGCTCACTCATTTGGGAGGGGAAAATTTTGCTCTTAGCTCCTCCCCATAAAGTTACAGTCTTTACTCAGTTCTGTGTCAGCCTAATTCAAGGAGAATATATAGACAGTTTTTCAAAGTAAAGTTTATTTTAAGACTAGCTTTTTCTTCTCTTACACACACACACACACACACACACCCACACACACGTGCACACATTCTTGGCTATGTTAAGATTATGCTAGTATCTCAGGGAAGAGAATTTAAAAATGGATTTCACGATATAGGTCAAGTAACACATAATGATCTAGAAACATTTTTCTCCTTTGTTTTATGGTGTTTCTCTCCTATCTTCACAAGACTGTCATTTCAGAGGCATATTTGTTCCAAAGTATCTTCCTTTTCTGTAAAGTCAGGGACTCTCCATTGTGTAGCTTCTCCATGAAAACAATTAGTTAACAGAATTCACATGAAGTTCATCTTCTTGGTCATCTTCATATCTTGCCAATTTCTCAAAACTATAAGAGTACATTACAATTGCATAAATAGATATTTTGTCCACATAGTTATAATTTATTATTCAGTAATAATGGTCTCTGTGTTTGACTATTCCACTAATGAGTTTCTACATCAATGAATTTCTAAGTATGCCCTTTCTATAGATCTTAAAAATGAAATACTATTTTTCTTAAAATTTTATGTATATTTAACTACAATTCTAAGTTTAATAGTACACGTATTTTTTGCTTTTTAAAAATATTAATTTTCCAAAAGATCAAAGCTAAGCTGCATGTATATGGAGATATAATAATAGTAACTAACATTGATTGAATGCTTACTATACGCACACAGTATTCTACTCATGTAATTCTATCTACCTCTTGGAGGTAGGGTTTATATAAGTAGCATAAGTGTCTTATCTAACATGACACAAATGTTGAGAATATGTACATATAGTTGCATAATTAGGCTTTAATATAAGAAATAATACATTTTAATGAACTCATATCTTATCTCAAACCATAGCTTTAAAAATAATTTAACTGTACCCTTAAAATTAACCTATAAAATGTACTCTTAATTTGACCCATTTTCAGAGGTTACATAAAAGCATAACAACAACAATACAATGGTCTGGGGACTCAGTGTATTTTGACTTTCTCATACAGATATAGGTTCTTAGTACTTAAGTATTTCTCTTAAAAAGAATACAATAGCCTATAAATTCACATGGGTTAGAATTTAAATTAGAATTTAAATTTCATATACATCGACTGAAGAAAGAAACATGTTGATTAATGGTGTTTTAAACAAATTTAATAGTCAGGTATCATCAGAGATCTCAAAAGCTGTAATTGTGAGAAAAGACAGAATTTGTTGGATTTGCTTCAACTGTCCCCCCTTCCCCAAATTTTATTTAGGATAAGAATAAAATTTACTCTGGGAGTCAATTGCACAAAACATTAGAAATAAGACTTTATGATCACCCAGTACTTCAAGCAGCAGATTTGGGGTTTGCTTGGGTTGAAGTAATACCTAAAACATCCACACTGGCTTGAGCAGGGATTAGTTTGATGTTTGGGCTCCCTGAGTGGACACTCAGTGTCATTCTCTCTGGGGCACAGTTGACAGCCAAAAGAACCAGAAGCATCTTTTGAGGACTCAGGATACTGGGAACTGGCATTGTTGGGCAGGGAAGCGACACAACAGCTCTTGGCACAAGCTGGGTTCTCATCGATTCAAAGTTACACTGGAATTCCTGGGGAATTGTATATCATAACCTCTCCATAAAACTAAATGTGTTTAATTTGATCAATGCGATGACAATCAAAAGACCATGGCAGACCTCATTTCTGTTCTTCCTCAGAACATAGAGCAAGACATTCTATCCTTATTTCTTTTTCCCTATTTCGATTCACGCCTTTGGATTTTTTTTTTAAAGGGCTAAAAGATATCTTTTAGCGTCCTGTATTGCAGAAACTGAGATTGCATTTATATAATGATCATGTAAACATAATTTTGGAGGCTGATACAGATAAAATGGGTTAAATGTTTCATAACTTGAGCAGGAGTTTAGGAAACAGAGTTTTGAAACAAAGTAATTACAAAAAGGGCATGTAAGCATGGATGTGTGTTTCCTCTGGGGGAAGAAAGGCACTGGATGCCTGAGGATGACATTAGGTCTCTAGTATGACTTTAAAGGAACCAAGGTCCTTTGTAATCCATTATCAGTCATTACATGCCCAAGAGACATGGCCTTGGCCCTCCTTTTCTTTACAACCACAAAGACTATGGGCCCTGTGGGCATTTCTACCTTAAACTCTGAATACATCCATTGGATTTATTAACATATAACTGTGTGTGTGTTTGTGAAAAGTAATATATATATATATATATATATATATACACACACTTCTTGAGCTCACTCATTTCTAAGCAGATTATAAATTCATACATGATTTTTCTGTATGCTTTTGGTTAGTCAGATTTTTTTGAAATCATAAAATTGACATAAAGTTGTCATTGTTTGATAAATTATATTTCCCCCACTCCCGCAACATGTTAAAGTAGAAATAAAAAATTAAGAAATTTGTTCTCGTCTTCCACTTCTGCATTTTACCATCTTTAATAATTGTGACATGGTGGAAAGAATCCAGATTGTAAATTTTTAAAAAAATAGATGAATCATGAGTTTTAGTCTTATCTCTGCTTCTACTACTTGTATTATTTTTAGTAAATCAAGTACCCTCTTTGGGTCTCAGCATCCTCATATGTAAAATGAAGAAGCTGGACTAAACCTCTAATGTCCTTTACAGCACAAATTCTGTGAATCTTGTAATTACTTCCATTTTATGGTGGTTTGTGAAGTGCCCTTGTCTAGTGAACAATTCAGATCTACATCCTTCTGAACCATTTTTTAATGCCCTAGTGCTCCCAAGGGAGGGAAGAACAGTAACAAATGAACAGATTATTTGCTTCTATAATACAGTATCCTTTGAAAATGTCAGTCAAATGCTCTGACAATATGCCTAGATACCCAACTTCCACTTTAACCAGTGGCTTTTCATTGACACATTCTTCCTTTTCTTTATTCTTTAGTTTAGTTGTTTTCTGGTGAAAAATCAATACATTGTCGTTGTAATTAACAGTGTACAGAACACACATTGAAGAACAGAAGAAATAAAAATTACCTTTAATCTTACTATTCCAGAGACCCATTATCAAAATTATTCCTTTGGGCCATCTGTGTGTGTCTATATGTGTGTATGTGTGTGTGTGTGTGTGTGTGTGTGTAGTATAATTTTACAATATTAGTTGAATTGTACTTTCAATGGTGTTTTATGACCTACCTTTATTACATATAAATATTGTGAACATTCATGAACATATTTACACACTAATGAAGGTAGAATCTATGTCCTTATTTTAATTGCTACAAGCCATTCCAATGTTTGGAAGTGCCATGACTTATTTAACCAAAGAATATATTGTTGGATGATTTAACTCTTCCTAGTGTTTGGTATTATAAGAAACTTTTGAAATAAACATCCTTCATCTTTAAACACTTGTCTAATTATTTCCTTGCATTCCATAAACTTAAGATTTGTTCATTTTTGTGGTTGCTGTATGAGTAGATTTACACAAGTATTTTTACCTGTACGTGGTCCTATGTAAATACCTTTCTAAATCTATGATTCAGCTCTTGTCTCCTGCTTCCTGAGTCACTCCCTGGTCTTCAGACCTTCAGCCTCCACCACCCTTTGCATACACAATCTTCCTTTCTCAGGAGCTCAAGAATGATTCCCAACCTCAGTGTTGCCCCATTAGGGTGGTTGTCTGCCTCAGCTTTTCATCTCTCTCTTTTTTCTTGGTATTTACTCAAAGCATGCTCGCAAAATCTCCCACTCCTTTTGGCTGTGCATTTTCCTTTATTATTCCCAATAAAATATTTTGCATAAAGCTTATGTATCATCATGTAAACTGTATAGCTTTCTATTTTTTCCATCCTCTTGGGTATCAAATAGATCTGGTTTATATTACTAATACTGGAATGTTACACATTTTATTTATGGTTTTATATTATATTTATATGTAAAACTATTATAGCAAATCCTTTAATCCCTTGATTTCAGATTTAGTATATATGCATTTAAAGGATTAATTTCATAACTCAGGGACATGGATAAAATCAAGAAAATCTTTCTTTTTTTTTTTTTTTTTTTTTGCGGTATGCAGGCCTCTCACTGCTGTGGCCTCTCGCGTTGCGGAGCACAGGCTCCGGACGCGCAGGCTCAGCGGCCACGGCTCACGGGCCCAGCCGCTCCGCGGCATGTGGGATCTTCCCGGACCGGGGCACGAACCCGCATCCCCTGTATCGGCAGGCGGACTCTCAACCACTGCGCCACCAGGGAAGCCCAAGGAAATATTTTCATATGTTATTGACTACTACGTCAGAGCAGAGGCATGCACTTTTGTAGTTTTTGAAATATCTAAGGAAGGAAAATATGAGTAGACATTTCTGCTCATACAGTCTCTCAAGTGCATTTTAGCTTCATTTAATTTTTTATCTATTCCATATAAAATAATTATCGTTATCTTTCCTGCTGATAAATGCTCATAGTTATGAAAATACAGAAGCAATAATCTTCTTATCTAATATAGCAATATTTACTTTTCGTGCTAGGGTAGAGTTCGATTATTGGGGCCTATGTTCTATGTCAGACAATGAACTCAGAAAACACAGGTTAGCAACCCGTACCCTAGCCAGAGCCTGAAAGTATAAACACCAGAGTGGACTCTCAATAGAGGTGCAACCTGATAGCCATTCTGGGAACAAGATTACCAGCCAATTCAAAAATCTCGGGAAGACAAAAGAGAACCTGCGAGCAAATATCCAAAGATCAAGTGGAATGACTCATCCTGAGCCATCTAGAAAACTCTGGGGAGGAAGATAGAGAGGATAATAGTGAGAGACCCCAGTAAATATACATAAGGTTAGGTTATGGGGAAGAGAGAGAGACAGAGTTTGCCAATTCTAGGAAGTTGGAATCGGAGAAAAAAGAACTGCGCAAGATAAAAACTTATTTTAAGAAGGAATAGGACAAGGAAAGGAGAGCCAAGAGACAGATTTGAACCATAAATCTTACCTTGTTTTACAGCCAATGTTAATTAGAGCTGTTATTCACAAATCCCCAGGACAGTGGTTAAACTGTGCATAACAAGTTCAACTGGTTGAGCTGATATCCTTAGATCCTGCCAGTGAGCCATTCTGGCTTGGGAGTGCAAATGTAAACACAGCACCCAATATCATTGTAAAATGTGTGCTCACTTTTCTTTTTCAACCTCTTGAGAAGTGAAAATAGTAGTTGGGAAAAAAATAGAGAAGAGAGGAGCAGTGATGGAACTGATGACATGGCATTTCCTGTATGAGCAGTGAGTTAGAAAGGTTAATTCCAGAAGCAAATAGAAATATATTTATAGAAGATTTTTAGATTCTCGGAGAGTGCTATAATCTGAGGGAACTGTTTCCATGAGGGTCTTTGTAAGACACTGCAGCCCACATGATTAAATAGGAAATTCTTCCATTGTACTAACACTAGACTCCCCCTCCTATTTGCAGAACTGGCCGTTAGCAGGAGAGGTTAGCATCCCATGACATAAACAAAGATGCTCTTGGTGGGCCACCTTCAGCAGTAAATTTCCTTCTAACAGCTTTGCAGGTGACCGAGCTCACTTAGAGGGAACAGCCAGATGAGAAAAGATAGACTTAGCAGACATTGATGTGTGATAATTACATCTGATTCTATGATATGTGGGGGATACCTCTTTTGGGGGATTTCCTGATGTAACAGGGGTTTATCCTAAAAGATAAAATGTCTTGCCTGAGAAGTGGTGGGGTCTACAGCCATCATGACATGGGTATATATGACATGCGGGTGTACGTGGATTTACATAAGTCCTATTTGTAGCCACAGATGAAGGCAAGTTTGGGTGATCTTGAGTTGCATAAAGAAATACACCAAAGGGAAGCCAAAGGTGCCTCAAATATTGTGTGAATTGATTAATGATTGTGAAAAGTTTCCCATTTGGGAAGTTTCTTGGTGGTCTAGATCAATTTGAAGCCCTCCAAATGACTTTATGTGGAAAAAGCAGGGAGTCCAAGTCAGCCAGAGCACCCTGGTTTCCGAAGCCAAACTGGGAACTTTTTTCATAAGTTCCTAAGATAGTCTCAAGGAAGGAGCGGAGTCAACAAGAGTTAACTTAAATCTTCCTAACCCATGTAAATCCAGACCCTGGAGCCCTGCAAACAAGTCCTATCTCTCTGATGGTATGGAGTATCATTGACCTGTATCTTCTGGAATAAACAATTTTGCTTTCAATCGGCATTTGGAACATAATTGGGATGTCTCCACATTAAATTTAGGATAAAGGAAGGAAAGCTGCTATTTTGTTTAAGACACTCATTCATCTATGCCTTATGAGAAATCAAGTCCCCTAGTCAGAGTCTAGAAGCTAAGAATGAGACCATAAAAAGGACAAAAACAATTTTGCTCAATAACATAAAGGGCCATATTAAATTCCTTAGTAATACAATGTTTTTCCCAAAGTTTCCACTTCCCAAAATGAAGATTATAATATCTTAAACTGATGTGTACTGTTTTATCTTTGAGATACAAAGTTTTTTTTTCTTGGGAATGCATGTATTTGAGTGTTTGGAGTGCATTTTGTGCAAAAGTTATCTACCAGCAGGAGAGAATATCAGGATATCAAAGTTGGATGGAGGTAGGAAGAGGAGCAGGATCCCTGAAACCCATTCTAAATGCTGGGTTTCTATGAAGCAATTTGTCCAATCCTTCGCTTTTGCTCAAACTCCTACCAAACCCCACAGGCTGTTTTCCTGATTCTGTTAACTCAGATATTGCAAATAAACTGGCATGGAGTATTATCCTAGTAGAAGAGGATAGTCAGTGGGTAAAATTTTCCTAAAGGGGTACACTTTTGCACTGCAAGAAAAGAAAGCAGATTCTTTTAGGGCAACTACAAAAAAAGAAAATAAAGTCGTAAACCAGAGTGTTCTCAAAAAAAAAAAGCTCTATGATATAGTTAAGTTTCTTTCATCTTCAATCCTTAGACTCCAGAAAGGTCATCTTAACATCTAATTTTATGGGTCTACTTTGCCCCCTCAATGTCATAATTTCCTATGGTTACCCGCTAAACTTCCATTAATTATGTAACATATTAAAACTCAATGTTAGAAGTTAGTGTAGTGGCAAAAATACTATTGAAGGGACAATGCTAATTCTGTAGTTCTAGGCAGAAATCATAGCAAAGAGAGCAAGGTGGGTGCAAGAGTGGCCATGAGGAACCTCATGTCACGGGAGGGGCAGGTTGCAGCACACTCCACTCCAGATCAGGATGGAGACAGTCTTTTGTCGAAATGCTCTAGAAGAAGGCTGTCCTTATCCAGGGAAGGGGTAGGTATGGGGTAAGCTGGGAAAGTCAGATCCCATCATTTGGTGGATAAGGGCTATCTAATTAACAAATATTTGGGTTACAGAACAAAGTCGCATAAATAAGAATCTTTAATTTAAAAATAATGTGCACAGCTTTCCTGGTGGTGCAGTGGTTGAGAGTCCGCCTGCCAATGCAGGGGACGTGGGTTTGAGCCCTAGTCCGGGAAGATCCCACATGCTGCGGAGCAACAAAGCCCGTGAGCCACAACTACTGAGCCAACGCACCTGGAGTCCGTGCTCCTCAACAAGAGAAGCCACCGCAATGAGAAGCCCGCTCATCACAGCGAAGAGTAGCCCCCACTCGCCGCAACTAGAGAAAGCCCGCACACAGCAACGAAGACCCAATGCAGGCAAAAATAAATTAAAAAAAAAAAAAAAATTCGCAAGGACTGCTGGGGCTCAACGATACCTGCCCTCAAAAAAAAAAAAAAAAAAAAAAAAAAAATCCAGGGATAAGTTAAAAAAAATAAAAAAAAATAATGTGTAGCAAGTGCATGCTTATTTCAATAGGTATTCAATGCAACTAGATATTAATTTGAAAAGCAAGTCATTTGGAATATTCTCCTAAAATCTTCCTTCTGGAGAACATATTTTAACACAATTATATTAAAGTTGACATTTTATCATACAGTTTCATATCACTTTGCAATAGTCTCATGTGGTTTCTCCCCCTACCCCCTACTCCCAGACCCCCAGTCGTTAAGTCCCTTAGCTCACGGCTATTGCAAAATTGAGTGGCTAGATTTTGCTACTGTCCCACATTTAAATGACTTCCCACAGACATCCACAGGGACCCAGTCTTCAGGTAGCAGTGTTAGAAATGAGTCACCCTAGCTTTCTTACTTGGGGTGACAGCAATGTTCACTTTATTTTCACATCAGTAGTAGTTTTGTGGTAGAACCATGAGTAACTCATAACATGGGATGGACTCGGTTGGTCTCAAAATACCTTCAGTTCACATAGCCTTGTTAAAATAGCTTCTGTGAATTTTGCTTCCACATGATTTTGGAACTCTAAATAAGTGGTCTACCTTTAAAGCTACATACGCTCAGCACACAGCAGTCACAACAGGTATCTATATCCTCCCTTTTCGCCATCCGGAGGCTTTAAAATAATTATCATTTATATTCTCTCTTCCTATATCAGTAGGAAAATTGTGGATTTTGTAAGAAAAGAAAAGTAAATGAGCAGTTAGTTTGCTGAGATTGAGAATGTTGGATTTTTGAGGTCTTTGGGACTTTGGATACATACTCCTAAAAATGAATTTCTGATCTTTATATCAGTTCTCTCTAGGCCAGCAAGGTTTAAAGTGTGTCTCTCACCCATAACAGTGCTAGTCCTATACCAGTTCTCAGTAGATATGTATTTTATCGACAGATCCTTGTAATAAAATTCAATCTGTAGATATCAGGTTGGGATTCCTTTGCAAACTTCTCCACAAAACACAAAATTTAATTACTCCCAGTTGCCAAGGAAACATAAAACCATGAGACCATTGCCTACAGGGTCAGTGTCATTAAGACTGGCCACACTCTCCAAGCATACAGAGTGTCAGAAGCCTATGTTCACACATGGAAGAAATTGCATTCACTGTTCCAAACTATATAATTCCTTTTGGGAAATTAAATAAAAGAGTAATTGAAATAAAGGCCAAAATTGTCATCTTTAGCCTTCAAGATTTTAATAATATAAAGCCCAGCATATTAAGATTTTTACTGGGATAAGTAAATTTTACCTTCATCTGTCAATTGCTATGAATAAAATATGACACCACTGCTATTGGCTCACAATGGGAAATCTACAGTAAATTGGAAATTAATTAACTAATTAGTAAATTAATTAAAAGTGTTATGAACTAAATGCTTTCATTTCTATTTTGAATTTTTGCCTGGGGATAGCCACATAATCAGGCATATTTTGGCATTGGTTTTTTATTATGCCTTTAAAATATAATAAATCTCATATTCTGGGTGAAAAGATAATGATCACTTCCTCTTCCCTCACTCCCCCTCCCCTATCTGCCCCAATAACCAAGCACTACAGTCATGAGGTGGGCAATTCTCTCCATTAAAAGCTCAGTTCTTGAAAGAGGTGGTAGGCTTGTTTCCCTGGCAACATTACTAGTGGAAAGGTCTCGCATGATTTTCCTGTTAAAGAGACAGTTAAGAGGCAGATTCCAGATTTAAAGGCAGTTATCTGATTGAGAAGGCAACTTGCGAAGTCTCATCTGATACCAAAACTATGTCTGAATTCTATTTGGACAAATTCCAAATGATGTTTGGGATAGTGAAGGGGACAAGAGTCCAGGTGATGCAACTATTCTTCACCTTATTTAGCCATGGCAGGTATTAGAGCACAATACTTAAGTATTTATATTCCCAGCTGTTTGAATTAAAACTAAAATGTTCTTTTCCCTTCTCTTTGTGTGGCTCACTCTTTTTTTTCAGACCAAATGTTACCTTCTTAGAAGCCTTCCCTGATGTACCTCTTCAATCTCTCATACCGAAACCAACACATTTTTCTGTAATTGTAATCTTTTCACTTTCCTTAGCAGATATAGAGAAGTTTGTAATTACATATTTCTTTGTTTACCATTTACTGTTTTTATCAAGAGATTGTTATTTTAGGCTATCAAGAAATATATGTTGAATAAATAAATACTGACTACAGTTATTTATTTAAGCATGATAAAAAGATAGTAAAAACACATTCAGTTTTTTAATCTTCAACCCTTTTATTTAATTATAACATACACATTCATATAATCCAACTTATATTTTAACATAATCATAGGACAAACTTGTAATATAAGTCCATCAATAAAGACAGGATAGTATGCACCAGGCATTTACATTATGGTAAAATGACTATACACTTCCTACACATTTTCTAATGAAGCATAGTGTTCATTTGCTTTTTTGTTTGAAAATATTCAAATATTCTACAGAATACAAAACAAATGGAATGGAAGACTCAGACATGTGTTAAGCAACAGAAAATAAGTTAATAAGACACGGTAGCCATAGACAAAGTAAAGCAAAGCATATGAATGCTAACTGTAGGTAAAACAGATGGCCCAAGTGGGTACTAAATATGCAAGAGGCATATGAGGCTCTCAACTCTCATGAGGGCTTAAGTCAGCCATTCATGGGTGAAACTTAGTCTGATAGCACATGTCCAAGACAGACCTATGAAACCTCAGGCTTATTGGCAAGTCTCATCTCTGAATCAGATGTACCTGCCCCTGCATATCTCTGATCAAGCAGTGTGTTGTGGTGGTCGTAGTCTTACTTGACCACATCTATCCACCTGCCTTTTTGATATGGCAATTTTATCAAGTTCCAAAGGCCTATTTTTCCCACCTGTTGTTACACCCTAAGCAGGAGATATTAGAAAAGGAAAGGACAAGGTTAAATAAAAAGGAATGCCTTCTATATAGCATAGGGAACTCTACTCAGTACTCTGTAATAACCTATATGGGCAAAGAATCTAAAAAAGAGTGGATATATGTATATGTATAACTGATTCGCTTTGCTGTACACCCGAAATTAACACAACATTGTAAATCAACTCTACTCCAATAAAAATTTTAAAAAAGGAATGCCACTATGATGGCCAGCTTATAACTCCTTAAGGCCATAGGAAATGGAGAAGCAACAGAGGAACAAATGGCAGAAAATTAATATCTTCCATCTCTCCCCACTGTAGGTCAGAGAGATCGGCTGCTGAGTCCCTTTTTAAAAACCAAATTCACAAATGCTTCCTGAATCTGCCCATCTTCACTTTTCTTATTCTTCTATTGATACTATATGGGAAAAAGAAGTAGCAAAACAAATTATATACAACCTTTTGGCTTTTAATTCAGATTCCTTGCCACTGTCCATAGGGAAAGGTCAAGGACTTCCTTATACAGACAACAGCACAGGCAAGTTTAAGAAGGACAAATGCAGTGTTTGGTGACCGCCCTGTTGGATTCCTTTCCATAGGCATTCAAATTAAGTGATAATGGATATCGTTTAAAAAAAAAAAAAAAAAAGACTTCTGGGAGCTGTCTGGAATGCCTCCTTTGGGCTTCAATAGGTAGCCACAAGAGTTACAGTGTATACAGTGGGCAGGAACTAAACAGGTAACATAGTCTAGGGCCATTTTTCCTAACAAGCCATAAAGTTTTAACCATTTCTCTAACTCCCTTCCCTGGAGGATACACATCCTTAAATGATATACTAGGACTCCTCTCAATAGTGTTTAAATAGTCTCCCTTTTCACCTCCAACCCAAATCCTAAATAGCCTAACTTTGCACTATAAAGATATTAATCATCAATTATTGTGTACAAATCCCATGTTTGCCCATGTACTTACTGTTAAAGAATTCAATATCATCATCTTTTTGCCATACCTTAAGATATTTGCTTTCCAGAATATTTTATTGAATCAGCAATTCGTATTTCCATTTGTGGTACAGAAAAAAAAAATGTATTCATGAAACAACCATGCTGCCACAAATGCACATACAAACATATCATAATTACTTACAGATCTTTGGAACATCTTGAAATAAGCCGTAAGAGAAACCCAAGCCTAATTATATGCTTGCTCACTCTATTTAAAAGCTTCAGATGCCCTAAACTTCAAATATTTGCTTGGATCTGGGAAAACTCCAGAAAAAGCCAAAGTACTTTCTATATAAATAGCCAAAAACCAGTGGGAGCCTTAAACAGCTACTCTGTGCATGGCTAGTCAGGAATCTGGTAACCGAAGAACAGAGCCCTAGCACTGAAATTTTCTGTAAACTACTTCAAAGCTACTTAGTAATAATTATACCAAAATAGGCAAAAAAAAAACATCATAACATTTTAGAATTGAAAGAAAACATTATGATAATTTTATGACTTTATTTTACCGTTAAGCAAATTTGGGAACAGAAAAGTTAGGTGATATGCTCACAAACCCATAGATATTTAAGGCACAGAGCCATGGCTTTTTGATTCATTGCCCAAGACTGACCTTTACAGAAAAAGTGACTCTAATTCCAAGGTTAATGGGAGCTACTGAGTGGATGGGCAGGAAGGTTAGAAGGTGTTTGATGTCCTGGTCTGCTCAGGACTGTCTCAATTTTAGCAGCAAAAATCCTGGATTCTGGGTAACCCCTCAGTCCTAGGCAAATCAAGATGGTTGGTTACTCTGATTATTATTTGGGTTAATAACTCCAGTTGAAAAGGCGAGGTTTGGTGTTTCACCTGTAGCTCCTTGAGCCCTGATAATATCAGGGAAAGGGGCAGGATAAAGCTATAAGCTTTCTGGTTCTGTGTGGAAGCTGGGGAGGGAAGGCTTTAGGAAGAGGACTCCTTGGCTCAGCAATGCACATGGGAGTAAATCAATATTAAATAAATGATTGTTGAAGGAATGAGTCCAGCAGTCATGTGAAAAGTTACCAGGATACAGTGGTAGCTTTCAGGTACAATGCCAGGGAAGCTTTCTGTAGTAGGTAGAAAAATGACCTCCCCCAGAAGCCCATGTCCTGGCCCCTGGTCATGGATATAGTACATGGCAAGGGAGAACTGAGGTTGAAGATGGAATTAAGGTTGCTAATTATCTGACTTTAAGATAAAGTGATTATAACTGATTATCCAAGTGAGCCGAATGTAATCACAGGGATCATTAACCAGGGAAGGTGAGGCAGAAAGGTCAGAAACAAAGAGATGGCATTATAGTAGATCTTCCATTTGAAGATGCAAGGGGCCACAAGCTAAGGGATTAGGGTGGATCTAGAAGCCTGAAAAAGGCAACAAAAGAGATTTCCCCCTAGAGCCTCCAGAAAGTAACATAGCCCTGTTGACACCTTGGTTTTAGCCAGTGAGACCCATTTTGGGCTTCTGACATTTAGAACTGTAAGATAATAAATTTGTGCTATTCTAAGCCACTAAATTTGTGGTAATTTGTTACAGCAGCAATAGGAAACTAATATACTATTCCAGAGATAAAAGAATAGAGTAGATCATAGACCAAATTAAAATGCTCAAATCGCATGGTTTATTAAAGGAATTTAAAACACACAGTAAGAAGGAAGGGGAAAGATGAATCGAGCTCATACAGTTAAGATAGGGTACAAGCATACTACTTGAATCCTGGGTACAAAATATTCGTATGTCTTGTCTCTCTCTCTGCCACATCAGCCTCCCAACTGCTCCAATGGTGTAGTTAAGAGAATTAGAGTTAAGATGTGAGCAAAGGTGTCCATGGATTAAAGGTGCCCTGGGCCAGTGATGCACGTTGGCAAGTTACAGGGACAATTACACCTGGCCACAGCTGGTGAATAATTAACTTGGTGAACAACCATGGGTTTCATCATACTTCTTTCATCATACTTCTTGAGTAAAGGGCATGGAACCAAAATGGTGTCACAAATGAGAGGCCAAATTAAGACTTCACACATAATGAGTGTTCATATTTATTTACTGTTCCCCCAAATTCAGTGTCTCTTGTATATTTTGAGGCTCAGGTGCCTCTTATAATTCACAGAGACTCATGGATATTAGCTACCTCTTGGTCCATCTATCCTTCCTGTTTAATATATGCTCAACTTACCACTTATTTATACTTAACATATCTTATGAATGTCATACAGCTCATCTGTGCTCTTTTTTCTATAGCAGAATTGGCTGTGATCAAACAAAAGAAAAATGCATATTATACTTGTGAAGAGGATGAACAAAATGGGGGGTGGGGCATTTCAAGGCAGACACAATGCAATGACATTCTGAAATTTTGCCTCAGGTCTTATAAATATGCCTACTGTCACTTCTCTGTATTCCTTAAATGGCAAGTTTATAAGGAAACTTTTTTTTTTTTGGCCACCTGCAGGGCTTGAGGGATCTTAATTTCCCGACCAGGGATTGAACCTGGGTCACGGCAGTGAAAGCACCAAGTCCTAACCACTGGACCACCAGGGAATTCCCGGAAACTATTTTTTAATGAGAGATTTTTTTTCTCCAAATCTAAAAATTTACCTTTTCTCTCCCCATGAGAACCTTTACTTAAGGATAGCCTCTGTCCTTTTAATCACTGGTGTTGTTCAGCATAAAATAATATGTGTCTCTGATCATCTTGCCTTGTACTTTAAGGGCAACTGTGGAACAGTACAAAGGACAAGGCTCTGAATTTCAGGAGATGGGATGCTTGTCACCCTTCTGCCCCTAAATAACTCTGTGAAAATGGGCCATTCACTTCAACAGACTGAGCTCCTATCTTCCTCATGTGTAAGAGTGGGGAGTCAGACTTGAGAATTTTAATGACCATGTTTGATAATATAAACTAATTGCCATCACTCACTCCTGCCCTTGGATTTGCCTGAATGTCAGCAGTTTGGGTTGCAAGCACTGCTTTTCCTGAGAGCCTTAAAAACAGTAAAGTAAAATTCATAACCCAAAGCCAATCTCATAGTCACATGGAACAATTTCACATACAAACAAGAAAGACAGGGAAAAAAAGTCATTTCAACCTTTGCCTTTCCACCACTGACATATGGTTAACTTAGCCTTTTGGTTTTTAAAATCATGATTTGGATCATAGTGCAAGTGTCTGATAACACTTCTTAACTCTAAAAAAGAAAATCAACAACAACAACCAAAAATGTCCAAGATTAGCCCCAAGCTGTAAACTTAGCAAAGACCTTAAAGAGTCAGCAACCGACTTTTTTCAAATATATGAATATCACATTATCTCCTTGACACGGACAGTTATCCCAAAGCTTTGTCTGTGGCTGTGTTCATCCTTGCTATTAGGTCATTATTATGCATATGGCTCCTGTGCGGCAGTTTAAAACCAATTCTTGTTACTCTGTACCTAAGAGTATCTGTCCCCTAGGCTCTATAGAATTATTCAAACGTTTCTCTATTCAGATTAGTTTTCTAGAAACTAAAACATCCTCTTGCTTTTCTTCTTCCTCATTTTATCATCCTTCAATCTTTTCCTTTGCAATTTGTTTTTCCTTTTCTCTGAATAAGATCTCTAAAGAGGTGAAGGTCAGAATGGGACTAATGCCCCAGTGAGGATTTGATGAGCTGGAGGCCAATGAGAAGATGCTCAAAATCCTACGGACCACGTGCCCCTCTGTCTCATAGCAGCAGGTGGCAGTGTGTTGTCAGCTGGGCAGTCACACACTGTAAGGGGGGGATCTGAAACTGT
Source organism: Physeter macrocephalus (assembly GCF_002837175.3). Classification (NCBI taxonomy): domain Eukaryota; kingdom Metazoa; phylum Chordata; class Mammalia; order Artiodactyla; family Physeteridae; genus Physeter; species Physeter macrocephalus. Next base: position 23,895,037 of record NC_041214.2, read on the forward strand.
GCCTGGCAGGATCCCACTTGTTTTCTTTGCCAAACTCAGAGCTCAGTCTTTTTGACCCACGACTCAAAAAGACTGAAAACACGAAATTCATTTAAGCCTTAATTTTAAAATTGTCTTAAGAAGAAATACACTCTCTGGCTCCCCTACCTTCTCTAAAAGGCTGAAGACAAAAAGAAATTCCCAATGATATGTATAAAACACAAAAACAAAAAACCAGTACTACCTCCAAATTTGCTTCATTTCTGGCTATGATACATGGGGTATGATATATCCAACTAGTACTCACTTCTTTGTTATTCCTAACACCCTCGGTGATAATTTTAAAACATTGCCAAAAAGAAGTGGCATGTTAGTTTACTTTGTATAAAAGAATTTCTTTATATAAAATATTTTGTCTGTTCCTATAAGAACTTTACACCTTTTTTTTTTTGAACTTTACAACTTTGACAAAAGAAGTGTCAACATTTGCCTCCTTCAAAGGTTAGCACATGCTTAAACTCCCAACTCTTCTATTTTCTAATTTGTATAATATTTCTCACCCCATGTCTACATTATCATCCAGTTTTAAGGTTTCCACCAGTAGAAATGTAAATATGACATTAGAAATACACACACGTATGCAGCCACATTGAAACATATGTCTCTGAGATTAAGTCTGTGTCCTGTGTGTCTCTGCAACCATTGACTCACTTGTACCAGGGTAAAGGTTTCTGACACTTCTGATATTTCTGTCTTAGAACTGTAAAGTTAAAAATGAGCAAACACCACAAAGTTGCTTTGCCTTTTAAGATTTTTCTGGCACAGGATCAAAGAGAAGAAGAAGAAAAGCCCAAGATAAGGCTTAAAACTATGGAGCTTGCACAAAAGCAGGAGAATTGAAAAGTCTGTTTGTAGTCGAAATAACTCGGACGACAACTGCTGAAGCCATAGAAGCAAGGCCTCAGGTCTAGTTTGAATTTGGGGAATGAAAGAGAAGAACAGATGTTTCAGGTACTGAAAATGTACTTAGAATCTAAACTCTCCTCATCTTCCTGAGAACCGACCTTTAAAAAAACCCACATTGCTACACACTTTATTTGAAGTGAGTAAACAAAGCTGCAGAAAAGGGAGTTAGTCCATTGAGTGTGTCTATTGGAATTACTTTTGCAATAAAGTGAAAAGAGGAAAATTACTTAGGTTAATATATAAATCACGTACCACTTAAAGAGAAGTGTGATTTTAGGCTCTGCTGAGACAAGGATAAAAAGAAATGTCTTTTTTTTTTTTTTCAGAAGGGCTGCTTTATAAACAAAACATGAGCTTACCCAGCACTGCCCAAGCGCCAGACATCTGTCACTTCACAGATGTCCCCTCAATAACTCACCCAAACAGCGTTGCTTCTCTCCAGCCCGCAAGGGCAATGAGCCCACACTGATGAATCTGCCACAGTGTCTGGGGAAAGACTTTAGTGCTCCAAAGTCAGAATAGTAATTACAATTTACTTGAGAGTGATTTTTTTTCCTAAATGGTTTTTTTCTACATGCTTCCCAATGTACCTTTACAAATTTGCAATGTGAGTCTCCATAAATGGTTGAATATTGGAGGCTTTGAAAGTAAATCATGGACACAGAGCATTAGGTTTGTCTGTGTACCTAGTACATTTGCAATTTTGTGAAACCTTTCCATTGTTGCCGTTTGCGTTCATGATGTCATACCTTTAATATCTAAAACAATAATTAGCTTACTTTTTAAATTACAAGAAGCTGCACTAGTTAATCATCTATGAAGGAAATAATGCCCGCATTATTGCAAGTCTTTGAAGCAGTAGGCTTGATGCACTAAAGCAAACTTAAGGCAGCATATATAGAAAAGGCAATTCAGTTTGTCAAGTGCTTTACTTGGCTCATTTGTAGTTATGTCAGATATTTTCATCTCTTAATAAAGAAAATATGTTTCCATAGGTTGATCTCACAGTAATATTAGTTTTTGAATGCTGTTGCCTTTCAGTTTCTGGAAGCAAGAAGAGATGCAGTTATGAGTGTAAAAGTGTGTACGTTGATTCTCATGTACTGTAAATATTAATCAGAAATCAGATTCAGAGAAAATTCAATATGAGTGTTTATATGGACTCAAGTACTTAAAGAAAGTGTGCTTGTATAAAGATACTCCTGAGTAAAAATTTCTGCATATACACACACACACACACACACACACACACACACACACACACACACACACACACACACATATAAATAGGCATGTCATATATATGCATGCTATTGTCAATTTGAGAATGTAAGCAAGAGCTGTGAATCTTCTTCCTTTAGGATAAACATTTGGAGCTTCCATCCCCAGACCTCAGTATCAAGCTAGAATAGAAACTCCTTAAATGCATCGGCCAAATCTCATCTTCTTTTTTGTTCCGCCCCTACCCACCCCCAACCATGGCTATTCATTCTCAATAATGCAGAAGGAAAGAATGAATTTCTAAACAGCTGAGGCGGGGCAGAAGTGGCAAGCTTTTCTAGCTCTAACCAGTGTCTTGGGTTAGACGTTTGAAACCCAAATTGAGATTCCTTTACTTTCTAACTTGCATGTTGTTTTACCCAAACTAATTTCTCAGCACCCTTTAAACGGTGTTTACTGCCGTCCTTTTTACAAAAGGAACGTGGCAATGTGCCCCTGACTTGCTTAGTGTTGATGTAAGAAGCAGATTTCCACAGATGCTGAAGGCAAGTCTGAAAGCTTGACTCATGGGCAGATAAGCAGATGAGCAGGGCGGGTTTACGTGTGCGTCTCAGACTTCCAATTCATGAAGCTGCTCCGTCTTGAAGTAGCTTGGTCACGTTTTTTAACCCGGGCTCCTGAAACCAGCTATCTAACTGTCTACCCCAGGCAGAGTTTACATTCTCATTGTTCATGTAGATGACTTCCAACTGCTCAATATTTTTGGTCACCTGCCTTGAAAATGAGTTTGCACAGTATTATAGGTAATTAGTCTTTGGACATTCTCTCAACCCCATCTTACATAGAACATGTTTAGTTATCCTGCTCCTTTGACGTTATCTCAGGAATTTGGAGGGAAGATTATAGACTTAGAATCAGATACAGACATATAACAAATATATACCCGTGAACATATTGTCCAAAACAAGTTTTTGAATGATCATTGCATTATACAATTTATATTCCACATATGAGTAATTATAGAATTCTATTATAGAAAATGGATGAGAGAGAAGGTTATGACAATAAGTATTATCATGGAAAATAACTTCTCTTTGTCATAGGCGATACCTACACAGATATTTTGATAAGAAATCTACTGGAAACCAGTAGATGCATATTGAGAATTGCCCATCTATTTCACCTTTTCAGGCCTATTAATGTATAACTATTACTGAACATTCACACTATTGGAACTCTGTATGATTGACAGATAAAGACTAAAGCTCGGGAAATGTATTTGAATTCAAATATTTTGAAAATTAATTAATAATAGATTCATTAGCTTCTACCACAAACTATTTTTTAAATCATTGTAAATCAATTAATCAATGCTTTAAAACTACTTAAAATAGAGTTTTAAAATAGTAATAGATTTAAAACTGATACAAATTTATTAATATAAACTTAAAATAGTAATATAATTAATAGTAAATATTATTATTATTAATATTTCTTATCTATAAAATAAGATTTGGGGTAATACACCTTTGGAGGTAGTTTAAAGGACCAAACCATTAATAAGGTAATTAACACTTATAAGTACATGATATATCAAACTCTGCTGGAGTGTTTGGTATTTACTTATAATTCATTTCATGTCAGGAACCTAAACTAAATCAGTACTTGCTTATGATGAAATACATCAATTAGGGCATGTGGTTTTATTCATACATAGCCTGCTTACCTTACAAATTCTAACTTACTTTACAAATTCAACAACAGAAATTAGTTTTAAGGTAATGTCTTATTCATTTCTACATCTCCTCCTACCTAATAGGATTTTGCATATATTTGGCACACAGTGTAGTTTTTAATTGAGTTAAAACAGGCAGAATATATTTTTGCATTATTTCCATCAATAGTCATTCAAGGGAAAAAAACACTTAAATAATGTTTTCTAATAATAGTCCACTGAGTTATGGCTGGTTTTTCCTTCCAGAGAGAAGTTGTAGAATATGTGGATATTGCCAGCTGCTTCTGTTATAAACAGTGTTAAAGGTTTTCTGCGTGTGAGCATTATGTGATTATCTCTTCGGGGAGTCTAATTTTACTGTAATCACTCTGCAGTTCATTTTAGTGAGTATTCATATTCACTATCAAGACGTATTCTCTATCACTAAACATCTGTTTTGTTGTTTAAATGTCCAGGAAATAGAGAAATCCAGAATTTGCCAAGCTACACACCCCACCTTACTTCCATCTCCTGTATCGAGGTGTTAGGTCAGGCTGCTAGAAAAGAATACTATAGCCTGGGTGGTTTAAACAACAAACATTCATTTCTCACAGTTCTGAAGGCTGAGAAGTCCAAGATCAAGGTTCTGGAAGATTTGGTGTCTGGTGAAGGAATACTTCCTGATTTGCAGATGATCATCTTCTTGTTGTGGCCTCACATGGTGGAGAGCAGAGAGAGCTGACTATCCCGTTCCTCTAATAAGGAAACGTCTCACCAGGGGACTCCACCTTCATGACCCAATTACCTCCCAAAGGCCCATGATCAAATACCATCACATTAGGGCTTCAACATCTGAATTTTAGCAGAACACATTCAGTACATAGCAATAGAATATAATTGAGCATTTTTTCCATTTTAAATTCTCCTATTAAAAGCAAAACATACAATAGCTTTCTTCTAATCTTACCATTTTTAAAATAAGCGGAAAGATTATTCTGGTAAATTATTACTTTAAAGAGGCATTTTGCATCATGTGCCTGTAAGTGCCTATCAGCCTAATATATCTTATTAATCCATTTATCCATTAAGTTTCCAGGTTTTTGGGGGTTTTTTTGGTCTTTCATGACTGGCAATATCTAATTTCATTAAGCAAAATGACAGTTTACTATTAATGTAATTTCAGGTGATTTTAATGGAAATATGAAAAATACATAGAGTCGATTAGCAGGCAAGATGGCGGAAGAGTAAGACGCGGAGATCACCTTCCTCCTCACAGATACATCAGAAATACAGCTACACGTGGAACTTCTCCTATAGAACACCCACCGAATGCTGGCAGAAGACCTCAGACCTCACAAAAGGCAAGAAACCCCCCACGTACCTGGGTAGGCAAAAGAAAAAAGAATAAACAGAGACAAAGAATAGGGACGGGACCTGCACCAGTGGGAGGGAGCCGTGAAGGAGGAAAGATTCCCACACCCTAGAAGCCCCTTCGCGGGCGGAGACTGTGGGTGGCGGAGGGGGAAGCTCCGGAGCCTCGGAGGAGAGCGCAGCAGCGGGGTGCGGAGGGCAAAGCGGAGAGATTCCCGCACAGAGGATCGGTGCCGACCGGCACTCACCAGCCCGGGCGGGCGGGGGCTGGGAGCTGAGCCTCGGGCTTCAGTCGGATCCCAGGGAAAGGTCTGGAGTTGGCAGAGTGAAAACAGCCTGAAGGGGCTAGTGCGCCACGGCTAGCCGGGAGGGAGTCCAGGAGAAGTCTGGAGCTGCCGAAGAGGCAAGAGACCTTTTCTTCCCTCTTTGCTTCCTGGTGCGCGAGGAAGCGGTTTAAGCGCGCCGCTTAAAGGAGCTCCAGAAACGGGCGCGGAGCTGCCGAAGAGACAGGAGACTTTTTCTTGCCTCTTTGCTTCCTGGTGCGCGAGGAAGGGGTTTAAGCGCGCCGATTAAAGGAGCTCCAGAAACTGGCGCGGAGCTACCGAAGAGACAAGAGACTTTTTTTTTTGCCTCTTTGTCTCCTGGTGCGAGAGGAGAGGGGATTAAGCGCACCACGTAAAGGAGCTCCAGAAACGGGCGCGAGCCGC
>NC_041214.2:23905640-23984516 GCF_002837175.3 Physeter macrocephalus
AACCATAATTCAAAAAGACACATGCACCCCAATGTTCATTGCAGCTCTATTTACAATAGCCAGGACATGGAAGCAACCTAACTGTCCATCAACAGATGAATGGATAAAGAAGATGTGGCACATATATACAATGGAATATTACTCAGCCATAAAAAGAAATGAAACTGAGTTATTTGTAATGAGGTGGATAGATCTGGAGTCTGTCATACACAGTGAAGTAAGTCAGAAGGAGGAAAACAAATACCGTATGCTAACACATATATATGTAATCTAAGAAAAAAAATGTCATGAAGAGATTAGTGGTAGGATGGGAATAAAACACAGACCTACTAGAGCATGGACTTGAGGACGTGGGGAGGGGGAAGGGTAAGCTGTGACGAAGTGAGAGAGTGGCAGGGACATATATGCACTACCAAATGTAAATTAGATAGCTAGTGGGAAGCTGCCGCATAGCACAGGGAGATCACCTCTGTGCTTTGTGACCATGAGAGGGGTGGGATAGGGAGGGTGGGAGACGCAAGAGGGAAGAGATATGGGAACATATGTATATGTATAACTGATTCACTTTGTTGTAAAGGAGAAACTAACACACTATTGTAAAACAGTTATACTCCAATAAAGATGTTTAAAAAAAAAAAAATACATAGAGTCAACTAATACTTTTGTAAAATAGTATGTTTTATATCATATTTTAATTTTGTAAAAAAATAAAGTACTAGAATATTTTTAAGAAATACATAAAATTTTTAAAGCTGGCAGGAGGGTAACTAAGTCATAATTCAGCTAATTTATATAACTCTGCCCTATTTTTGCTAAATATCTTCATAGATCATGCATGATTTAATGAATATTGGCCATGATATTTTCTTTTGAAGTGTGTGTGTATACATATAAACATAAACGTTTTAATTCTTGTCCCTGGAGTAAATTACCTTAGTTTTTTTTGTATTTTTATTGTATCCCTTAGTTTCATTTCAAGAAACCCAAGACCTTGATGTGACAAAATTAGTACCACCTCTCTGAATTTAGAAAAAAAAAAAAAGGATCAATTTTAGAGAACTTTTCTTCAGAGAAACAAGAGAATAAAATAACATGACCAAATTATAAATACATGCTTCTTGAAATGATATGTCCATATTTTATCTCTGGAAATTTTTGTCTTGTGCTTAACAGTATCCACAGTTTGCAATACACCATTGTACAAAGAATAAATGTAACTGACAAGCATCCTTATAGAAGCAAACTTCTTTTGGTTCTCTATATTTGTAAAGCAATGCCTGCGACCATAGAGATACTAGACATTCCAAATGGCAGGAGTAACTCAACTGAGATTTTATATTAAAAAACTTCATGTATAACTTTGATTTGCCCCTTTGATGTATTTCTTATATGTCTTTCTTAGCTTGTTTGAGGTAAAGGCTGGAGAGAGGATGTTCTAGGAGTCTCATTCCTGCTTAAAATCATTTATGTCCTGGAAAGAACCTTTTGGCTGTGTCACACATCTCCCCAAACCCCAAGATGCTTGCCTACAAAGTGGCAATAGTTATCTACCCTGCCTCACCTCCGCAAGGTTATTGTAAAGTCCCAGTAATAGCTGGGGCACTCATTATGTGTCAGGCATAATTTTAAGGGCTTTACAAGCTCAGGGCTCCCCAAATGCGTGCCTTCAGTGGATTTCAGGTGTTTCCAAGAGAATCTCCGCACAGCTCTTAGGGAAGCCACGTGGAACCTGGGACAATTAGAAATCCCAGGCTGGAACCCCTAGACTGGACCCGCCATGACGTTCCTCATCATTTCACCTCAGTATGCTGTAGAAATAGTTGAGTTTTTTTCTTTATAAATAAAAAGAACTAAAATAAGCATAAGAAGCCCTAATTAACTCATTTAATTCTCACAATAACCTTACAAAGTACGTATTATTATTATCACCATTTTGCAGATATATAGCTTGAAGCTCAAGAATATATAGGGTTAAGAAAATGATGAATTTTGGAAAGATAATTTAAATTAAAATATTTTAAAAGAAGGCAAATAAAACTGCTGGTAGGTACTCCTTTTAATAATAGATACATTATGCCAATATCAAAACTTTTTAAAACCACAAAGCAAACAGAGAACAATTAGCCTTATACCAATGTCTGTTAAAGTTGTATGATATGGATGTTACATGACCACCCTTCCCAAGGGTCTAAATTTGATGATTTCTTTAATGTCTCCTTAAATCCCTTGCATTTTTGAAATGTGGTCAACCTTGACGTAGCCAATATTGTGATTCCTCCAAGGGAATATAATTATGTATCCCAAGATCTATAGTTGACTATCAACAACAGTGAACTCTGTAGATGAAATTTAAAAAAATAAGCAATTTAATTTTGGGAAATGGAAAGCAAGTGATGCTTGTCTATTATTTTTCCAAAACAAGTTCATGTGTTTTAATATTTTTTTCAAGTTGCTATGTTACAGTTCTAATGTTACCTGAAGAATACTCTGTTGCTTCAAAACCAGCCTCACTGATGTGGCTTCATGGTCCTAAATAATCTTATTTCAAACTCCCTTCTTGTCTTAATTTACCTCCGAGTTCTTGAGCTTTCATTGAATTTAAAGGTCAAATAGCACAGTGAGGCTTTTAAAATTCTTCTTGTTGGGAAGGATGGGAAGTACAGTTTTCTTTTCTCACTTCAATTATAAACTCCTGAACAGTTGGGTGCATGCACTTAACTATGGATTTCCATCATATAACCTAAAATATAATAGACATTCAGTAATTTTTGCGAACTCAATTATGTGTCCACACAACAAAAATTTATTGCACAGGTCTTGTGCTAGCAACTAGGAAAATAATGGTGATCAAGTTAGATAAAATTACTGCTTTAGCAGAAGTGGCAATACAGGGAAGTTGAAGATGATGAGATGACATTCCAGTATAGTGTGGTATCTATGGGAAAGTACAGCTTTTAGCTATCTCAAAAACAAAGGGAAAGAGAATTCACTTGGGGGAGGGTGGAGGGGGAGAGGCATCAGGAAAGGCTTCCCAGAAAAAAAAGCTGTATTTAAGTTGAGTCATTAAATGGAAGTTAGCTAAGTAAAGAAGTTGGGGAAGAAGTAATAAGACAGAAAATGGGGACAGCAGAACTGGACCTTAAGGAGACCAAACATCTTTAGATAAAGAAAATTCCATGTGGTTGATGCATGGAGAATGGTGCCAGGGAAAGAGATGAAATATGAGCAAAGGAAAGCTTTGTAAGCAATAGACAGGAATCTGAACACTCTTTTAATTGCAATAAGAAGACACTGAATATTTTAAGCAAGGTAGTGGCATAATCAGCTAGACTTTGGAAACATTTCTAGCTATAGTGCGGAAAAGTGACTGAAGTCAGGAAAAGCCATGATTAAGTTCTAATGAGAGAACAATTTCACACTGAACTGGGGCTAGTGGACAAGCTTGAAAGATATTTGAGCAGCAGAATTAACAGATCTTGGTAACTGATTTGTTCAGAGAGGTAGGGTTACGGAGTGTTAAGAGTCTTATATGATTCCCATATATCTGGCATGGGCAACTGGGTGGATAGTACTCCTGTTCTCCTAAATATATACCCCAGTAGAAGCAAGTTTGGCACAGTAGATGATAAATTCAACTTTGGATGAATTGATTTGAAAGTACCCATATAAAATGCAACTAGAAATGTTCAATAAGTGGAAGGATACACAGGTATGAGGCTCAGGAAAGAGATTTAAATCAAACATCGATTTGGGAAATGTCAACATTCATTTTGCCTTTAAAGCCATGGGTGTCATTAGGCTCATTTAGGAAAAGTGGGGTAAGAAGAGAGCTTAGCATTTAAGAGACAAATAGCATCGTTGGCACCTGTGAAGAGACTGAGAAGCAGCTAGAACAACTGGCTAAGATCCAGGAAAGTACATCACCCTAGATATCCTGAAAAAGCAGTGTTTTAAGAAGGAGAAATTAATGAGCTGTGTTAAATGTTGCCAATGGGTCTAAGGTGTGAAAACAGCACATTATATTTATCAAACAGATGCCATTTGGTGACTTTGATAAAAAATGTTTCAGAGAAATGTAGGAGGTGAGAAAATAGAGTCAGCAAGTGTGATGTCTCTTCTATGAAATTTTTCTTTGAAGAAGGAAGACAAAGATCAAGTAGAGATGAAAAAGAATATGGGACAGAAAGACTATCATTTTTAAGATAGAAGAGACTTGAGGATGCTTAACTCTGATAGAGAATGAGCAGGAGAGGGGGGAAATTGGAGCCACAGGGAGAGGGAACAAAATCAATAGATCAATGCTCCTGAGAAAGCAGAATGAAATAGGATCCATAGATCAGTTGAAGGGACTGGCTTAGAACAGAAGGTGCAGTAACTCTTCAACCATAACAAGACAGAAGGTGGAAAGAATGGGTTCAGGTGTGGGTGAGCCTGTGGCTTTAATGGCAAGAGTCTGAGGGAGTCCCATCAGATGTCAGTGGATGCTGGCACATAATGGAGAAAAGGAGAGAAGTAGGTGCCATAAGAGTTGAATGGAGTTATAATTCAATAATGGAGTTATAATTTCCAAAATATATAAGAACAAGAAAGCTGGAAAAACTGAGTGAGAAAGGTGAGGGGCAGGAGTTAATGGTCACAGCCTTGAATGATTTCATTTAGGATTTCAGAGATGAGATTGTGCATTGATGGCAAGGAGCAAGATCTAACTATGAAAGTGGATTCATGAAATGATATAGAGATTCAGGCCAAGGAGGCTGGGGGGGAAGAACTGGGAATCAGAGTTTTAGGTGGTTCATTTCATGGATAACAATGCCACCCAGAATTATTATAAGGATTGAAATGCTGCAGAACACACCCAGAAATTTAAGAATGAGTGTTGATATTTGTCTTTCTCTGTCTGATACTTCACTTAGTATGATAATCTCTAGGTCCATCCAAGTTGCTGCAAATGGCAATATTTCATTCTTTTTTATGGCTGAGTAGTATTCTGTTGTGTGTGTGTGCATATATACACAAATATATATACAGGTATATATAATATATATATTATATATACAGGTATATATTATATATATATATATATATATATATATATACATACACCACATCTTCTTTATCCATTCTTCTGTTGAGGGACACTTAGGTTGCTTCCATGTCTTGGCTATTGTAAATAGTGCTGCTATGAATATTGGGGTGCATGTATCTTTTTGAATTAGAGAAAGACAACTATCATGATACCACTTATTTGTGGAATCTAAAGATTGATACAAATGAACTTATTTACAAAACAGACTCACAGACATAGAAAACAATCTTATGGTTATCAAAGGGGAAAGGGCAGTTAGGATAAATTAGGAGTTTGGAATTAACAGATACACACTACTATATATAAAATAGATAAACAACAAGGACCAACTGTATAGCACAGGGAACTATATTTAATATCATGTAACCTATAATGGAAAAAAATTCTGAAAAAAGAATATATGTGTATAACTGAATCACTTTACACCTGAAACTAACACAACATTGTAAATCAACTATACTTAAATACAAAAATAAAAATTTTTTTTAAGAATGAGTGTAGAAGAGAAGGTAGATGCTGTCTTGCAACTGGCCAAGGATCAAGAAACTAGAGATATGAGGCTAGTTTGGTTCAGCTGACCCTTAGGTACAGCAGTTCCCTGATGGATAGAGGAGGGTCTTTCCAAAGCAATGGCTGTGTCCACTTTGACGATGTTTGTAAGTCCTAGTCTAATGGAGCAAAATATTTTCTGTTTTCATATGAAATAGCAGCAGTTTCTGGTGGCTGAGAGAATGTTCTGGAAGGAATCAGTCATGGTCTGTTTTGATTATGTAGTCTGGATTTAACGTAATGGCTCTCTGAGAAGGTGACACAGCCTGCAAGCTCTGGGTAGAAAAGGCTGAAGCCCAGAGGGTCATTGTCTAGTCTTTTGATAAGAAGAGTTTCCAGAACAAAGGAAATAAAATGGGATTCCAGCCATAGTTTTAAGAATGTTCAGCTTTTACAAATTTAAATCATCCTAAAGTAGTGTATGTCTACCTGTACAATGGATCTAAACCACTTGTGTTTGGACAAACAATAAATCAAGAGACTTAACATTATTCCAAACAGTGAGGAAAGGAATCATCAATGTGAAGGATGTCCCTTGTGAATTATTCAGTATCAGCTGCAAACAATAATCTGATGGCACTTTTTAGCCACTTGGAATAAGCCCATTATTTTCTTCTCTGTCAGAAAAAAAAAAAAAAATTCCAGTAGAATTAGGAGAATTTTTTTTAAATTTCCTTTCCTTTTCCAAAGCAAGCTAAATACCATGAATATAATTAAATCTTGTTAGCCTTTTCAATGGATTTGTCCTTTTTCTCCTTTCCACTGAATGTGCTAAAATGTAGGGCACAATACGTTCTTTGGTGTCTCAGAGGGCCAATCTGGTGCTAATCTGGAGAAGACAGTTAAATTTGCTAAATATGAAATACAGACATTTTGTGTTCTTTCCACATTATCGTTTTCTTTTTTGCCCCTACTGGGTTTATCACATAAGAATTTGTTAAGTAGACCATCATGTGAACATGAGTTTGCACCTACAGCTTCTCTGTAAATTTTTAAGGTGTAAACATTCTGCTTCTGACTCCTACTGAACTTACCAAACATTTAGAAAGTTATCACCATATCATTATTTTGAGGTTTTAGCTCTGTAGGGAGGAACATTGGATTTACAAATCTGTGATTCCTATTTTCAGCCTGAAAAATGGTCCTGTGAATGCTTTGTTCAATTAAAGGAATCAGTGTCATAGTTTATATATTTAAATGTATGTCTTTATAAAAAAGATTAATATTTTTTAGTGTTCTAAATTAAAATACTTTTTATAATCTTCAAATATGTTATGAAAATGTATTTTCAATATCACTTGGAGAGAGTCTGGAATGAAGATTTTTACAGATCTATAAGATTAATAAAAATAGAGTTGTTAAATACTGCCAGTCTCCAGAAGGTTTTGCCAATCACAGATATGTAGAAGTGTGATAACATCATGCTTGTCTTTGGGTTATATACTTCTCACTTCAAACTAATTTTAAGAAACGCTTCTTATTTTTTAAATAAGTCTTCACACGGGGTACTTTCTCAAAAATCTTTTCACCCTTTGGAATGCCAGAATCCTGGAGGAAATCCACTTCACCATAATGTATATTCCCATCCCTGCACCCAAGTCACAAATCAGAAGGCTAGGGTGCCTGTAACTTGCAGAGAAAATGGAGGTGGTTCGATAGTTCCCCATATTTGGTGTTCTTAATACCCCAAGGTCAGTCTGCCAAGAGTATGAAATCATCATGGCTATTTCAAACTAAAACAGGGCTCAAAAATTCACATATTGTAGACCCAAAATTTGCCTAAACCAGGGAAAAATATTTTCATCTAGTCTAGACAAGACCATCCCTATTGAAAACAGCAATGTAGGCCTTTAAAAAATATTTTCCTTTCTTTTTCTTTTTTGTTCCTTCTTTTTTGTTTTTGGCACGTTCACTCATTAGCCAGTATCCTCTCCCTCTACTGATTGAATCATTTTGCTCTTTCTTCCTTCTCCATATAAGCTTGTTAATTGTATCTGACATCAGTTGTATATTTCAACATAAATTTAAATTTATAGACAAACTTTCCCAAGTCTTTGACAATTCAGGCACAACCTCCAGATTCCTCTGGTGGTGAGAAATTTACAGAGTTAATACATTTTCACTTATTTTTGTGAATATTTTAAATATGATTAACATTGAACAAAAGCATACAACAGTAAATATGAATACTAACTTTCCTTATATTGGTTCCCTAATATTAACAAATGAATTTTTAGAATGTCAAGCAACATTTCGGTAAGTAGCAGGAAAGTTAGTGGATGGTTTTGTCCACAGTTTTCATCTTAGAGGCCAAGCAGGGAGTGGGAGTCAATGACAGTATTTCATACTGTTTTGCATGAGTGGTTCATGCTCAATAAACATCATTAGAATCATCAATATTAATATTTTCCCAAGGAAAACAGATGCTCCAGAAAGATCAGGAAGATGTATCATAGTGAGCAAACATCTAATTCCTGGTATGGCGGCTTGCTTGATAAATATATATTTTTTAATTTTTATTGTGGTATATTTGATTTACAATGTTGTGTTAGTTTCAGGTGTACAGCAAAGTGAATCTGTTATTCATATACATATATCCACTCTTTTTTAGATTCTTTTCCCAAATAGGCAATTATGGAGTATTTAGTAGAGTTCTCTGTGCTATACAGTAGGTCCTTATTAGTTACCTATTTTATATGTAGTAGTGTGTATGTGTCAATCCCAATCTTCCAATTTATCCCTCCCCCCTCTGACCCCCTGGTAACCATAAGTTTATTTTCAACATCTATAACTCTTTCCATTTTGTAGATAAGTTCATTTGTAGGATAAATATTTTTTATTATCTATTTTGTCCATTAGGCAAGGGACAGTGACATTTTCTTTTTTAAATACAATAACTTGCATTCACATGTGATTCATATAATACTAAATCCCATTACTGTTTTCTATTATTCTAGTATATTTCAATCCTAATGTGCAATTGTGAACTACAGAGGTAATCTAAGTATTAAAATGACTCTTCTAATTTTTAAAGCTGGTTTTTTTAAGTGATAAGTTTTTAATCCTATAAGAAATACATCATAAAATATTAAAACAGCACTTGATAGGCTCTTGATAATTTAAAAGTAACAATATTCAAGATAAAAGCAGTAAAATATAAATCAATACAACCAAACACTTACAAAATAAGGAAAGTGTTTCCACCAAGGTTCAGAGAACATTAAATAGAGAAAACCCATGATCTCATCTTGATCAGCCCTGCAAATTTTGCATCATTTAGGAAATGGGCTTCCATAATTTCCCCAAGATTATTGCTCTATACTTAGTATAAAAGGCTGTTGGAATAGTTGCCAAAGAGACTTTTTCCCCAGGCTTATTTATTCATTCATACTTACAACTTCACGGACAACTCAGTCTTATTCATGATGTTTTCTGCCTATAAAAAAATCTATGAAAAATTATCCCATCTCAATTTACAAGCTTGTATTTCTTTCTGGTATGATTCTATTTGCATGTAAAATAGCATTTCTACAAGAGAATTGCTTAGTTCATGTTTTAGACGTTTGACAAACCTACTCATACCTACAGACGTGTAGTATAAGCAGTCTTTGATTTTCCTTCGACCCTCTTGAACATATTGAATACAAATGAGCAGCTGCACCTGCTAAGTCACCTATATAACCCCTGAGCAAGTTATGTAACCTCTCTTTACCTCGGTTTCCTCATCCATTAAATGAAGGTAACAATAAATACACCACAGTGTTATTATGAAGGTTAAACCAGTTAATACATAAAAAGCACTTAGGAAAATACCAAGTAAATAGTGTTCAACAAATTTAGTTATAATAATTATAAAAATTATTATTATCCTTCTTTACTCTTCTTCTACTTCATTCTCTCTCCAAGCTAGGAAGACTGTGAAGGTGCTAGTATTAGGGTCTTACAGGAGAGGACGCTACAGATGGATGGAAAAAAAAAGGACAGTTTCCTGCACATTTGCAGTGGGAGCTGAGTCCCTTTCTTGTCTCTCCTCTTAAGCAGCACCCCTGGCCCCTGGTTCTCACGTTCTTCTCTCCTCTCACTTTCTAGCCTTGGGTTAAGCTCATTATAAATTCCAAGCTGGCAGCTGCACCTGGCAGAAGTAAATAAGAAAAACGGAGGGGAAAACCTGCTCAGCTCTCTCCTCCCACATGATCACTGCTCTCACTCCCCAGCCCCATTCTAAACATCCTCCAACTAGTCTCTTCATCTTAGCAAGAGAAGGAGGGAGGGGAAAGCAAAGGAAACCTATCCAGCTGGCTCAAAGGACTGGAGGACTGCTGCTTCTGCCTCTCTGTCCATTCTTAGAAGTGCTCCCAGCCAAGCACAAGACTCACTGAGCAACAGTGAAAACAGAGGAAACAAAGGGTCGAGGAAGGTGAACTCTACTCGGCCATTGCTCCACACTGAGTTCCCCAGGCCCCATCTCTGGTTCTCTTCCCTTTCAAATTCCCGGGGCCAAATTCTGCCCCTTATCCTTCTCCTGCCATCATGGATCCTCTGCCCCCACTCCAGAGCTCTTTCTTCTTATCCGGGAAGCATCACCTCAGGAGAACTGGAGCTCCTAGAAGCCTTCTTATCTCCAACAGTGAGAGCCAGGTGAAAGGATGACCACACCATCCTGTTTATAGGAATGAAGACAGGCAGGTGTAGTTTGAGCATTCCATACTGGAACTCTGAAAAACTTTCCTGTCGTTGAAATGTGGCTAATATGTGCTTAGAATTTAACATGTATTAGCATTTTTCTCTATAGATATGTGAATATGTTTGTTTGTAAGTTACATGGGGAATTATAACAGAATTAGACCCCCCATTCAAAATTAATTCTAAAGGGAAAAAAATGCACTTCTTGTTTCAAATAACTGAAGTTTAAATAAACTTTGGGACAAGGCCTATTTGTGAGATGAGAATTATCTCTCTATATATACATAGTACAGGATATATCATGATCATCCCTTTAGGGCCCATGACATAAGACTGAATAATATAAAAGCTTTAGGTTTCATGTTTTTTAAAAATAATTTTAATAGTTAATTTTTTTCATGGAATTCAAGATGTACATACCAGCTATTGAGTTCACCACAAAATATGTTGATTACTTTTTTTAAGTAATCCAAATGACTCACAAAAATTCAAACACTATAAATATGTATGAAATGAAAAGTCCTCCTCTTACTCCAAGACTCTCTGTTTCCAGAATTAACCACTGCTGCTAATGGTTTCTTTACCAGTGGACTCCTTCAATAATTTTCAGGACAAATCCCTCAAGTATTCTCAGTAGAGTCTTTCAGAGAGGTCCAAATACAGTTGCCATTAGTAGCTCTCAAAAGCTCCTCCAGAAAATACAAGCTTTTCAATTTAGTTTTCTCCTTATCTCTTAGTCAGTACATCTCTGGGCAAAATACTGCTTACTAGAGAGGTTTCTATAAGAATATGGGGTTTGGTTATGTCAGTTAAGGTCATTGGCATTTCTCTCTCCATCCCATGGTTTTGTCCATGACCCAAATTATCATCAGGCTTATCAGCAGTCAATAGGATAGTGCCAATACAGCAAAGTTTCTGATAATCTCTTTTGGGATTGATTTCGGGAATCAATTTCAAATTCTTTCAGGTGTACTTTGAGAAAAAGGTCATCAGCACAAGGCAGTAACTGAAGGACACTTGAGTGTTTTCAGGACAGTGGAATTGAAAGAGTTCCCATTAGAGAACAAGCATATTTAACACTGGCTCGATCTTAACCATGACTTTTATGGCAGCTTACAGAAGACCAAGCCTGCTACAGTCCATTTTCTTTCTAGGTGATAGGGGAGTTGGTAAAATAAAGTTGAAAAATGATCAGATGGTGATATCACAAGCCTAGGATCTAAATGAATTTCTTTCCATATTGGCCCAAAAGTCTGCTTACAGGCCAGGTGTAATACAGTTCTTTCACCCTATATGGTTTCTTTCTTAGTTATTGCCCATCTATGTGAGGCATCCAAGACTTCTATACTTTGCAGATATTTTCCTGTCCTTCACAGATGAAATCTTACAGATCCATTTATTCAAAAAATATGATTTGAGTATCTACTATGTGCCAAGTACTGTTCTAGGTACTTGGGGTACAGAGGTACTCCAACAAACAAAGATGTCTGCCCACATGGAATCCACATCCTGGTAGGAGGTGACAGACAAGAAATGGTAAACATAATAAATAAGTGCATTCTATATTATGTTAAAAGTTGACAAGTGCTATGGAGAAGATTTTTTAAAAATAGGGCAGGGTAAGGGGCTTTCAGAGTGGTAATGGAGGTTACAATTTTTAAAAGGGTAGTAAGGGTAGGGCTCAATGAGAAAGCAACATGTAAATAAAATTGTGAAAGAGGCAAGGAGTTAGCCATGAGGATATCTGGATAAAGTGAAGAGGAGAAAGAATCAGAGGTGAGTACCATACTCAGATTCTGAAGACTGATAATGGAACTCCTGCAGCTTCCTAAGAAATTTGATAATTGATCATTTAATATACATCTGAGGTAAAAGGACTTTGACCAAGAATTTGTCAAAGACTGAATTATAAAATGATACTATATTGTTTATAGTCTTTCTATCATCATTTTTCTTGCAAATCTCATCCTTGTACCATATTTTCAATCTCTTATATAACCCACTGTCAAATAAAAGAGCTAATGTGGCACAGTTCCCAATACAGTTGATTATAATTATATTTTCTTTTCCTTTTCAGCACTATGTATATTTAGGAAATAACTGAAAAAGAATATAAATGAGAATGAATGTTCTAATTCCAAAATGACTTTCTGACTCTTTTATATAAGGCTCATGAAATAAATTGAAAATATAATTAAATTGTTTTAAAATATAGGATATAGGAATAGTTCCAGTGATAATAAAGGAAATTATGCTTTTTTCAAAATGTGGCTTGGCACTCTGATATTTGAGTTAAGCCAAAGGCTGACTGGAATCTTTCAGACAATTTTGTGATGAACTTCACATTTCCAGCTGACTTTATGTAGCACCGTGTTCATTATCCAGAATAACAGTCATCTTTAATATGTCACAAATCTGAACAGCTATGACATTCATTCCCAAAGTTCAGCAAAATATATTACAAGGCTTAGACCTTATGAAGAAAGAGCTTGTTTAGGTGATTCTGGAGATTTCTTTTCCATTTTTCTTAATCAAGGAGTCAGACCTTAAGGCCACAAAATGCTTAAATATTATCTAAATATTATCCCTGACCTGTGACCTAGAATCTTCCTCCAGGTGAAATTGAAGAGCGTAAATCAAAAACTGTATTTCTCAGAATAGAAGTTTATGAGGAAAAGTGGTGGCAATGGGCAAGTAAAATTGGGGACACTTGTTTCAAACATCGTCACCAGGTTCCTCGGCAACATTTCTCAGAGATTTTAAAATGTCGCCCCAGGAGATTCATATAATTAGTAATGCTCTTCAACAAACTGTTTTTCATAGAATCATTAGTTTTGTAGAAAAACCTATTTACAAAGAATTCTGCTTAGGAAAAACTTATACAAAAAATTCAAAATAGGAATAACTATTTCTATAGATTCTTAAACACTACCTCAGATGCTAGCCACTTCACTCACTATATTCTTATCACCTCCATGTTTTTGTCAGAACTCTTCTGTGTGCAAATGCATAAAACCAATTTACACTGGTTTAAGCCTCCTAAAAGAGTTTCCTGTCAAATGGAACTGAAAATCCTGGGCCGGACATGCAAGTCCCTTAAAAAAAACTAAAAGTAGAGTTACCATAGATCTAGCAATCCCACTCCTGGGCATATATCCAGAAAAGGCGAAAACTCTAATTCAAAAAGATACACGCACCCCAGTGTTCACAGCAGGACTATTCACAATAGCCAAGACATGGAAGTAACCTAAGTGTCCATCAACAGATGAATGGATAAAGAAGATGTGGTATCAATCAAAAGATGGGCAGAAGACCTAAACAGACATTTCTCCAAAGAAGACATACAGATGGCCAAGAGGCACATGAACAGCTGCTCAACATCACTCATTATTAGAGAAATGCAGATCAAAACTACAATGAGGTATCACCTCACACTGGTCAGAATGGCCAGTTAGAATGGGCATCATGAGAAAATCTACAAACAACAAATGCTGGAGGGTGTGGAGAAAAGGGAACCCTCTTGCACTGTTGGTGGGAGTGTAAATTGATACAGCCACTAAGGAGGACAGTATGGAGGTTGCTTCAAAACCTAAAAATAGAATTACCATATGACCCAGCAATCCCACTACTGGGCATATACCCTGAGAAAACCATAATTGAAAAAGACACATGCACCCCAATGTTCATTGCAGCACTATTTGCAATAGCCAGGTCATGGAAGCAACTTAAATGCCCATCAATAGACGAATGGATAAAGAAGATGTGGTGCATATACACAATGGAATATTACTGAGCCATAAAAAGAGAGAAATTGGGTCATTTGTAGAGACGTGGATAGACCTAGAGCCTGTCATACAGAGTGAAGTAAGTCAGAAAGAGAAAAACAAATATCGTATATTAATGCTTATATGTGGAACCTAGAAAAATGGTATGGATGAACCAGTTTGCAAGGCAGAAATAGAGATACAGATGTAGAGAACAAACGTATGGACACCAAGGGGGGAAAGCAGTGGGGGTGGGGGGTGAGGGCGTGGGATGAATTGAGAGATTGGAATTGACATATATACACTAATATGTATAAAAAAGATAACTAATAAGAACCTGCTGTCTAAAATAATAAAATAAAATTCAAAAAAAGAGAAGGTGTGGTATATATATATATATAGATATAAATATAGATATATATACACAATGGAATACTATTCAGCCATAAAAATGAATGAAATCATACCATTTGTAACAACATGGATGGACCTAGAGATTATCACACTAAGTGAAGTAAGTCAGACAAAGACAAATATCATATGATATCACTTATGTGTGGAATCTAAAAAATGAAACAAATGAACTTATTTACAAAATAGAAACAGACTCACAGACACAGAAAATAAATTTATACTTACCAAATGGGAAAGTGGAGGGGTGATAAATTAAGAGTTTGGGATTAGCAGATACAGAATACTATGTATAAAATAAACAACAAGGACCTACTGTATAGCACAGGGAACTATATTCAATATCTTGTAATAACCTATAATTGAAGAGTCTGAAAAAATATATATATATTAATATATAACTGAATCACTTTGCTGTACACCTGAAACTAACACAACATTGTAAATCAACTATACTCCAATAAAAAGAAAAGGAAAATAAAGGGCTGGAAATGGCTGAGGTCGGCTCTAGGGACTCCCTCGTGCCTCTACACACGGTCTCTGGCTCTCCTCACCCCGTTGTCCTGGTTCATCTCCCTGTTAGGCAGTTTTCTTCAGAAGATGACCACTCAGCAAATTCAGACCTCCCTTGGGCCTCTTAGTTTAGCAGAAAAATGCTTCTCCTTCTACACTGTTCAATGAAAGTCCCTAAATTAATTGCCTTTGGCTTTGCTTGGGTGAGGCCATCACTCCCCCACCAGCCTCAGTGGTCAGGAAGATGGGCTTTACTCATCAAAGCTCAACCCAGAATTGGAATGGGGGGGAAATCAAGCTCACCCCATCTCCAAAGTCTGAAAGCAGGGAGGGGGGACAGTTTCTCAAAAGGCACTGAGGTAATGGGACCTGTGGAGGTGGAGATAAAACATTGGCAAGGAAAGGGGAAGAAAAAGATGACCACAACTCTAGCAGAGGAAGTAGTCCTAGCAGAGGAAGAAGTAAAAACGAACTCTACCATCCTAAAAAGAAAGTCCATGTTTTTAAAATACTGGATACGCCCTCATTTAGCATATTACTTTATTAAAGTATGTAACGACTTATCTGTGTAACAGATTGTGTCCTGCAATCAGCTCTTGAAACCCAGTACATCGCCTCTGCACCCAAGGTTACCAAGTGGAATTCTACGGATCTGTTTGCAGAACACAGCGCTTGGCACACTATGGGCGTCCCATGCCTGTTGAACTAAACAGAATTCCTGAGGCAGGACTATATCTTACTTTCTTTCCCGGGCTGGCGAATGAAGTAGAAGACAGTCATTTATAAATAGTCTCAGCACTTTGGTAAATAAATTTCATCTTATATACTCATCTGAAAATATAAGTTGAACATCATCATAATGAAAGACTACTGCTGAGAGAGTGGGAAATCCATGACTTTCAGATTCCTAGAAGAAACTGGATGTGAAAAATCTATATAAAATTGTATTCTTAATTCTGTACTGCTCAGAGTGTGTTAAAGGAATAAAAGAAAGATAAATATTATTTATTAAAGATACATTTAAATATTAATCTAAACTTTAAAAATTACAATGCAAATATGTTGTTCAAAATTATAAAATGACTTGGAAAACCAAATGTCCGTGGCTCAGATGATTGTGACAGAGGCAGCTAGTTGTCCCTCCAAGGTCTATATGGCCCTCTTCCTCTTCCCCGGTAAAAGGAATCCCAAAATTCAGCTGGGCACACGGCAACATCTAATAAAAATTATACCTTCTGGTTGACCATTCAACTAGGTGTAGTTTCCAGATGACAAAGTCTGGAAAATGGTGTGTACATACATGTAGTGTACGTCTTCTTGGAAGTGTCTTTAGAGGGAGGGGACATGACCCATTCTTTTTCTGTTCTCTTCCCTGTTGTCTGGAGTAATTTTTATAACTAGTCAGAGCAGCTATGTTGGACCATGCAAAGCAGAAAGATAGAAGCATCCCAGCTCCCTGATATCATGGACCTCAATATCCATATCAGCCCTGGACCCCTACCTCTGGACTTTTATGTGAGAGGAAAATAAGCTTTGTGCTTAAACCACTTTTATTTGGGGTTTCTTGTCATTTTTGGCCAAACTTCATAGTTCCTTTCCATTAACAAGAATAAACAGAAACTCATTATGTGCTGGCTTGCAAATCCCTTGGTTAGCCTTTCCCTTTTTTCTAGTCAGTTTTCTTTCTAAGCCTTTGAATGTTACAAGCACTAAGGTCAACAACAGGGCTTGGTCCAGAGCCAAAACGTCTCTCAAGGGAGCCTATAGCAACACTGACAGGATATCAGCCTTTTGCATCCAAACCACACGAGCCAAGGTTGATTTCTCCTTCCCCTTACCAAAACCATTTAAAATAGTTCTGTCATACTGTTATCAACCCACCACCTTTCTGACACATGTCCTTTCTTCAAGGCCCGTCCGTTCAAGCCCAAGTTCTCTTTCTCCTCAGCCCGAGCCTAGGTGACCCTGCCATTCCTCATTCACTTCGCCATTCCCTTGGCACACACCATTTTTACAGAGCCAAGTGGAGCTGCCTCCTCCTCCTTTCTACCTTCAATCAGTTTAGAATCAGTTGGTTGAGCTATTTATTTATAGTCTTCAGAACAGGTTAGAAAGTGAGTAAAGACAGAGAGGAGAGCTTTTCAAATTATATGTTTCAACAAATTGCAAAACAGAGTGTTTTAAACGCCCTTTCCCCATTTGATGATGGAATTGAAGTGAATTTCATCAACAGGCTATTTGACCTCTCTGACAGTGCTGCAGCATTTTGGAACTTGAACCGTTTCATACTCAGAAGACTCACCGCCATTGCAGCAAGAACACTCCATATTTAGAATCTAGAATCTAGCATCATATCTACTCTATGAATATTTTCCAAAGTATTTATTAATATACACTCTAAGGTATCAATAAGTATATAACTCAGAGGAATTAGACTTTTTTTTTTTTTTGCGGTACGCGGGCCTCTCACTGTTGTGGCCTCTCCCGTTGCGGAGCACAGGCTCTGGACGCGCAGGCTCAGCGGCCATGGCTCACGGGCCCAGCCGCTCCGCGGCATGTGGGATCCTCCCGAACCGGGCCACGAACCCGTGTCCCCTGCATCGGCAGGCGGACTCTCAACCACTGTGCCACCAGGGAAGCCCAGGAATTAGGCTTTGAAGGTGCTTGAACTTCTTGAATCACAGGTAACAAGAGACATTGAACATTATTTCCAGTCATGTTTACTTACCCCCAAAAGCATTTTCGTGAAAGGGATGAAGAAATGGAGACTCAAGTTATTTCCCCATGATTTCCCTAGCTGATGATGGCAAAGTAAGAATCAGAGCCCATAGATCTGTGTCCTGGTTCCTGGCCAGAGTAGTCCTAGCAACAAGTCACAAAGTCCCTATAATGGTAGAGCTCTTATCATAACTCTTTATCCTCTTATCTTTTCCCTCCACTGCTGTCTCAGCCTCCTCTGAGGATAAGGGCCTCCGCCAGGCCCACTGAGTCAGGCCGCCATCACATTTACAATCTGAACAACAGAAAGCAGGAAAAGAGAAAGAAACTCAGTCCCTCCTTCTTCAGGAAATTTTTCAGAAATTACAAGCAACACTTCTGTATTCATTGACTGAATTTAGACAGAGAGCCATACCAGCTGCAAAGAAGGCTGTCATGATCCATAATATAATGTGTCCAGCTAAAAATTGGAAGACTGTAACAAAGAAGGAAATATGATTTTGGGGTGCTCAATCAGAGATGTTTTATACATCACCCACAGCTTGGGGCTGGAAGAGTCCTACTCCTGTGTGACTACCTCATTCATTTTCCTCTATCTGCAAACCTCCAACTCACCTTTCCCCATATTTATTTTCAGTTAATGACCTTGGTTTCTTTTTCAGTGAAAAATAGAAGCAACCGGAAGAAAAATTCCACAAGTTCCTACTGTGTGTCTAGCCATGCCTGCAACTGTGTCCATATTCTCTACTTATGTCCTTGCTGGTAGACAAAGACAATCCTTCACTTGCAAATTAAATGCAATTCCTTTTCACTTACTCAAAGACACCATACCACCGATTCTCTTCCTCTGTTTCCTGCAACATCGGTTTTTCCTGTCTCATGGTTCATTCTCTTAAACATACAAACCTGTTGTAATTTCTCCTGTCTCAAAAGAGCTTCCCTTTATCCTCTTCCTCTTCTAGTTTTTGTCTCCTGTCTCTCCTATGCCTTGAAGCCTAGCTTCTTAAAAGAATCATCTATATTTTCTGTCTCCAGTTTTTCTCATCAAATTCCCAAACTCACTCCAGAGAATTGCTCCTACACCATTTCACCAAAACTGCTCTCATCAAAGTCATCAGCCGACTCCATGCTGCCAAAGACAACCGTCAATTCTCATTTCTCACCTTCATTGACTTTTCAGCAGCATTTGCCACAATTAATCACCCTCTCCTCTTTGATGCAAGGCCTCACTTGGCTTACAACACAGCAAATTTGTCTGGTTTTTCTTCTACCTTTCTGGTCCCTTCTTATCCGTGTTTTTGCTGAATTACCCTTTCTTCATGACCCCTAAGTGTCAGAGTACTCCAAGTCTCCGTCCTTGATTCTCTTCTCTATCTATACTCACTTGCTAGGTGATCTCCAATTTCATGGTTTTGAATACCCCCTATATTCTGGTGGTTCCCCTCATCTGTATCACCTTTCCCAGTGCCTAACATCCACACTCGACAACCACTAACTCAGTATTTCTTTTTCTAAAAGGTATTTCTTTTTTTTTTTTTTTTTTTTTTTTAGCTGTGCTGGGTCTTTGTTGTGGTGCACAGGCTTCTCTAGTTGTGGCACACGGGCTTAGTTGCCCCGTGGCATGTGGGATCTTAGTTCCCCAACCAGGGATCAAACCCACGTCCCCTGCACTGGAAGGCAGATTCTTAACCACTGGACCACCAGGGAAGTCCCTAAAAGGTATTTCTTAAATAGCATGTCCAAAACTGAGTTCCTGACACCTGTTCATGCCCAAAACCACTTCTTCCACAGCATTCACCGTCTAACTTAATGGCAACTCTATCTTTCCAGATGTTCAGACAAAAAGCAATGGTGTCATTCCTGACTTCTCTGTTTCTTTCACATCTCTTGCTCATTCAGTCAGCAAATCTTTCCTATTCTACCTACAAAATAATCCCAGGATTCCCACCAAATTAACTGCCATCTTTTACCTGGGTCAGAGCTACCTCTTTTTAGTCTATGTTCCACCCAGAGCCAAAAGAATACAGTTAAACCAAGTCGTATCATTTCATTCTCTGCTAAAACTCTCCTGTGACTTTCCACCTCACTTGGAGTAAAAGTGAACATTGTTACCAGGACCTACAACTCACTATATGACCTGGTTCTCTCTGTCCATATTCAGTCTGGCATCTCATCTTAGTGTTCTTTTCTTCTATCGATGGTGCACCCAATCTGAAACTTTAGCCCATCCCAGTTCTTATTTCCCTTTTATGTTTTATTTTTCTCCTTAGTGTTTAATACATCACATAGTATAATTTACTTGTTTATTATCTGTCTCTTTTACTAAAAAATAAAATAAAGCCCAGCGTTTTTTGTTGTAGTTGTTGTTGTCTGTTTTGTTTACTACAGCATCCTAGAGCAGTTCCTGGCACTTTATAATAAGCAGAAAATCTTTGGGGTAGGAATAAATGACAGGTTTATTCCTGTGGTCTCACACTAGCTCAGCACTTGCCACGTTGCTCAAAAGAGGCTCACACCTGTTCTTGCCTCTGCCCCAAGCACATTTGGACCTAAGTCTCCCAGGTGACTTTCTAAAGATTGCTTCCTGGAGTCTATCTTACCAAATTGCTGCATGTGGAAAATCTTATTGCAAGAGCAACAATAGCTGTACAGAATCTGGGAATGAATTCAATAACAACAACAAAAGTAAGGCAGCCATGAGAGGAAAAATATCTGTGAAGTACATAACAAAAGACTTAAATGAATGGAAAGATGGCCCGTGCCCCTAAATGGGAAAAACTAAATAAAAATAGAACTATATCAAAAGTTAATATATATAGGGACTTCCCAGGCGGTCCAGTGATTGAGACTTCACCTTCCAATGTGGGTTCAGTCCCTGGTCGAAGAGCTAAGATCCCACATGCCTCAAGGCCAAAAAATCAAAACACAAAGCAGAAGCAGTATTGTAGCAGATTCAATAAAGACTTAAAAAATTGTCCACATCAAAAAAAATCTTAAAAATAAAAGTTAATATATATAAATCTAACAAATCTTCAGTTGGAATTTCAACGAGATCTTTTTGGAACTTTATAATATTATGTGGAAGAAAAACTCTGCCAGGATTCCCACCATGAAAAAAAATGGAAAAATATTAGAGAGTAGAGATAGCTAAACAAATATAAAAATAGTATGGTAAAAGCAGAAAAGAGAATAAAGAATCTAGAAACAGAACAGGCATACATGAAAATATATGTTAAACGTGGAAGTTCATATCTTTGGGCAAATAATAGATTCTGAAATAAAAGTGATTGAGACCACTGATAACCTACTTAAAAGAAAAATATATAATTAAACATCCTACTACATTATATATGCAGAAAAATTCTAGACTGATCAATAATCTGAAAGTTAGAAAATAAAGTCTAAAAGCATTAGAAGACCTAGGAGGATATTAATACAACATTAGTGAGGGAAAAGCTTTCTTAAACAAGAAGGGAAAACTCAGAAGCTAGAAAGGCAAAAAATTAACATATAGCATTATGCTAAAATTTTACATAATGAAGTTAAAAGAATTTGTTAGAAACTTATAGTTCTAATATCATAGAGTTCAGGCGGAGGGTAGAGATACGCATACTCAGATATACACACTAAAAATGTAAGGTTAACTACTGAGTAAGAGAAATAGAGTACTTTATTTTCTTTTTTTTAAACATCTTTATTGGAGTACAGTTGCTATACAATGGTGTGTTAGTTTTTGCTGTATAGAGTACTTTAACTAGAACAGCAATCAAACAGAATACATGGAACATAGCCAGGTCTATACTGTGTGGTATTTTGTGCCATGACTTTCTGATCTCACAGAAGTAATAGAAACTTCCCTGTCTATGCAGAGTGTCATTTTTGTACAAAGAATGTCTAATCTGGTCTAGTAATGAATTCCTCCAACTCTTTTCAAAGGTAATACCTCTCCCTTCATCCTTCAGCTGGGGCCATGTTGCACTGGGGCTGCTGGTCTTCAGAGAGTGCAGTTGGCATATTCTTTGTTCTTGCTGATTCTCTACCTTGACACGATAGTCAGCCATGTCAGATTCCTCCACCACTTGCCAAGAGGGTTTTGAGGTCAAATGAGGGAATCAGGACTCTTCTTAGCTGCATACCACTGTGTTTGAAGTGAATGTCACACAAGCACTTCTGTGACTTCTTTAGAGATCCCAGTCATTGGGGCCTCCTGACCTTCAGTTCCCTTGATGTGGCAGCCCCGAGGAACCCAGTGATTTTATTTCAACCACTTTTTGAGAGATTGAATGCTTCCAGTCAGACCTATCTGATAGCAGCTAAGACAACCCTCACACCAGCTCCCTCTCACATGTGGCCGACATGGGGTTCAAAGGAAACCCACACCACTTCTGCCAACATACTCACTGCCACAAGAATTTGACTTCCCTCTGCTGCCAGATCAGTGGCTGCCCCACCTCTCTCATCCTCTACTTTTCCCAAACTGAAGGCAGCTGCCTTCCTCCTGTCTCCCCTTCAAGCAGAGGAAGAGATCAAGCTGTAATGGCCCTGGTAGAGCTTCTTGCACTAGGTTTGAGGTAAGAGTTGAATTGCCCATGCCTTCTCTCTTGGGCATGGACATGAGAGTTACAGCAACCTAACAACTCTTTCCAAAGAAACGTTCTTCATAAATCCTTTTCTCATTTGTCTTTAACATTCTCGAAGTGTAGGCATGGTTTATTTTTTTAAGTTCTGAAACAAAATTGAAAATATCTATATTTTCTTTAAAAATTTGCATATTGGACTAGCACTTCACTTTGCAATTACATTATATATCTTATTTTTGTTTTAATCAAAACCCTCAATTAAATATACTGGTAAAAATATCTAACTTCCAACCTAACTTCCAATAAAAGATTTAAAAGATAGTGAAGGGCATCCAATTTATCCAATAGAAGCCAAGAAAGAGGGAAAAATAGATCCAAGGAGAATCATGATTTTATAAACTTCCACAAACTACAGAAGAAATAAACCCCAATATACAATATCAATTCTAATAATCATTTAGATTTAAGCTTTTCAGTTAAAAGACCAAGATTTTCAAAATAAAAAAAGTCCAGCTATGTGTTCTAAATAAATATTCCTTTGATACAATATTTCCCAAATACAGAAAAAATAAGAATTCTACCAATTCAGTTTACATGGCTAGTGTGGCACTGATCCAAAACTATATGAAAACAGTTCATGAAAGGAAAATTATAAACCAATCCTACTTATGAATATAAATGTAAAAACTCTCAGTAAGTTATTGCCTAAATGTGTAGCAATTTATATTTAATTCTGACAGAGTATCGTGAGAATTCAAAATCACTTAACAGTAGAAAAATCTATCAATAAATTTATCTATACTAACTCATTATCTGATAAAATACCATAATATCAGGTTACTAATGCAGAAAAAAATAGATGCAAGAATCCATCATCCATTTAGGGTAAAAATCAAGGCTAGAAGAGAACTCGTTTAACTTTATAAAGGGCATATTAAAAAAAAGTTCAGCAAATGTACATAATAATTAAATGTTAAAAGAATTCCCTTTAAATTTAGGAATAAGATATGGATGCCCACTGTTCATTTCTAGTCAACATTTTAGTGATGGTTTAAAGTCAGCACAATAAGGGCGAGAAAAATTAAAAGCTATATAAAAAATTGGCATCAATTTCAGAAGCAGGAATAATTGTATTACTATTGAAATTGACAAAATTTCCTGTTGGAAATTTGGAAATATTGACTGAAAATTTGGGAGGGTGGCAATAGTAATAATGTTAGCCTTTGATTTCCCCTTACAACTACAAAAATTATGTATATGGTTAAGGAGCTAAGGAGAAGGAAGCATGAGAGTAAAAGATCATTAAAAATAGAGATATTAATTCCTGTACATTTGGACTCCAAATTACTGTCCAATGAAAACACCAGGACTTCAAGGCTCTTAGGAGCCCTCCTTCCTCCTGAAAGAATTCTGGTTCACCCATGAGCTCTCCTACATGGCTATTACTCTTCCAGTCCCATTAATTCTGTCATGTGTGCTGCCTGCGCCTCTCCTGTTCTTGTTGCTTCTCTCTCTGCTGCTCCTACAAGCCTGGAGAAAGCCTGGATTTTTCAGATTGTATAAGCATCTCTGATAAAGAACATAAACCTCATTCTTCTGGGCATGGGTATAAGGAACCTTTGAATGATGCCATGGTGATTGCACACCTCTTCAGAAGCACAAGCCAACCCCTCAGGTAGAACCCTGGCACTTTAACTTCCCTTCCCCAAGATGAACTTTCTGACTTCTTGGGACAGACTGACCCTCCAATACCTTCTCTAATCTCTGCTTGTTCTTGATAATCACAGAATGTTAGCACCCACTAACTGTAGATATAGCATTATTATTTCTTCTCTTAGAAGTAAGATTTATTGGCTTCTACTCTAATATCATGGGATTACTAAAGTAAATTAACAGAATAAATGTTTACACTTTTCCCAAAACCTACAACCTTGACCATTTCTTAAACACACTTAAACCAACCAGTACTCATAAACACACACGCACACACACACCACCCAAGATTTATATAGTGGTGTGCTCTTTGGATCATCTAACTTTGATTTGAGACAGCCTATTCAACAGTGTTATGGTTATTTAAAGGAATGTGGCCACATTAATTGTATAGTTACTTAAGCGATAGGTGCAAAGGTAGTGATTGATCCCATGAGATAATTAAACGTAATAATCATGCAACAATCTTCATCAGAGTTTAAAAGCAGTAGAAATATGAAACCACTTCCACTTGTTCAGCATGGCTCTCAACACTAACTAGCATGAATGCTTGTACACTTCAGTGACTTTGTTACCAAAATAGTCAGTAAAGAACACAAAAACTTTAATATAGTAAGAGTTCCTAGAAATGTTTCAAAAATTATGTTAATTATAAGAAGCAAAACTTGACAAAAAGCACACACGGGGGCTTCCCTGGTGGCGCAGTGGTTGAGAGTTCGCCTGCCGATGCAGGGAACACGGGTTCGTGCCCCGGTCCGGGAGGATCCCACATGCCGCGGAGCGGCTGGGCCCGTGAGCCACGGCCGCTGAGCCTGCGCGTCCGGAGTCTGTGCTCCGCAACGGGAGAGACCACAGCGGTGAGAGGTCCGCGTACCGCAAAAAAAAAAAAAAAAGAAAAAAAAAAAAGCACACACGGAAACCATAACTTCAAATGATACCCTAAACTCTTATAGTACAAAAATCGAACACTTCCTTCTGTTAAACTCTTCACCTGAGTGTCTTCAATTTACTTCTTCCCATTAATGTGATTGCAAATCATTTTCAGTTTGTGAAAATCCTTTAAAAATATAATTCTTTAACTTAGGACGATGAAAATACATGAAGCCAATGTCATAAATGGCTCTGAATCCATTAAACTGCTGTTGCAGCCCAAGTCTATCTTCATAGTTAATGATAAATATGTATATAAGTATGGGTATCATTTACCCTTCCAATTGCAATCTCCAGTTAATAGACATGCTGAGCAGTGCATCACACTGTAGAAACCTCAAATAATTATCTGACTCTCTTCATCTCTACTGCACTGATCCTGAAAAATTAAGGAATACGTTCTTAGGGCTTCTGCACGGACAGCCCTGATTCAAGGAAGAGGACATTGCAATTGAATGCTAAAGGTAACAGCCAAAAAGCCAGAGGTAATAAGTGGCAGAGACCAAATTAGTATTCAGCTGCCCAGTTCTCATCTCTTTCTCCCCAATATGTTTCAGATATGTCTCATTCAAGGTCAACAGGGAATTCGTGTGCAGAAAAATAAGTGGGAAAGCCAAAGGCCGATAGTCCAGGCCGGGAGTCCCCTGTGCTTCAAAACGTGGCTCACCCTCTCAGAACTCACTTTGTCATACACTGGCACTATTAAAAGGCAGTAAACACACTCAGCAGTTAATTTTAAAATCTCATTGAAAGCAGTTCCCACTTTAGGGATGCCAATCAATTGTCTAATAACTGGATAGAAATGCGGCGGGGGGCATAATACATATACCAAACTAGATATCTCTTTTAAGTTACTTCTCATTCATTTTTGACACTTCAAAATCCCCACATAGCTAGCTCTCTTTCAAAGCAATGTGATCTCTCTGAGGCTGAGTTATTTGTCAATCTAAGGATCTTAGCCGATTTTTAGAACTGGAAGGTAAGCTCTTGACATCATTGGTATGACACAGTGGTCCTGCTGAGTAATTTAAATTAAAAGTACTTGTCATAACTCTAGCTCAAATTAGTAAAGCTGTCCTAATTAAACCACTAGCAGTTCCGGTGTCCAAATTCCTGAGAGTCAAGTCTATTTTTCTCTAATGCCAGTTTTCTATGACAGAGCAAAAGCTTCGCATGAGATCTCGCCACTTTTTCAAAGATAATTTTAATTTCTTTATTTTTTAAGTGACTGTGAGAGCAAGAAAATCATATTCTCGAATATTTGCCTTTATCTCCTGAAATTGCAAGTGAACATTCTTGTTGCTCTCTCTTTCTATTCAAGTTTACAGTTTCAAAAGCAGTCTTTCTCTCTCTAGGTGATGTAGGAACATTTCACTATAAAAACATTCTGGTTTAATCAAAATGAATCAAAAAGAGGGTTTAGACAAGAATTTTCAGTCCTTCATCAAATGTGGTACTGTCAAGGTTGAAAGGAAGCTCTAATAATCTAATTTTCCGTTCTGAAATCTCAGGGTTTTCTCCCTGAAGTCTGCATGTTTATGTCAGTTTGAATATTCCTGTAATCAGATGACTGTGCAGGAGGGTGTGATTCACCCAAGCCAAGTGATAAAATGCCAGCCATGACTTTGATTCAAATGGAGAAACTGGAAGAAGTAAAGTTTGTTTATTTTTTTGCATGGAAGAAGTATCAAAAAAAGGTGTATTTGATACTGGCAGTTATTTTTAATATTTTTAATTTCATGACGTTTCAGATAGCAAAGGCTGTCATGTAAAACCAAATTATATATGTAACTTCTGATGGTACTGCTTTGTTGAAAGGTAGTAACCAGGCAGGCAGTATTCAGACATCTAACAACAGTCTATTCTTACTAAGTAACAAGAAACTTAACAAACCTGGATGACAAAGCCTCTCAGAGTATCCTAACGGCACAAGGTTTCCAGCCTGGCCTTCTACTGGAAATTATAAAATGTATCAGTGACAGTCTACATAAGATTTCTGTCTATAATTTCCTTATCCTGAAGAAAGATAGTCAAGCCCGTTGTCAGAAACAAACCACGTGTTAGAAGTAATTACAAAAGAGTTAAACTGGAAAAAACATGATGGAGAAGGAACTAGAAAATTCTGTAAGCATTTTTGAGGAACGTAGATACCCATATCAAAAGATGGCCCATACAAAACAGAAAGATATCCCTCTCCAAATGGCTACTGTCTCCCTCACAAATATGAGTTTCTTTCACAACTTTTGCTGAATAGCCTGGCATGTGCTAAATTCCTTTTATAAATGTGTCAATATTTAATTCATGTACAGGCAAGTAGACATGATTTCTAGACTTTACTCCCATGCAGTAAGTATAGCTTACTACTTACTGTGTCCAACCCAAAGTGAAAATATTCTTGAGAAATTTACGTATGATTTTTTTTCCCGACAGAAGATATTCTTTACTAGAAGAAAATTCAAGCTGATTTTTAATGAATAGATTAAATTTTCTCCCTCTATGCTCAATTTAGAATGAAATCCAATATAGAGTTCTTACTTTTTATTCCTTCCCTTCCTCCTTAGGTTTCTTGCTTTTTTCCCTTCCTTCTTCTATAAACACTACTATGTCCCAAGTATTCTTCTAGATTCTGGAAATTCAAAAGTGAACAAAACATAAGAAAATCCCTTCCCTGATGGAGCTTAAACCCTTGTAGGATAAACAAACAAACAAAAAACAAGATAAATGAGTAAAATGTAAGTAAAATAAGTTAAAAATGAAAAGAGAAGACATATAGGAAGCATTAGATAAGAGTTGAAATTGTAAATTAAATAGCCAAGGAAAGTCTCATTGACTAGATAATATTTGTGTAAGAACCTGCAGCATGGGAGTAAGTGAGATATATTTGAGAAAAGACTACATAGACACAGGCAGGAACAAATGGAAAAATCCCCAAAGCATGAGCATGCCAGGCTTTCTTAATGCAGAATAAGGTCAGATGGCTGGAACAGAATTAAAAAGATAGCGGTATCGGAGATAAAGTCAGAAAAATACAAGAGGAATACCAGATCATGTTGGCCTTCTAGGTCATTGTAGAGACAACAGCTTTCCTTCGGAGTGAGATGGGAACAGTTGGAGGATTGTGATCAGAGAAGTGACATAATCTGATTTACGATTTAACAGGGTCACTCTGGCTTGTTGAGGATAAAATGAAGGGGGCAAGGGCAGAAGTAAGGAGACCAATGGAAAGGCTATTGCAGTATTCCAGGCAGGAGACAAGATCTGGGTGAAGGAGATGGCATTTAAGGTAGTAACTGTTTGGATTCTGTGTATAATCTGAAGGTAGAAATAACAGAATTTGATGCTGGATTGGGTATGGAATGTAAAGCAGAAAGAAGCCTAAAAGGATCTACAATTTGGGGATAAAGTAAATGAAAAAAATAAAGTTGTAATTTACTGCAATAGGGAAGACTTCAGGAGGAATATTTAGGAGAGCGAAATATCAGAAGAACAATTTTAGAGTTGTTCATTTTTTTGTCCAGCATAAAATGGAGAGGTCAAGCAGTAGAGTTCAAGGCAGAGAAAGGGACTTGGCCCCATGTGATCTGATCATCTGTAAGTTATACAGAGCATTTGTAACATCATAACCTCCAATAGAAAGGGAAAGCTACTTGGAAATTTTAATAACAGTAAAATATTGTTTGTATAGAGATGTAAACCCTTTTACTTATTCCAATATAGAAAGAAAGATTGTCTTAATAATCTTAGGAATCAAAATGACTAACATAAAATTTCCAAAATGTACCATTTAGGCATCATATTCTAAAGCATGCCACTGCAAATTCTCAAATAGAGGTAAAATTTAATTATGTACCATTAGTTTATAATAGAGAGCAAACTTAGTCTATTCTTATTCACCTTTCTTCAAAACAGGACTAAATCACTTTTTCAATCATTTTTATCAAGATAGCAGTCATCTTCCTTTTGGTCAACTTCTACCAGGCCAAAATTTCAGGGTCTAGCCTCATCATAGCTCACAAGAACACTATGTTACAGGAAATAAAGGAGTAACAATACTAATCTAGAACTATATTTCCTCTTGTTATACAAAAAGAGTCTCTTATCCAGCAGTTTAAAAAATTATATTGTTTCAGGTCGTAGCTTCTAGATACTGTGATATTGATACTCTCTTTGGTCCAAATCCTGCAAATGTTCGTAGAAGAGTTTAAAAAATAAAACAACGTGCAAGATAGCAGACTGGGCACCTGTCTTTTCCTCTTAGTCTTCCCTAAACTAATTGGAAGAAAATAAGGAAATACAGATGGAAATAAACTTATGGCATAGATGCAAACAGAAGATGTATCCCATTATTGATGAGTGGTTTTGCCTAAGTCTGAAGATGAAAAGTAAATGGGTTTGTATTGATGCGTCTATTAAAAAGGAAGAAGTTACAACTCAGAATACAGCCACAGAAGAATTTCATAGTGAAATCTTCTTACTGCAGAACCCCAGACACACTTGAGGTTTGGCATGGTTGGATATGAAAATAGGAGTAATGTGTAGTGTAGAATAGTACTCAGAGTAACATACAAGATGGATAAATTAAAACCTAAGCCAAAAACATTCCTATGAATTTGCACAAGGAAAAATATCCAGGGCTTTCAAATTTCACTTCCAAAGAGATATATATATATAAATTATATATATTTATATAAATATATATATTATATATATAAATTATATATATTTATATAAATATATATATTATATATATAAATTATATATATTTATATAAATATATATATTATATATATAAATTATATATATTTATATAAATATATATATTATATATATAAATTATATATATTTATATAAATATATATATTATATATATAAATTATATATATTTATATAAATATATATATTATATATATAAATTATATATATTTATATAATATATATAATTTTTATATATATTATATATATTTATATAAATATATATATAAATATTTATTATATATAAATATTATAATATATATAATAAATATATATAAATATATATATATTTACATGTGCCCCTTTTCATCGTCACTGAATGCTATAAAATAATAGAATAGTTCAAAATTCTGAAAGAAACTAATTTTGTGTCTCAGATTCTATACCTATCTAAACTATCACTCACATGAATAATAATTTAAAGGTAAATAATTTAAAGACTGGTAAGGTCTTCAAAAGGTCTTGGCTCCTACATACTTTCTTCACAAAGCAGAAGAGAAATGCAAAAATAAGGAAGAAAATATACATCTAAGCTAGTGGTACAATTCAAAGAGACCTCAGGAAATTACCTGAGCAGTGAGCAATACAATTAGAAAGCAATTGTTCCAAATTGTACACAAATCCAAAGGGCTTCCTGAAGGAAGTTTTCAAAAAAAAGTTAAGTTCATTCAACAAATAGTTTAATTTAAAAATTAAAAGCTCTTATGGAAAAAAAAATAGGATATATGTAACCGTTATGATGAACAATCATGATATGTGGTTTGTGATAAATAAGAAAATTTACTTGTTTCTACCATCATTTTAAACTTTTTTTAGCAGGAGCAATCTGGCCGGGTTCCTAGATGAAAACTCCAAAGGGGCCCATAACTTTTTTGCTCCTCTAAGTAAGATATTCTTAATGCATGCAAAGCCACATCGTTTTGGTTTATTAATTAAGCTCCCATTATAAGAATTTATCTTTGCATTATTCTTCCCTTAGCCAGTTGGGATTTAATTTAAGGTGGAAGCAGGGGAAGAGTTCACTCCGCAGGTTTCCTTGTTATATTGCCACCACTGGAATCTAAGCAGGAGAGGAGAGCTAAAGGAACCGGGGGATCCTGACTGATACTGGACTGATGTAAGCTAGCTTCTTACTCTGCACCAACAGAAGGGAGATTCCTTCTGAATTCCTCTCTCCTGGGGCTCCATTGTTCTAGATGAATGTCTTTCCATTCCTGGAGGTCACTTGCCCCTGAGCTTCTTGCTATAATTCTGCTGCTGCTTTCTGCTAAATTCTTCTCACCTCACCAGGCAGCACTATTGATCAGGACTCAAGAAAACCTACATCAGTTCTTTTCTCTCATTTTTCCATTGGATTTATAGAAAATACTGCATCCCTTGTTCCAACAGTTTTCAAGTGCATGAGAGATGCATTAGAAAAGCATTTCAAATGTTAGAGAGCTCTCCTCTCGCCTTCCACTAAAAATAGTAACTTTGCCTGCTTATACTACCACTCCCTCCACCCCTGCCCCAGTGCTTAGCACATACCTAGACCTGAGGAGACACACAGCAAACTTCACTCACTCAAAAAATTGACTATAGGATACATAATCAATCTTATAAAATTAAATGTTGTTGCATTTCTACAAAAATGATTTTGCCATTGGCCTATGTTTAGTGTAATTTCAGTTGTTTTCTAATAGTCAACTTTTTTGTACTACTCAACACTCACCTTGTTAGTTTCCTGATTGATCATCTGTTTGTGACATAGTTCAGGCATCAGAAGGGTTATTTGAGGCCATGTGTCAAAGTAGGGCGTATCTTGTCTATCTGGAGCTAAAAATCCATAAAACTGAACTAATTTGAATCAAATTTTCCACTAATTGGTCAAAGAAAATGGATAAAGGATTTATATATTAATCTATTTTTATCAATCTATTTTATTAAATACATTAATTAATATTTGTCTCCCATAATTAACCCTATATCTCATAGTTATCTAACAGTGACCTACAACTTAAATGATTGAAGAATTATAGTTCTAAAAGATATTTAAGACTATTAACACCAAACGAAATGCTGGTATATATAGTAGAAGGTCAAATAGTTGTTAAGAGAACTGGAAAAACTTAGCTATCTCAGCTTCAGCTCAGTTTTCTTATTACAGCGTCCTGATTAACACATAAAACATATACACACTAATGTTTACTTGGGAAATTGCTCAGAAGATAAAATAGAATTTTGCAACATTCATTAGATAGAAGCTAGAAGACTTTAGCAATAATTAAAGACGCCCAATTTTAGAAACCAAAAAGAACCAATAATGCAAAAGTCAAAAGCAAACAAATGATGAATCATGGTAGAGACAGAAATAAAGAAAATGGTTGTGGATCATGAAAAAGAAATAGCTTTAAATATAAATCCGCAGAGAAAAGCACGGAGGATTGCAGGGTAGATACATATTACAAACTCCACCTCCAGAAATTTAAATAAATGAAATAAAGAAAAAAATCTGCAGAAAGAAGATAGTGTATTCTAGCTCCATTTTATGTATAATTAAAATATGTGAATACTATACAAATTGAGTTTTTCTAAATATTTGTAATTTTTCTAATATTTTATTATTTTTCTTATTCCCTATTGCCCTATAGTAAAACTCTTAGAATAAATAGATCTTATGTACATGCTTCAATACCAGAAATAAAGCCTGTGGTGGGATTTTATTCCACAATTAACTTTGGGGAGAAGAAAACTTATAGACTTTTTGACAAGTGGGGCTGGGCTGTGAAAATTACAGGAAATAGGATTGAGCTACAGAAAATTTAGGCTGGAAGCCAGAGATGTACATTCTAGTCCCAATCTACTGATAATTACCTCTATGACTTAAACTAATTATGTCTCCATTCCTCAGTTTACTCATTAGTAGACTAGGGGACTGGCATAGATGAAACTTAAGGCCCCCTATGGTTTTATCTTTCAATGATTTTACTCATGACTGGAGTAATATATGCCATACTAGCCAATGTTAAAACTTATTAACAAAATATGCATTTCAACCTTTCTCAACACAACAGGTTAAGTATATATTTGAAGTAGTTAACATTTTTCTCCAATATATTTTCTACGTTTGCAAAAATTGCTGTGTTAGACACTTTCATACTGAAAATAGCTTATTGTGACTTGGTAAGTCCAAGGGAATTTTGCCTTTTTCATTTCCAATTCTCCTTTGTCCTCACCATTCTCTGCTTATCTTCATCACCTTGACAAAGAGTTTAACTTCTGTCTCATGTAATTGATCTATTTGCTTCCTCCTCCAAGATTTTTAATTTTCAAAATTTTTAATTTTCAAAATTCTGTCATTAATTTTACAGTCTAGATAAGTTTAAAAGATGTTGAAAAAACCCATGAAGTATAAGTATCAAGAATTCATTGCCTGTTTCCCAACTTGTCAATGGCACTGGGTAGGACCTATTTCACTGGGCAGTTTTGAAGACTCAATGTGTATGCATGGAAAAGAACATAGCACAGTGAATAACACTCAGCAGTAGACATGGTTTTTCTTTTTCTTTAAACAATCAGACAGACAGAAATCCAGTTCTAAAATATGGGATTAGTACCATATCACTGAATTCCCAGAAGTTCAGGAAAAGATAGCTCATAGTATCAGTGTTCTGAAAGATGACCCCTAGACCTATCAAGGTACAATTCTCATAACTTTTCATATTATTGTCTTCTCCATGATAAGTTTTTATTTGACCTTATTCTCTCATGTAAATAAGGAATGGAAGTTAGAAGGAACATCTCGCCTGTTTCTCGGCTAATTACTAAAGAATTCTTCATTATCAACGTGGTCTTTAATAACAAAGCAAGACAACGCTTGAGCCTATTTGGCTTGAGCTAATTACCAAGCACTCCTTCCTTTGGTCCTTGCTCAGAGGAAGGCAATCATCAGGATACAGAGCACTGGCTTTTCCTTGGCAGCCACTGCCAGCCGCAGCAGCCATAAACTGACAAGCCTGAGTCTCGTGGGGGATGGATTTTACCTGACTAGTTGAGCTGAGCCTTGGGACTTCTTAAAAGCAAGCTCCTGCTGTGATTTCTTATTTCAAGCCCAAGAGTTAACCAAAATGCCAGAGATTGTCACTCACGGGGGATGTAAAATGTTTCAGTACAAAGGTTCAGTTTAGGCTGGGAATTTTCCACATCTTTGCCTGTGCAAGTGACAGTGTTCTGACTTGTCTACAGTTACCAAGGTTGATAATTAACATTTCGGCTATGGTTAATTAAAAAAAAATTGACGAGAAAATGAAAAACTGATTAGCATGACGCCAGTGGACCAACTTGCTCACGAGGAAAGAAAATTTGGTTTAATCTTTTTGGTTGAAGCACTGAAAACATTCCCAGCCTCCAAAATTATACTAGAAACAACACATGCAAATGAAGATAGAAGAATTCACAATGATAATTTGTATTTTACACACTTTCACACAAATGTCCCAGAGGCCTCCAAAAACATAAGTTAAATTTCACGGCTCTCCTCCAAGGACACACTTATGATTGTTTATGAAAACAGAGTAAGAAATTGAGACATAAATCAGGAGTGAGCAAAAAATTAGTTGGGTCAACTGGGCACATGAAAGGTAAAACTCAGTTTCAAGCTGAGTACTAACACACATAAATATTTCATCCAAAGGTAAAGATAAGAAGGAAAAAAACATATAAAATTCATTTGCATGTTCTTTTTATGAGGTGCAAGCCTACATTTCAAAGCTTGTCATGCTAAAAATTTATAATTTATAAAATAAATCCAGCAGAAAAAAAATCTCTCTTCCTACAGTGTGATCATTTTTTAAATCTATTTCTTTCTCTTTCATTTTCTTTCAACAGATATCAAATTGAGCTATCACCATACGTAAGACACTAAGCTGTGATGATACAAAGTACAATATAAAATGCAATACATGCTCTTGAAGACTTTGCCATCCTTTGTATAGAATGGCATCCAAGCAGGGAAAGTAAAAAACACTTCCATATTAGACTGTGATTAAATGTGAAATATATGAAAAGATTGGTATTCACATTGTTCAAAAGAGGGAGATAGTCCCGTGGCTGAAGACATTTCAGGGAGGGTTTCTGAAGGAAGGGGTAATTGAACAGGCCCTAGCAAAACAGGAGATAAGGAAAGGAGGTAAAGAATCGAGAGACTGCATTACTTCTGTTAAAGAGTAAAACCTAGGGGCAGGTAGAAACGAACAATACATGCTCATAACACAATAAAAAGAACAGCATGGAAGGTCTGTAAAATAGGCTGGGCTGTTGGAAGTCTGATTATGACAGGAACTTGAATTTTATGTTATAAAGTCTATTTTCCCAATTGCATATTTTTCAAAGAGGTGTAAAACACATTCTTGCTTTTACCATTTTTTTCAAATCAAATAGCCTAAAGGGTCAAACTCTTCCCTTGAATGTTTTTATGCAGAACCAATATTTCAAATTAATTGTTTCACTCCCTGTTCGTGGGGTTTTGCAATGAAGTAATTTCATTTCTCCCATCATATCTCATTCAAGAAAACCAGGAAAACCCATTAAATCCTAGGTGTCCTAAGAAATTAAACCCAAGAATATGCATGGAAATATCCACAATGCATATTTTCCACAGGTTCTAGCCCCACACTGGTCACAAACCCAGAAATAGCCCTTGAAAGTGGTTAAGAACTAAGATTCCAGAGTCACTCACAACTGAAGTAAGTCCACACTGCCAATTATTACCTGTATGACCTCATGCACATCACTTAACCTTTTTAAGCCTCAGTGTCATCATCTGCAAAATGGGGATATGATAGTCTCTCGTTCTTAAAGTTGTTCATTCACTTACTATTTTTCAACAAATATTTATCGAACACCTACAGTGTTAGGGTCTGTCCCAGGCACTGGGGAAACCCTAGTGAATATGGCAGACAAGGATGTTTGGGAGGTTTAAATAGAATAATACTTTTCATGCATTTGGCAAAATACATAAAAAATAATGAATAAGTGATAAATGTTAGTATTGAAACTATTATGAACACTTTGCCACATACCTTATGAATTTGGGCTATCCTGAGCCTCAGATTTCTTATCTTTCAATCAAGAAAATTAGAACATAGGACTTCTAAAACCCTTTCTAGCTTCCACATGCTATTAGTCTATAGCTGGTAAGCTCTCTTGAGTCTTCTGGGAGACACCAGAAAAGAAAAACAGGGGGCAGGTGGGTGGAATGAAAAAAGAAATAATCCTGATTCATAGAAGCAGAAAGTTGTAAGTCAATGCTATGGGGTTTTTTGTAATATTTCCTTTTATATTAAAAAAAAAAGTATACCACTATTAAATCGGAATAGCCACAAAGATTGAACGTGATGCTGTAGGCAATACAATCACGTTTGGTAGGCTTTTCTTTATTATCATTACTTTGTTTTTGTTTAAAAAATTGGGTGGACATAGAATAATTTCTTGGACGTCTCTGCATGGCAGATAGCCAGATTGTGGGATAGCTGGTCCAATTACAAGTTCTAGATTAGCAGCCAATTCATAGCCAATCAACGTTTATACGTGACAAAGTGTACCAAGGGAATTTGGTGGTCTTGTATGGAGACCGTCATTTGAAGTGTCAAGCACAGCAGAACTTAAGTGAAGAGTGTTCTTTTAATCTGCAAGTGAAGCTTTAGTAAAACATTCAGAAAATCTGTTTCAAGCCAACCAGTTAATTGATTAGTCACTTGGTGAAAAGTTGTTGTTATTTGTTCAGCATTAGACCTTGAATCAGTAACACAGACATTAATTTATGAAGCAAAAAATGAAGAATCAAAGGAACTTCGCACTTGACTCACCTTCCTTTTAGAATGTGAAGTAGGATAATAAAATAGTAGTAATAATAGAAGTTATCATTTCCTGAGGGAATGTTAAGCTAAGAAGTTTACTTATAGAATTTTACTTAATGCTCACAGTAACCCAATGAGCTAAGTATTATTCTTTTTGTATTGCCAGGTGAGGAAGTGACTCAGAAAGTTTCAGTAACTTTCCCAAGGTCACAAAGCAAGTAAGCAGCAGATGAAGCCTGAAAACTGTGACTCCTCTTTGTTTGTGACAGATGCCAGAAGACTATACTGGAAACTCTTTAGGTATAAAAGTGATTCAAGAGAATATAAATGAGTCATCCCTGGACTTCTTAGCAAAGAAACCTTCATTTTCCGCATTTACATTTCAAAAGACTACATGATAAAGAAATCATTTGCTATTGCTAGATAAGTGCTTCTTCAAGCAAGAATTTCAGAGCCCATTAAAAAAAAGAAAGAAAGGAAATGTACTAGTGGTCATTTACTCTCTATATTAGACAGCCTCAAAAGACACAAAGATCTGGCACTAAAAGCAGACCACCCAGTATTACTGCAATCTCCAAGAGTTTGCATTTTAAACAGTTGCCTCTTTGACATAAATCAAGGTATTCCATACATTTATAAAAAAGGGAAGGCCTTGTTTTATTTTTGTCCATATTGTTAATAATTTTCTGACATATTCTGGAATGTGCATATTTCATTGGAGTAGAGATTTTTGTCTTCTTTTTCAGTAACCTCAGGGCCCAGAAGAGGTCTTGGCATGTAGGTATTCAGTATAAATTTGTTAACTAATAAATGAATGAATAAATTAACATGGCTGTAAGTGAGTTGAAGAAAATGCAATCCAATTTCTTTTTAGTGTGTCTTGAAACTGTCACACAACTCAGGAGGCAAATTCCTCTGAACCAGTCATCTCACCTGCTAATCTGAAAGGTTTACATTTTCATAATACCTAGGATGAATATAATACTATTTCAAGTACTTCATTCTTTAGGAAATCAGAGAAGCTAGGAGTCTAAAAAGATTGCTATTATCTAGACTACATCAAGAATTCCAATTCTAATGTTTCTTACTTCAAAGCCTTCCCTTTATAGGTCTGTATATAGTGTATGATCTATTTGTTTTCAAAATAACAGCTTAGCACCCGAATTGCTTAATCAATCCCTGGGAAGATTTCTTATTTTTCATCTCATCCTGTTGGTTTTTCCTGAGAAGGCTTGAGTGGTCATATTGCTGCTGGAACTCCCTTAAACAACTCCCTAAAGACAACTACCAAGACGATTTGTGTGGCAACCTGCATATTTGTCTTCCTATCTTCCAAGGGACTACATTTTAGCCGTTAAAGTAACTTAGTCCTTTGGCATTTGGGAAGTTACTATGATGGGAGCCCTATTTTCCCTCTCCCTTAATTTCTGCTTCAACCTCTTTAATAAGAACTTCCAGCTTGTTAGAATTGTTGGGAATGAACCCTCAGCCCTCTTTGAACCTCTTTCTCTCCCTCCTATCCTAGAGAAGAGTAGTGACTATATAAATGAAGGTAATGCTTGCTGCCGTAACAAGTAAACCTTCAACTTTCAGTGGCTTAGCACAATAGAAATTTCAATTTCATTCACATAACAGTTCAATGCTGTTGGTCCCGGCTGGAGGTGATGGTATTTTATGTGTTGATTTAAGGACATAGACTCCTTCCATGTGTGATGGCACTATTTCTTAGGGTCTTGAAACCCTTGGTATCCAATTAGCCAATGAAAAAAGGAAAGAGAAGATGAAGAATGCACAACTTAGTCCAGAAGTGACATATATCCTTTCTACTGATATTCCACTAGCAAAAAGATAGTCATATGATCACAGCTAGAAGCAAGGGGTAGGTTGGAACACACAGCCTTTGGCTGGGAACTTTTCCAGTGAAAACTCCACCATAAGGAAGGCGTACAAATTTTGTTGTTTTTGTTTTTGATGGATGACATGCCTTCTGCCACAGTGAGACTGAGGAGGGTGTATTGCTGGGTTACAGGTGTCTGTTTGCAAGTGCCTGTCTCTCTTTCTCTTTGACTCTCTGTCTTTGGAACTACCCACTTCAGATTCTCTTCCATCCTG
This sequence comes from Physeter macrocephalus, assembly GCF_002837175.3. Taxonomy (NCBI): domain Eukaryota; kingdom Metazoa; phylum Chordata; class Mammalia; order Artiodactyla; family Physeteridae; genus Physeter; species Physeter macrocephalus. The sequence goes on from NC_041214.2 coordinate 23,944,288, forward strand.
TGGTCAGCCCCCCAGGACAGACTCTTCCCCTGCACAGGAGGCCTACAGTTGTCCAGTTGCCCTATCTGTGACTGGGTGAATAAGTTCAATTCATAGGGAACTTAGAATAAGGGACCCATTTTGGCCTCAAATTCAAGCTGATTCTAACATCCAGCTTTACCAGCAATATACTTGATATTTGTCTAAGTTTCTATTTGAAGAATTTTTTTAAATTAATTAATTAATTAATTAATTTTTATTTTTGGCTGCGTTGGGTCTTCATTGCTGCGCGCGGGCTTTCTCTAGTTGTGGCGAGCAGGGGCTACTCTTGGTTGCGGTGTGTGGGCTTCTTGTTGTGGTGGCTTTTCTGGTTCTGGAGCACTGGCTCTAGGCATGGGCTTCAGTAGTTGTGGGACGCGGGCAGGTAGATAGATAAAATTAATAGACAAACATGCTGCATATTGGCTCAGAACTGGTAGCAGAAAAGGGGCAAAAGCACAACAAATCCCCGTAATTATGTTAGGGGAAACTTAAATTTATCTTAAGTTAATTTTTCCTAAAACAATGGTTCTTCTTTGAGCTGGCTGCAATGTCTTAATGGCATTAATGACAAAACATATGTAAACATTTTAAAAACAAAAATATTAAATCCTTAAACTTCCAAATAATCTGAATTCTTGAAATGTAAATAGGCTTCCAAAAGTAAACATAAAAGCTCAAATAGAAAATAAATATTTAGTAGGCAAATAATTTGATTCCTTTGAACTTGGTGCCAGCCATTGTTCAATCACCTTGGTGGGTTTTCTAACAGGCCTCACCCTGGCTCTCCAAACTTCAAGGACCTACCTCTGCAGAGCGCACTAGCCCCCACCTATGTGTGGATCGTGCACTCAACTTATTTTTCTGTCATGCTTCCATATCAAAGTCAGTAGTGGGTAGTCTTTCAAAGTGTTCTGGGTGGGAGTTCAAGGAGAAAAAGTCAAAGGTCTCTAAGGAAGCACTTGGGTGGCCTGGCATCAAAGACAGAAGCAGACTGCAGAGACATCCAAGCAACCAATATTTCCTGGTGATCCATTCAAATACTGCCACAGACTTAGCACAGTAAGCCTTAGCTACAGTGGCACAGCTCTGGGGTGGGCTTTTAAACTACTTTTAATTGACTGAGGAGCAATGGGCTTACTCCAATCCAAATATAAATGAGATATTACGTATGAGTTAGAAAAAACATTTTAAGGCATTTGTGGCCTCTTCTCTCTCCTGGCTCTGTACGGTCAGTGTTTCATTCATAGAAAAAGAATCACAAGTAAAATCTCATTATTGCTTTGTAACTTCTCTGTTGATATGGAGTCATTTTTGACCTGATTATTTAGCTGGCATTTTCTTCTCTTTTTTTCCCTACAATAACAATGCTTAAAGCTAATTAAATAACGATCTGAACACAATCTCACTCTATTTTTCTTCTGACAGGAGAATCTTCAAATATAATGTAAAAGCAATGTCTATACCCTTAAGACTGAATAGAGTGAATGCACTAATGCCAAATTGTGGGTTTATCAAAAAAATTAATTAGAAACCTGCTGGTATTTGGTAATTATTTGAACAGTAGGACACTAGTGAAAAAAAAAGATAAAAAGGAGGGAGTTACTGTATTACCTATATCCCAATCTAACTCTCATTTTATTATAATTTGTAGATTTTGAATGAAGAATCAGAAAAGCTCAACAACTGCCTTGTTAATTGATTTCTATCAATCCTTATATGCAACAATTTAGTAGATTACTGCATAAAAACTGAGTACATTATGGAGTTCCCCAGGTCGCCAACTTCTAAAGAGTGGTAAAATTTTATACCATCATTTTAGGGGGTCCCTTTTCTGGTTTGTAAATCTCTGTGTAATACAATCGGGTGAGAAGTCAAGTAATGTTGTTTTTCTTGATTTTCTAGAAATGACGATTAAAGTCTGTTGTTAAGAAAATAAAAAAATAAACGTACTCTGGACCATATTGTAAGTTTAAAGACCCTCCCCCTATTGTGGTCAGCCCCCTCTGGTCAAAGCTTACAGAAGGACACATACAGCCACCACAGCCTATTCCTCTGGTCCCTCGGAGAGCAAGAGCATGTTAAACTTTGAGGGGTAGCGCCTCTTTCTCAATAGACTGACATGGGGGAGGAGAGGTGACATTAGATTTGCGGTCCCACACTCCATCCTACAAAATTGAAGACTAGACCATCTACCTTACCATCAAAACCTCAGAAAATAGTAACTGTCTTTGGTTTTAAAATTACATAGTATCTAAACTAGCATCCTTGAATATGCTGGTATATGGGGACATGCAGGAGGAAGATGCTGTGCTGAGAGAAGTGCTCAGGAGCTGGAAAAAGGAGAGAGGTCAGCCTGCATCCCAACCACATGGTTGGATAAGAATAATTGAATAGGGATTGATATTCAATATCCTGTGACAAACCATAATGGAAAATAATATGAAAAAGAATATATGTACTAAGTCACTTTTCTGTACAGAAGAAAAAAACACAACATTGTAAATCAACTATACTTCAATAATTTTTTTTAAAAGAATAACTGAATGTTCCACAAATCAAGTGAAAACTCTGAATGTAAAGCACCTTGCCAGTAACCAGCCCAAGAGGACTGACCACTGGATAGGAAGATCTCAGCAGCAAGAGCCTGTAGAGATACACAGCCAACTCATGGAGAGGAAATAGAGCTGGAAAAGGCAGAATGGGATCCACATATCCTACTCCAGGTAACCCAAGGAGAAGTCTTTATAGGGTCCTTGGAAGAAACTGAAAGGTGCCCCAATGAGAGCTGGCATTTGGATGTCGGTCACACAGAACCAAAGAGCTTTCAGTCACAGTTAGATTGAGAATACGTAAAAACCAAAGTGGAAGAGGGCAGCCAGCTCCTCAGGAGTGGTTAACGAGGAAGCAGCATCTGTTTTCCTCTCACTGCTTCCCATGTTGCCTTCAGAGGAGGAAGTGAAGGAGGTTGGGGTTGTGAAGGAACGGATCATGCCCTCCATCTCACCCCAGGTCACTGGAGCCTCTGATATAACACCTTGGGATGGGTGAAGGTATGGAGAACCAGGATATAAGTTAAGATGAATTTGTTAAATGGCATACTACTTTCACTGAAAAGGCTAGTCTCCAATATAGAAAGAGCTCCTAAGAAAAAAGAAAGCCTCATCCACCAGAACGCAGGCACCAGTCCCCTCCACCAGGAAGCCTACACAACCCACTGAACCGACAGTACCCACGGGGGACAGACACCAAAAACAACAGGAACTATGAACCCGCAGCCTGCAAAAAGGAGACCCTAAACACAGTAAGTTAAGCAAAATGAGAAGACAGAGAAATACACAGCAGATGAAGGAGCAAGGTAAAAACCCACCAAACCCAACAAATAAAGAGGAAATAGTCTACCTTTTCAGTCTACCTTTCTTTTTCAGTGTACCTGAAAAAGAATTCAGAGTAATGATACTAAAGATGATACAAAATCTTGGAAATAGAATGGAGAAAATACAAAAAAAGTTTACCAAGGACCTAGAAGAAGTGCAAACAAACAACGATGAATAGCACAGTAAATGAAATTAAAAATTGTCTAGAAGGAATCAATAGCAGAATAACTGAGGCATAAGAATGGATAAGTGACCTGAAAGATAAAAAAGAGGAAATAACTACTGTAGAGCAGAATAAAGAAAAAGAATTGAAAGAATTGAGGACAGTCTCAAAGACCTCTGGGACAACATTAAATGTACCAACATTCAAATTCTAGGGGTCCCGGAAGAAGAGAAAAAGAAAGGGACTGAGAAAATATTTGAAGAGATTATAGTTGAAAACTTCCCTAATATGGGAAAGGAAGTAGTCAGTCAAGTCCAGGAAGCGCAGAGAGTCCCATACAGGATAATTCCAAAGAGAAACACACCAAGACACATATTAATCAAACTATCAAAAGTTAAATACAAAGAAAAAATATTAAAAGAAGCAAAGGAAAAGCAACAAAAAACATACAAGGGAATCCCCATAAGGTTAACATCTGATCATTCAGCAGAAACTCTGCAAGCCAGAAGGGAGTGGCAGGACATATTTAAAATGATGAAAGGGAAAAATCTACAACCAAGATTACTCTACCTAGCAAGGATGTCATTCAGATTCAATGGAGAAATTAAAAGCTTTACAGACAAGCAAAAGCTAAGAGAATTCAGCACCACTAAACCAGCTTCACAACAAATGCCAAAGGAATTTCTCTAGGCAGGAAACAAAAGAGAAGGAAAGACTTACAAAAACAAACCCAAAACAATTAAGAAAATGGTAATAGGAACCTACATATTGATAACTGCCTTAAATGTAAATGGATTAAATGATCCAACCAAAAGACATAGACTGGCTGAATGGATACAAAAACAAGACCCGTATGCTGTCTACAAGAGACCCACTTCAGACCGAGGGACACATAGAGACTGAAAGTGAGGGAATGGAAAAAGATATTCCATGCAAATGGAAATCAAAAGAAAGCTGGAGTAGAAATTCTCATATCAGACAAAATAGACTTTAAAATAAAGACTATTACAAGAGACAAACAAGGACGCTACATAATGATCAAGGGATCAATCCAAGAAGAAGATACAACAATTGTAAATATTTACACACCTAACATAGGAGCAACTCAAAACATAAGGGAAATGCTAACAGCCGTAAAAGGGGAAATTGACAGTAACACAATAATACTTGGGGACTTTAACACCCCACTTTCACCAGTGCACAGATCATCCAAAATGAAAATAAATAAGAAACACAAGCTTTAAATTATACATTAAATAAGATGGACTTAATTGATATTTATAGGATATTCCATCCAAAAACAACAGACTACACTTTCTTCTCAAGTCCTTATGGAACATTCTCCAGGATAGACCATATCCTGTGTCACAAATCAAGACTTGGTAAATTTAAGACAATTGAAATCGCATCAAGTACCTTTTTTGACCACAATGCTATGAGACTAGATATAAATTACAGGAAAATATCTGTAAGAAATACAAACACATGGAGGCTAAACAACACACTACTTAATAACCAAGAGATCACTTAAGAAATCAAAGAGATTCCATCCAAAAACAACAGAATACACATTTTTCTCAAGTGCTCATGGAACATTCTCCAGGATAGATCATATATTGGGTCACAAATCTAGCCTTGGCAAATTTAAGAAAATTGAAATCATATCAAGTATCTTTTCTGACCACAACGCTATGAGACTAGATATCAATTACAGGAAAAGATCTGTAAAAAATACAAACACATGGAGGCTAAACAATACACTACTTAATAACGAAGTGATCACTGAAGAAATCAAAGAGGAAATCAAAAAATACTTAGAAACAAATGACAATGGAGACACGACGACCCAAAACCTATGGGATGCAGCAAAAGCAGTTCTAAGAGGGAAGTTTATAGCAATACAATCCTACCTTAAGAAACAGGAAACATCTCGTATAAACAACCTAACTTTGCACCTAAAGCAATTAGAGAAAGAAGAACAAAAGAACCCCAAATTTAGCAGAAGGAAAGAAATCATAAAGATCAGATCAGAAATAAATGAAAAAGAAATGAAGGAAACAATAGCAAAGATCAATAAAACTAAAAGCTGGTTCTTTGAGAAGATAAATAAAATTGATAAACCATTAGCCAGACTCATCAAGAATAAAAGGGAGAAGACTCAAATCAATAGAATTAGAAATGAAAAAGGAGATGTAACAACTGACACTGCAGAAATACAAAAGATTATTAGAGATTACTACAAGCAACTGTATGCCAATAAAATGGACAACCTGGAAGAAATGGACAAATTCTTAGAAATGCACAAGCTGCCGAGACTGAACCAGGAAGAAATAGAAAATATGAACAGACCAATCACAAGCACTGAAATTGAAACTGTGATTAAAAATCTTCCAACACACAAAAGCCCAGGACCAGATGGCTTCACAGGCGAATTCTATCAAACATTTAGAGAAGAGTTAACATCTATCCTTCTCAAACTCTTCCAAAAGATAGCAGAGGGAGGAACACTCCCAAACTCATTCTATGAGGCCACCATCACCCTGATACCAAAACCAGACAAAGACGTCACAAAGAAAGAAAACTACAGGCCAATATCACTGATGAACATAGATGCAAAAATCCTCAACAAAATACTAGCAAACAGAATCCAACAGCACATTAAAAGGATCATACACCATGATCAAGTGGGGTTTATTCCAGGAATGCAAGGATTCTTCAATATATGCAAATCAATCAACGTGATACACCATATTAACAAACTGAAGGAGAAAAACCATATGATCATCTCTATAGATGCAGAGAAAGCTTTTGACAAAATTCAACACTGAATTATGATAAAAACTGTCCAGAAAGTAGGCATACAGGGAACTTTCCTTAACATAATAAAGGCCATATACGACAAACCCACAGCCAACATAGTCCTCAATGGTGAAAAACTGAAACCATTTCCACTAAGATCAGGAACAAGACAAGGTTGCCCACTGTCACCACTATTATTCAACATAGTTTTGGAAGTTTTAGCCACAGCAATCAGAGAAGAAAAGGAAATGAAAGGAATCCAAATTGGAAAAGAAGAAGTAAAGATGTCACTGTTTGTGGATGACATGATACTATACATAGAGAATCCTAAAGATGCTACCAGAAAACTACTAGAGCTAATCAATGAATTTGGTAACGTTGCAGGATACAAAATTAATGCACAGAAATCTCTTGTGTTCCTTTACAATAATGATGAAAACTCTGAAGGTGAAATTAAGAAAACACTCCCATTTACCACTGCAACAAAAAGAATAAAATATCTAGGAATAAACCTACCTAAGGAGACAAAAGAACTGTATGCAGAAAATTATAAGACACTGATGAAAGAAATTAAAAGATGATACAAATATATGGAGAGATATACCACGTTCTTGGGCTGGAAGAATCAACATTGTGAAAATGACTCTACTACCCAAAGCAATCTACAGATTCAATGCAATCCCTATCAAACTACCACTGGCAATTTTCACAGAACTAGAACAAAAAATTTCACAATTTGTATGGAAACACAAAAGACCCCGAATAGCCAAAGCAATCTTTTTTTTTTTTTTTTTTTTTTTGCGGTATGTGGGCCTCTCACTGTTTTGGCCTCTCCCGTTGTGGAGCACAGGCTCCGGAAGTGCAGCCTCAGCGACTGGCTGAGGGCCTAGACGTTCCGTGGCATGTGGGATCTTCCCAGACCAGGGCACGAACTTGTGTCCCCTGCATCGGCAGGCAGACTCTTAACCACTGTGCCACCAGGGAAGCCCCACCAAAGCAATCTTGAGAAAGAAAAACAGAGCTGGAGGAATCAGGATCCTGGACTTCAGACTATACTACAAAGCTACAGTAATCAAGACAGTATGGTACTGGCACAGAAACAGAAAGATAGATCAATGGAACAGGATAGAAAGCCCAGAGATAAACCCACGCACATATGGTCACCTTATCTTTGATAAAGGAGGCAAGAATATACAGTGGAAAAACTGGACAGCTACATGTGAAAGAATAAAATTAGAACACTCCCTAACACCATACATAAAAATAAACTCAAAATGGATGAAAGACCTAAATTTAAGGCCAGACACCATCAAACTCTTAGAGGAAAACATAAGCAGAACACTTTATGACATAAATAACAGTAAAATCCTTTTTGATCCACCTCCTAGAGGAATGGAAATAAAAACAAAAATAAACATATGTGACCTAATGAAACTTAAAAGCATTGGCACAGCAAAGGAAACCAGAAACAAGATGAAAAGACAACCCTCAGAATGGGAGAAAATATTTGCAAATGAAGCAACTGACAAAGGATTAATCTCCAAAACATATTAGCAACTCATGCAGCTCAATATAAAAAAAAAATAAACAACCCAATCCAAAAATGGGCAGAAGACCTAAATAGACATTTCTCCAAAGAAGATATACAGATTGCCAACAAACACATGAAAGAATGCTCAACATCATTAATCATTAGAGAAATGCAAATCAAAACAACAATGAGATATCATCTCACACCGGTCAGAATGGCCATCATCAAAAAATCTACAAACAATAAATGCTGGAGAGAGTGTGGAGAAAAGGGAACCCTCTTGTACTGTTGGTGGGAATGTTAGTTGATAAAACCACTATGGAGAACAGTATGGAGGTTCCTTAAAAAACTACCAATAGAACTACCATAAAAATAAAGAAATGGAAAAAAAAATGGTCAGAAGAACCTAGGGGCAAGACGGGAATGAAGATGCAGACCTACTAGAGAATGGACTTGAGGATACGGGGAGGGGCATGGGTAAGCTGGGACGAAGTGAGAGAGTGGCATGGACATATATACACTACCAAATGTAAAATAGATAGCTAGTGGGAAGCAGCCGCATAGCACAGGGAGATCAGCTCGGTGCTTTGTGTCCACCTAGAGGGGTGGGATAGGGAGGGTGGGAGGGAGAAGCAAGAGGGAGGAGATATGGGGATATATGTATATCTATAGCTGATTCACTTTGTCATACAGCAGAAACTAACAACATTGTAAAGCAGTTATACTCCAATAAAGATGTTAAAAAAAAAAGGAGAAAAGAAAGATTAAAATTGAATAAATGGACCCTTAAACATATGAAAAGATACAGTATTTGACTATATGTATCCAAAAAATTGGCCAATTGAGATAATTTAAATAATGGCTGGACACTAGACGATATTATAGAATTATTTTTAACTTTCTGTATTTCCATAAAAATTTTCCTAATTTCCATAACATTTCCAAAAGTGTAATTATTATTTTCTTGGAGTGATAATGGCATGTAGTATTCTTATTCTTAGAGATGCATTTTATGTGTTTTAGGAAAACAATGCCATGATATGTACAACTTAGTTTTAAATAGTCGGCATATATATATATAGATATGCAATTATGTATATTTATATATAATTAATATGCATATATAATTCACGAAGATAAATGGAAAGTACATGGTAATCACTGTATTCTTTATACTTCTTTATATTTTGTGTGGGCTTGAATATTTCCAAGACATAGAGTTGGGAAAAAACATATAGTCTTATATCTTGCTATGAGATTATTTAACAATAGAAAGTTACTGAAGAATTTTGGAATCAGTCAGAGACAATAAATGGTGCCAGATACTCAGACAAAGAAAAAAAGCACTCTGTCAATTGGGCACAGTTAGTGAGAATTACTGGAAGAATAAAACTAATCCGTGTTTGTACCCCAAAGAAAGGGACTGTTCACCGTATTCATTACGTGTGGACTACCAACACTTTAAGGGGCCTCTGTGGCATCAATTTAAAAATTTTATTGTCTAATTCCTCTCTGCCAGGATCACACTAGGACTAATTGATTCTAGAGAAAGGGCAGGTTCTTCAGAGTTCATGGCCAAGTCTAACTTAAATTGTCAGTAGAAGAAAGAGCAATGCAGTTTCATTAAACAGTATAAAGTTATCATAATTCATTCTCCAATGAATCCAACATAGTGGAAATGGATTACCTAGGAAAATGAAAACTAAGAAAATAGAATGGGATGTGCCTGGCCTGAGACTGCAGTGCTCTGTCCATCTTTTTACTTACCCTGTTCTGAGCTCTAAATCAGGGGCTGGGCCTATGGCTGCCTTTCTCGGGCTCCTAGGTTTCAAATAAGGGAAGACTTTGGAAAGAAAGTAGAGGATAAGGGGGAGGGAGCAAGGAGCCAGGGTGTTTATATCCTCCTTCGCTGGCTGGGTGGGTTCTTCCACAGCAGCTGAGTGTCCTCAGTGGATCCAGCCTCCACCAGTAAGGCCTCTGGGGTTGCAGCTCCCAGCACGGTTACAGAGCCCTCAGGATCTGCTCACACCTCTTCCCTTTTCCCCTCTAACTCAGGGGCTGCTGGAGCCCACTACTGCTCCCAATTTCAGGGCTGTCTCCCCATTCCCTGCTAGCGTCTCAATCCCTATATTTCCTCTTTAAATTATCCATTTATAACTTCGCTATGTTTTAAATATACAGAATTATTTTTTTCTACTTGGACCCTGACTGATTCAGGATGTGAGAAGGAAGTAAGAGGTTAAAAAAAAAAAAGAATGACTTTGGGCACAGTCGTATATGAAGACACACACAATAGGCAGAGAATGGCAAATATTCTGAGTATTAGCCAATATATACCAGTCTCTCCTAAAGAATATATAACCTATTTTTTTAACTTTCAAGTCTGACTTTGTTGCCAAATCTCATCAGTCGTAACAATAGTATAATGGTTAAGAACATAAATTCTAGAGCTAGAAAACCTGGATTTAGTCTCAGTTTTACTACTAGTAGCTCTGTAACCCTAGGTAAGTTATTTAACATCTCTGTGCCTTAGTTTTCTCGTCTGCAAAATGGGAGTAATAATAGTATCTACTTCTGACTGAGTTAAAACATGTACAAAGTAAGCACTCAATAAATATTCATTAATTCACTTATTTATTTATATGTTTATTTTTATATTGCAAAAGTTTGAACTGATTACTACTTGTTTTGTTATCTTTTCCATAAAATTATATTCATGTCAGGTCACAGATTTCAAACTACCTTCATATGTATGGCTTCATTCTACCCAACAATCTAGTTGAGGTGGCTAGAATAGGCTTTATCATCCCAGTTTTACAGATGGTAAAACTGAATCTACAAGAAATCACCAGCAAGAAAGATAGAAGCAAGATCAAAACCTAAGGCTTCTGACTGCTATCTCTGAATTTTTGAGGGACATCATTAATGAATCGTTCTTCAGATTCTACCCTGCTTACGTTTGACACATTTTCTAACCTTGTATGGCAAAAATAGCATGTAAAGTGTGAAAGACATTTAAAAGCCAAGTATTAGAAATATTCCTGTTGGTGTTATTATTATGACTGATACAATTTTTTATAGAAAAGAAAACCTACATATATATTTACTATATCAGGGAAAAAAAGAAAACAAATTGGAGAGTAATCAGTTATAAAATTAACAAAGCAGATAAGAAAGAATTAAGAACTAGCTACTCTACGATTTGAAATCATGTCTTTAACCCTGAATTATAAGCATCTATAAGGAAGATTGACAGTTCAGGAGACAGCATACTAGAAGGAAAAGAGAAATGTAGGTGGAAGATAATTCATTAGCTTTATTACCTCAGGTTAATTCAGTGTAATGAGTTATTTTAATTCATCACTGTTTCCAAGGAAACAATGGTTGACTCATCTCACAGTTTAATATCTTGAAATCACATATACTATTTTATACATGACATGGACATAATAGTTCTTGCTCTACAATTCATCCATGTACTTAACTCCCACACAGTATACACCTTGATAGCAGTATCCATTTTCAGTAAAACTGTGATTTTAACCTGAATTATCACCGAATGTTTTAGGTCTTTTCTTATTATTTTCAGTGATCCAATGTCAAAAATAAAACCGTAGCTACTATGGAAGTGGGGTGCTACTGGAGGTATAAAACAAGGACTTGTCAAGATATGTTCAGAAGTTAATTGAATTCTCCAGGTGCCTTGCTTTATAAGGCTGCCGAATCTCTTCTCTTGGAATATTAGAAGCATTATTAAAAAATAAAATAAAAGCAAAACAAAACCAAAGAGAAATTAAGTACATTTAAACATGCCACTTGCCAGGAGAAACCCCTTTTCCCAAACCACTTTCCACTGCCCACCTAAAACTCTACACCTCTTATGCTACCTGGCTCCCAGGATGCTGGTAATTAGGTCTTTACCCCACAGAAAAATCTGGAAAAATCTAACAACCTCAGATGAAAGTCCTAAAATTCTGATATCATAAGTGTCCCAAAGGAAAGCCTCAACCGCATCACACTCCAATGAAGCTTATAGTCAGAAGCACTCAGAGGCTTTCACTGTTCTTGACCATGTGCAGAGAACCAGCAATTAGCACACACTTTGGGAAAGCCTCTAACGTAAGAGGTAGAGACAAAAGCAAACACAGAGGGACAGATGGGACAGAGAGGATGCATGAAAAGAAAACTAATGTTCTTCCATAAATAGGAAAGATGATAAACCATAAAATAAGAATACAGTGTTATAAAAAGGAATATCCAGGGGAATAAAAAGAAGCTCTCAGTGATTGGAAATACAATAACAGAAATGAAAAAACTTTATAGAGGCACTGAAAGTTGGAGTCAAATTAACGTCCGACCGAAAAAGAAAGAGGACCAGTCTGGGAGATGTTACTTCCAGACAATGGAAGTTCCAAAAAGAGAGAACAGAGGAAACTGAGGGGAGGTAATCATCAAAGAATTAATTCCAGAGTATTTCCCACAACTGAAGGATATGAGTTTCTACATTGAAAAAATCCTTTAATAGCTAAATTCTCAACTTTTATCATAAGAAATCAATAAATAATTCCTAAATTGACCAATGGTAAGGAAACATTATAATCCTATTATTTAGAAATACAGAGACAAATGCTGTATGATCAGGCCACTCAAGATGGTGGTTCTCTTGCTGTCTGTATATCCCCTGCTCTACCAGTCCCTGAGTCACCTGTAACCTATTCACATGACTGGTCTTCCCTCATAATCACAGAGCCTAATCAGTAACTGCCTACCCCTCACCCACACCCCACACCCCCCAATGCCCAGCCCTCTGCCCCAGCTAGTGATTATTCTAATCTTTTTTTTTTTCATTTTAATTGGAGTATAGTTGTTTTACAATGTTGTGTTACTTTCTACTGTACAGCAAAGTGAATCAGCCATACATATACATATATCCCCTCTTTTTGGGACTTCCTTCCCATTTAGGTCACCACACAGCACTGAGTAGAGTTCCCTGTGCTATACAGCAGGTTCTTATTAGTTATCTATTTTATGCATAGTATTAATAGTGTATATATGTCAATCCCAATCTCCCAATTCCTCCCACCTCCCCCTTTCCCCCTTGGTATCTATACATTTGTTCTCTTCATCTGTGCCTCTATTTCTGCTTTGTAAATAAAATCCTCTCTACCAATTTTTTCAGATTCCACACATATGCGTTAATATACGATATTTGTTTTTCTCTTTCTGACTTACTTCACTCTGTATGACAGAATGGCTCCACTATGATAGTTTGTCAAAGGGATTGTAAGGGACAAGCCACTCTGCTGGTTTCCCTGGTAACCTATGAGACAACCTGACGTCAATTCGCCCATAACTGGAAAACTTCCTCTTCCCGCGTTAGCTATGGGGAGTCGCTGCAGGACCTTGCTTCGGACGAGTAAGATGCCCTGTCCAATAAACCACTAATGTCTCTGTCGCTGAATCCAGGTTCTTTCTTTTGTCTTGAGGCTGGGCAATTAGAAGACTTGCAGGCCTGTGGGGTTGCAGCCCAACAAATGCCAAAGTAATCAGATAAAAGAATCAAAATATGTGTTTTTGAGAATAGGGAAATGAGCAGGGAGAGACCCTAGGGACTGCTATTTTTCATAGCTTTGAGAATTATTTGCTTTTTTATGCACATTTATTGGATAAAAATAAAAACAAAAAATGTAAGTACTGAATGGATAGGTTTAATGGCAGATTCAATCCATACAGATGAAAAGAGAACTAATTAACTAGAAAAAATTATTCAGAATGTAGCACAGAGAGATAGAGATAGAATATAAGAGAGGAAGTTTAAGACAAGGAAAACATGTGTGAAGGCCTATCATACACCTAATTGGAGTCCCAGAAGAACAGAGAGAATTACCTCTGAGAGGCAGTTTTTGAAGCATTATGACTGAGATTTCTAGAATGAATGGATGAAGACTCCAATGCTTAGCTTTAGAAATCTCAAAGAAAGGTCAGAGAGAAATCAGGAGGTGGGGGTGCCATAGAATCTAAAGAAAGGCAAATTTTCTAGGATATGCCCTGGATCCACCATTCTGGTTATTTTGCTATCCTGTCAGAATTTCTTGACTAAAATGTATAAATATATTGGGTAGACTTGTTTAAAAATTTGATTTATTCTGTGCAAAATATCTCAGTGTTGACACACGCGTCTAGACACACACCAGGTAGACCGCTGTGGGGCTAATGTTACTTACTGATCACCTCAACCAGAATGATTAAACTAATTTCTAAATATAGACATTGCTTCATAGCTAAAAAGAAAAAAATTTTCCCCTTTGATGGCCTTTCTAGGAAATGTTGCCTGAGATACCATGGAAAAGCAGCTTGAAACATATTTGTTATGCCCAGATAATGCCACCACAACTAACTGAATAGTGAAAGTATCAGGGAATCAGTCCTTTGTTTTGTTTACATGATGAAAACCAGTCTAACTCATTCAACATATTCAATTAGTTATTTTAGCATTATGTAGACAAAAACCTTGGTTATCTAATTAGGGAGTTAATTTCCTTTTCTCTTTCCTTAGCAACCTGCTTTCTGTCTGCTTATAATCCAATCACTGTGAGTTTCTACTTGGATGACCAGGTATCATTTAGGCAGTATAAACATCATTTCAAAATGGTTAACCCTGCATCAGACTGCAATGAAATTCTTTTGCCCTCAAAATTTTATATGATTTTAAAAAGGTAATGTGCATGGCAATTGGAATTACATGAAAGGCACTGGCAACAAAAAAACATAGATTTTTTTAAAAAACTGATTCATTTCTTTGTTAATTTAAAGCAGTTCTTTAGTGGTTGCCATGTGGGAAAAAACAATAACACTGCCTTAAATGGCAGCAAAGCCGCTTGTTAAGACTATTACAAACTATGGTGAAATGCAAAACATAAGAATACCCGTACTAATGCGTTTGGATATAGGGTAGGAATGGAAAGTAGGAATAAGACCTGTGATCAAGTGACAAGCCTCTCTTGGAAGGAGGCTGCTAATGAAACACACTAAGACTGTGCCTTGGCAATATGAGAGTTTAACAAACATTTCCTTAGATGACGTTTTATAGAGGACGAGAGCTCATCGGTGCCTTTAGTTCACAACTTTTGGATCGTCACATCTAAGTGGTGAAATAATAACTTCTTCATTTGCAAGAGAATATTATAATGAACTTTCTCTCTTAATTGCTCTTCTGGGATGACCTCATTATTACCTTGGGTATTGCAAGTATCTCCTGTGACTTTTTTAGTAAACCATTTTGGGGATTGCCCTTCTTTTCAGATGCTGATAGAGGTCCATAATTTCCTTTTGCTATCTCTTTCTTTGTTTCTCCTTTTTCAAAGAAATATGTTAAGTGTGAATGTTAGAAGAAAACCGCCTTATTTCTTTTTGCTTCAGCCAGGTTCCGCCAAGAGGCAGAAGAGTTGACTCAAATAAAGTGAAAGTTAAGAAGCACAGCACTCTCTCTGCGGAATGCCATGTGATATTCTCCAATGAAATGGCAATAGGCATGAATAATGTCCATTCAATTTAAAGTTGTAGTTGAAGTAAATGGATCGTTAATGAATTTTGCTATTTATCTTTGTTTTGTTTTGGCCTCAGTCGATAAAGATAAGCAGTCAAGATGATGAGCAGTGGGTCTTGGCTGATTCTACTGAAAATCCAATTAAATGGTTCTTCTCATCTTAGATGATATTGGAATTCTAAAACATAAGGATGCTTGCATTAGTTAGGACAACCGTAATTCAAAGCCATGCTAGGAAAAGAAATTGTTTAATTGCTTGTCAATAGTCTATTGTTTAATGTTATTCACCTCAAATCAAACTTGCTCTAAGACAAATGTTCATGCTTTTATTAGCTGGACTCTGTGACATGGCATCCAAATAAACTAAGGACTAATAAATTAAAGTGAAGGGATTTGAACCACAGCATCTACGGTTTCTGGGCATCCATGATATACGAATGATTTACTTTTTATTAAAATCCTCAGTAAAAAAGTAACATTCCTTGAAGGCATGAAAATAAATTTTTTGCCTTTACTCTGAGCACACCATCATTTGTAGTATTATTTTACATGTGGAAAACTAGAACTCCTCTAGACTCATAATTTTCATTATTTATACATTGTACCAGATATATTATAATTACACATGTCTTTTACACAAACCCTTCCCCATAGAAATTATATTTCATTTATTTTTGCATTCACATTTAAAACAGTTAATATAAGCAATTACTTCATAATGTGTGGAGACGGAATGAATGAATGGCGAGGTGGAAATCCTGGGCTATCAGTGTCAGAAAGTCAGACTAAGCAGACTAGCACGTGTTCCTGGCTTCTGACAGAGCGTCTCGCTTTAGTTCTTATCTTCCCTCTTGTTCAGATGCTCCTTCACCCACTCCTAATTTCTTCGGGCAAACGAGAATTTATAAGCCCCTACTAGGGATAAGCAAATTACATATCCTCAGTAAAGTTCCTGCCTGGTATGGAAGATAAGACACTACAAATATGAATATGTATATTAAAGTAAATGTTATATCATAAGAGTAATGCATTTGAAGTTGTAAGGTGGCCTCCATCTTTTCAATGACACCATTAATTTATCACATTTCCTTAATCCTGAAACAGTATTGATTTTTAAGGCACATCAATTTAGGAACAGCATTTTGGGAAAAGACACTATATTAAAATGTACACCACTCAACAATAGTATACACTTATCTTTGAAAGTCCATGCCATGCTGTTCATTAATGTCAGCACTTAAGCCATGACACATTCTAAGTCTAAAGATTGTTCTGAGAAATTTTGACCGTCAGTGCTTAAGCATAGCATCACAGTGGTAGGCAGTGCACATGGTCCTAATCTTTTTAACAATTTTGGAAACAACAGCATAATTTTGAAATACATTTGATCATCCCAGATTTTATTGTCCAGTCACTATTTAGCTGAATTCATAGTTATTGTTTTGTTTTTGTATGGCTGTTAAATAAATGAGTGATAGTCCCTCAGGACTCAAAAATTGTTCCCAGAAACCTCCTCTAGTTCTGAAGTCTCTGATCAATTCCAAGAGTTTTGGCAACACTACTGTCCTGAATTACATAAGATGGCAAAAGACAAGTGATCATCTAGGTTCACAGTAACTTTTTATTACAATGCGCCCTAAGAGTATAATCTTTTCGGAGGATAGTTTAAATAGCAAATGCAGATACAAATTTAAAATTCAACCAGCTCTGGTGGTATTGAGGCAAATAACTCTTCTCATGTCGCGGTCTGATGAAATCGCAGTCAGCTGAACAGATGTCTCAGTTCTTGGCCATGTTACTGTGAGCTCAGAAATGACAATGACTTTATAATTTACTTCACTGCCCAGCAATATATAAGCTTCTTTTGACATTAGTTATGTTTCCCAACTTCAGAAACATTAAAATTAAAATTGAATGTTTTAGAAGTGAAAAAATATGGCCCATAACTTGTGCTAATTCGATAAAACCACATTCCCCATTTTTAGACTTGCCTAATATGTTGGACACATTTCACATATTTTGATGCACCCAGGTTGTTGCTATACTCTGACCAACAGAGTTGTACCTCTGATTTCTGATTTTAATAAAAGTATAAATCTCATATAAAATCGCTAGAAGTCATTATAAGAGACCTTCCAGGCCGATGAGGGGAGCTTGGTTTGAGTTGCTTGTAGCTCATATAAATACTGTTTATAAATCAGAAGTACACAAAAACAGAGTGTGCAAAATGTCCAATCAACTAAACTTTGTCTTGCTGATATCAACTTTCCAACTTAATTTAAGGTCTAAGTATAAAGGAAGGGGATAAATAAAAGTGAAATTAAACGTTGTAAGAATGGGTACATGGAGTCTATGAATGCCACTAATAACAACAAAAAGATATTACACAAGGGAAATCCAGTTCAGGGGAAATTGTTAAATACAAATTCAGATCTCTTCTTTTAAGGTAACGAAAAATATCCAAGGGAAAATATTTATATTGGGTATTTGGAAATGGGATAGGTTCTGTGGCTAAAGTGGACTGCTGGTAACTATTGGCACAATCTGGAAAAGAATAGAAGCAATAATTGAAGCCACAAAAATTAATTTTTTAAAAAATAGTCATCATAAATTAAATTGGAACTTGTGTTCAAGCTTAACAAATTTTGCACATGTAGCCATCAATTTCTTTATCAAACACATGTTCCTTGTATTCGTCAAACGTGACTAGGTCCAGCCAGCTCTGTATTGGGCAGTCTAGACAACACTACCCTAACATTGTTCTCAATGACCAGTCCTAACCCACCTTAATCCCACAGTCTAATTTGTTCTTCATTTCCGCAGTTTCCGATGGCATGATTTTTCTTTCCACTTACGGCCTTGCTTCTGCCTTCAGACTATAGTTTAGCTTCACTTCTATGCTCTTGTCTATAACTTGAATTATTTTTTTCTGTAATTATATAGTCTTCAGCAGCCCTGGGTGAAGACTCCACAAATGACCCTCTATCTCATTGCACCTCCCCATGACCACTGCCTTCTTCTATTTTAGGATGAATCCCTTCAGTGAGACTCACATCAATTGACTTAATAGGAGACCACTATGTCCTACAATGAAGAGAATAAGATTGAGTATTAAAAGCAAAGTTTAAATACAATAGAAAAACCTCTAAGATAAATATAAGTTGGGGCTTCCCTGGTGGCGCAGTGGTTGAGAGTCCGCCTGCCGATGCAGGGGACACTGGTTCGTGCCCCAGTCTGGGAAGATCCCACATGCCGCGGAGCAGCTGGGCCCGTGAGCCATGGCGTGAGAGGCCTGCGTACCACACACACACACA
Organism: Physeter macrocephalus; assembly: GCF_002837175.3. Taxonomy (NCBI): domain Eukaryota; kingdom Metazoa; phylum Chordata; class Mammalia; order Artiodactyla; family Physeteridae; genus Physeter; species Physeter macrocephalus. Next base: position 23,963,036 of record NC_041214.2, read on the forward strand.
CAAAAAGTTGTTCTTAAAATTTCATATATTTTCTTCATAATTTCTAGAGTATAACTCATGAATAAAGACTAAGCTTCCAAAATTTCAAAAGCATAAAAAGTGCCAGGCTATGAAATATCTATCCAATATCTATCTATATATCACGTGCTACCATAAATTCAACAAAATGCATGAACTCTACAAAATAATTGTATATAAAATCATTCATATATATTTATCAATCATATATAGTTTGTTAATTTATATATGAAATTTATATAAGCACACACACATGTAAACATGGCTAAGGTTATTTAGATATATTGACTAGAATGCACAAATAAGTAAAATAACTATATGTCAACAATTATAAAAAGTATATGCTTACAGAGCAAATCCTATGCAAATATAAGTAATATTAATTGCTTGGATTTGAAATTGTTAGAACAAAACAGATTTCATTTTTTTATGAAAGAATTAAATTTATTTTAAAATTTATACCATAAGTAATGACCAATCCCAACAGGTTTCAAACAACACCGTCAAAACCTTGATTTGAATCCTGGACCCCTTAGTCAAAAGTAGCAAAATAAATCTCCAGTAGAGAAAATTTTCTTCATTTTTTTGGAAACCTTTATATTGTATGAACTGCTTGTACAATATTAATCTTAAAAACCATAGATTTTCATTTCACTCAAAATGACATTTGTAAGAAGTCACATATATGTTAGCTATACAGCTTACAGTTTGGGCAAGTATAAAGAAAAAGAAAATTAAGTATTTTGCTCTGATCTCAAAATGATTCCACGGTAAAGAAAGTATATTTGAAACAAAATCACAGGGTTCTCACAGGCTTGGAGAAACTGATTTCTGTAACTAGTATCACCCACCTTTAGTGGCCAAGAGTCCAGGTGGATTCTAAAGTTAGACATGCTTATTTTGAGCTGTTAGCACCAGTTGCCAGACCACCGAAAATTCGGAAATAATCAGCCATTTGTTGGGAACCTCAGACACAAACCTGTGGCTAGAGAGATAAACAGAGAAACACATATTTCCAAATATTATCTCATAGTTTTTATCAGCAGTTCTGGAATCACTTGATTCACCTGCTAATTGAATAAACCCTGAAGTGCTCTTACCAAGTGACCACAATGCAAAACAGAATTCATCATCCCAAAATAGAATGGGAAATTTTGCTGCATATTAATCTAATAAATTAATAACATTATTATAGGTAGGAAAGGGGGGATATAAAAAATATATATACTCCCTGAGATGAGGGAGCTAACTCTGTCACCCAACCCCCTCCATCAGGAAATATTCTCTTTTGAACACCATGGAGGATGCTGTGGGCCAGGGCTGGGGCCAGGTCCAGGTGGGTGGAGTAATTTTTTTTAGCCTTTATCTGCATTTTTTTTTGAAACCAAAAGGTATTTAGAAACCACCTTCTGTAGTGATTTGGCTCAGCCAATGCATTCACTTTAGACAATAAAATGGCAAAATATATCCAAAGAAACTTTAAGTGAGGGCACCATGATGGCATCAATGTGACCTTAACATGCACTCAGACGACTGGTTTGGGTTTAAAAGTTCCTTTGTGCGTCTGATACTGGGTAGCCTGTCCACAAACTGAATTACACACTGCAGGTTGGAACAAATACTTCTAGTCTGGCAAAATCACAAGGCATACAGGAACAGTACTGGATTTCACGTCTCTCTAGCATCCATGGGTTAAGCTGAGAATGAAGGTTTTGACACAACAGTGATTTGTGAACTTGAACTTAGGAACTTAAGCCTCAGAAAAAAGGGCCTACAATGGAGTACAAGGGGAAGGAAAAGTCCATCCAGTTGACAATATTATAAAATACTTGTATCAAAATGGACCTAAAGGAATAGGTAAGATTTTAGCAAGTCAACAAGGATGAAATAGCATGCTTATCAGAGGGAACAACAGTGGCAAAGAGGTTTATGTTGAGGAAATAGCCATCCAGATGCAGGAGAGCAATAACAGCCCCTTCCAATGTTTAAGAACTGTATACCAAGTACAGCCAGTATTCTACACAGTTAGATCTAATACCTGTGGTCTCATTTCCCAACTAAGATCATGGGAATAACAGTATTAACATCCTCATCATTTTACAGATGAAGAAATGAAGGCACAAAATGTCCCCATAACTTGCCTCGGAGAGCACAACAGGTACAGGAGCTGGAATGTGAACTGAGGTAGAGCGATTGTCAAGTCCACATTCCTAACCACTAGGGTATACTACCTACTGGGCAAACAGGAGGACTTAAACCGGGGTCCTTGCTGGCCTCCTAGACTGAAGAGTTTGTACAGGCATTTCTCCAACAGTGTGAGTTTTTGTAATGTGAATTGGAAAGAACATGACTGAATAATTAAGGAGCAAGTTTGGCTCTACTCCAGCCACTGTTGGGTAGAATATTACTCTCACTGGGAGGAAGCACCTTGCTCAGTGGAAAAACGCTCCTGAGTAAACAGTGAAGGAACTCACACCTGCTTGGCACGCAGTAAATGGATGCTCAGCTGGCGTCCTTTCTTCTGTTTCCTGCTGGAGGTTGTAAACAGCATTACCACTCATTTTGATTGTACAAAGTTTATTGATTCTTGTCTGATCTTACATGCTCTTCGGAATTTTCCCAGGGATGTTTCAGTTTATGTTTGCCCGCTTTGATCAATACAGTTTATTATTTTTAGTTTTCACAAATATGACTATGGCCATTTCTAAGATCTTCATATTGAAATAACTGGGAAAAAAAAATAATTTGGTCATTGCTGGTCTGGCATAATTTACTCCCTCCCTCACCTACCACCACCCCAGCACACGCCCATTTAAACAGTTTTATGATGCAATTTTTGAAAATATGAATTTTTAATAATAGAACTGCCATATACTAGCAAAAGAGATTTAATTCAAAATTCAGCACGCAGTGTGGAAGCATTACCCACTGAGCGGGTAAGTGTTATATTAGGAACCATGAATCAGAAAGATTAAACACCCTGTGTAGATGCTTTGCAGTGAGGCAAAAAGAAGAAATGGAGAAAAATAAGGATGAGTCAAAGATGCCTGCATTTGCAATCTATGTGTCTGGGGGAATAGCAGTAACATTAATAACCTCAACCACGAAGACATAGGACAAGTGTGATAAAAACATCTCAACTAACCATAATTTAGAAATACACATAATTCTCCTTTCATGAAATTTAGTTGTCTGTAACAAATTCAAATGTCACATTGTTTCCCCAAGGGCACATATTCCAGCCTAAAAAAATACTTATAAGAAACAATTAAAATCAGTCCCGTTGATAATTTAGCTCTTTCCATAGGCACCCAGTTTCTCTGTGTTTTTGAAGAAGCCGCACCTAACGCTATGAATAGACAATTATGTGCAAGGCCTATTATAAAGTACCTCTTGGTTAAACTCATTTATGCTGTGTTACCATGGAGTTTAACTCTTAGTAATAAAGCATAAAAGCAGTACCAAAATTGCACTTAAAATCCATCTACTTATTGGAAGTCTCTTTAATTCTTCTACTGATATTAGTCCCCACAATATATTTGCAATAATCAAAATTAGAATTAATTCAGCTGTTGGAGATCAAATATTAATCCTAAGGCATTTTCTCACAGGCATAGACCTTTGAAAACTAAAATTAATTATCTAGTTATATCAGCAACAAATCAAAGATAAAATTTTGGAGGGGGCCTTTGCCACAGATGTAATTATTGATCTGTTTTCCAACACACAAAAAAAGTGTTCCTAGTAATCTATAAATGTGCTTTTGATAGTCTTTCAGTGGAATTGATAAATTATGGATTAACCTCAACTCACCTTCCTTAGTCGAACTAATGTCTAGAAATCCTCTAAATGCAATAATCAATTGGAATATGTCTGAACAGTCTGACGTTATCCCTCGACAAATACCTTTGTTCTCTTGCGAGTTAGTATGATGTACGCAACTTCAGTTTGTGTCTATAGGAGACATTTCCTATGAGGTAAGAACAGATCGTGGTATCAATGCATTGCCCAAGTTTATTTTGAATTCTAAACCTTAATTCTTAAATCTTAACAGAATGATTTTGTTTGGTAAGCATTATTTTATTAACTTCCAAGGCAGGAATAAATCTGGTTACTCTGATAACTACCTGAAAGGATTGAATAAGATCTTAATAAACAATCTGAATAAGATAGATATGTGGGTAGCTCTTCCATGTAAGCAAAAACATTCATTGAATAATTGACAATTCAACAAGACTTTAATGATCATTGAGGTTTGTTTTTTTATTTTCATGATTCCTTCTACTACATCCATACTTCTATTTATGGTGAGAAAGTATATCTAATTGCTTACCCGTCTTTATTCATTTCCTCTTCCAGCTGCTATAAATGTATGGTTTTATCCCATAGTTTCATTTAGTTTCATATAAGAGATCTGTAGGATTATAGCAATCTCCTATACCTCCTATTCAATGAAGGTGATTATTTTCCCTCAAATGAAAAAGCTGGTGTGGGTGGGGACAGTGCATTTGGAAATACCATACCAAAAGTTAGCCCAGGGATGACTAGAAAATATGACTCTGCCATAATAAGACATCAGAGTAGATCTAGGGATCCACCTACTGTAGAAAAACAGAGCTAATCTGATAAAGGGCTGTTTGAAGCAAATTGACTCTGAAGCATTTGCTCCCTGTGGGACAAGGCAGACCTGTCTGGTTCTCTTGGCCGCCACTGAGCCTACTTTTGGAAACAACACCTGATAAATAACCAGTCACCTACCTGTAATGTCCCTTTGCCTTCAACAGAATTTAATCCCCTAAAAAACAATGGCTTTCTACTTTAGATGCATATCAAATACCTAGGGAATATCTTGGTCTGGGAGTTATCCAAAACCAATTAAATCAAAATCTCAGGATGGAAGTTGGAGCAGAATTTGGTGTTTTGTAAGGGTTCTTTGTGGTTGAGAATCACTGCCCTAAGACATAGGCCACATGTGCATGTGTCTTATTCTCCTGCTCCTAGCCACTTTGCCATGTCTTGACCCTGCTCCAGTGGGATGCCCATGACCAGCCCAGATCACCCATTGCCTGGTTTGCTGCCCCCCAACATATTGGACTGGGGCCAGTGGTTGTGTTTTGATACATCCTTGTTGAAAATCAAGGATAGAGAATTTAGGGGAAGAATTAAAACATAGTCACAGAATAAGAGGACTAAAAATAAATTATTCTGAAGCAAAGAAAGCAAACAAATGCTGAAGAGTTCATGCATAATGTACAAGGGAGCAGAAATAAGCCTTATTAAGGAAGCATACTATATAGAGTATAGATACCAAAATCTTTACCCAATTGTGAGTAAGGCTCCCCCCATCCAGATATCCATCTCTAACAATCCTTGAAGAGTCTACTTAATGCAAGACTTTATAAAGACAGATGTTGATTGACAAGGACTGAATGTGTTCAGTGGAATAAGAATAATACAGTCGGCTTCTGGATAAGCACACACAAAACCTACACAAGTGATACAATTTTGCTATTAACTATGAGTTTCTCCTCTCTAATTGGTGGACTCCTTAATCTCGTGAAGGCAAAGTAGTTGCTTCTCATGGGCCACCTCTGCTACATAGGTTAGAAATGATAACCTCAGGTATGTACTGAGGAGGATTGTTGAGGCATGCTAGGATCAACAGGAAACAAATACCCTAATGAATCAGCAAAGCCTGAAACGGTGCAGGAGAGTGTCTGCTGGCACATGGACATGTACTTGCTGACCTTGTCTTAGCCATGTGTACATAACTAACACCCATGCCCCTCACCTCATCCTTCTGGGTTGTTTTCCCCATCCCTTTTATCAGGTTCTGCTTAATTTACTGATCTTCTTTCTGTATTCAAGAGTTCTAATATGCTATACCAGAGGTCCCCAACCCCCAGTTCCTGTTAGGAACTGGACCGCACAGCAGGAGGTGAGTGAGGTCTTGGGGCTGAAATGATCTGGAGATGGGGGAGGGAAAGGGACTGGAGGGGAGATGAGTTCTAAGAATTTCTGATCTTAATTTAAAAGACCTGAAGATTTTCTCTTTCTCTCTTTTTCTAATATATTCTGGAAAATGCTTGCCACCAATAACATATGTTCCAGAAATAGCCTTGTTTTCCTTTTTGCAAAGCACTATCCCCTTGTTTTTTTCTCTCCCTACTTGGAGCTGACCTGCCATAGTGGGAAGGGATTTCTATTCTGCTGTAGAATGAGTGAGAAAAAACAACCTTCAATTCAAGTCTAAGCGCAAAACACACCTCCACCAGAGGTGAAAGACCCTGTGCAGCTTTAAGTCTGAAGCGAATAAGAACTTTACTTGTAATGCTTTCATACCCACTTCCACTTAGACTACACTAAAATTATTGTGGAAATCATGACCTAAATTCCTCTAACATGTTTATTCAGCTATTTCATAAGTAATAGTTAGTTTCATACAACATAATTTTTGTCAGTATTAGCATATTTCTCAGTCCCACACATAAAATCTGTGAGATGGAAAGCCGATAAAAAGTACAATAGAATTGCTGAATTTCAGAAGGTGTCTATAAATTTAGTATAGAACCTAAAATGAAAAAACCAGGGCATATTAGTTGGTATCTAATGTATAGTTGGTATCTATACATTTATTAAATAAATGTATCCTGTTTCCTATAAGATTTTGTTGTCTAATGTTATTAAACTCATACAAACATACTAAGTAAAGAACTTCAATTCCTCCATATTCTGGATAAAATTTAGATAAGTTTTAAATAAATTTATGACATGAAATGAAGCTATCTTGATTAATTAAGGTGCTACAATGATGGAAATAAAGACCTTAATGAAAAAATAGGCAAAACTGTGACAATATTTATCAAGGAAAAATGACAAAATGGGCACAATTAAGTAGTATTAGGAAAAAGAAATGAGTTCATAACTATAGATTAAGTAGAGGGTTTTTTGATCATAAAGGAGTAGTAAGATAAACTTTATGCCAATAATTTTTTAATAGATTAAAGAAATAACTTCTTGGTAAATTATAACTTACCAAAATAGAATAAGAAAGTGAAAACTTGACCTAGAACTATTTAAGTTTGTTAAAAACGTATTGCTCATGAATTTCTGTTTAATGAAAGGCACCATTAAGAGAATAAAAAGACAACTCATAGAAAACAAGAATGAATAAGCAAGTCAAAGAATAGAAAATATTTGTATAAATATAACAGTAAAGATCTCGAACTCAGAGCATGTACATATGTGTGTATATGTATATATGTATGCAAGTGTGTGTATGTGTAGTTATATATTCCTGTAATGTTTTGAAAGGAGATAAACACACAGCCAATAGAAAATAGGTAAAGTATTTGAACAAGTAGTTTACAAAAGAGGATATCTAAATGGCCAGTAAACATAAAAAGATATGTTAAATTTCACCAGTGATGAGGGAAATGCAGATTAAAACTTCAATGAGATAGCACTATTCATTCACTGAGAGAGTTAAATTAAAAGACTGACAATGCTAAGTGATGACAAAGATGTGAAACAACTAGAGCTGTACAGCTGGTGAGATCGTAAATTGGTTCAATTGCTATGGAAAACTGGCAGTATCCACTAAAGATGCCTTATGCATTCCCCATGACTCAGAAATTCTACTCCTTTGCATTTGTCCAACTGAAATGTACATGTGCGTTTATGTGTATATGTATAGAAATACTAGAAAAACACTTATAGTAGACTATTAAGAACCAAATACTAGAACAACCCAAATATCCACTAACAGTAAAATGGATGAATAAATTATAATATATTAAGAGGACTTTGTTAGTGTTAACTTAGTCATAATTTTATTAGTGTATAGCTTCTTCCCAAATGACATAACAAAAAAGCAATTATAAAGCACACACACACACACACACACTCACACACACACACACACTCACACACACATCATTTCCTAAAGCACTAGCGTGTTGAAATCCAAAATATCATTATGGTTTCCCATTTGGAAGGAAAAGAACATAGCTTGAGCAACGAACTAATCAAATGAGATATCAGATAACAAAAAAATATATATTCACCTGGGGGAATACTATAAAGTAGAGAATAAATGAACTACAGCTCATGCAGTAACATGAATTTCATAAAAGTAACATTAAACAAAAGAAGCCAAATACAAAAGAGTTCATAGTATATGATTTCACTTATATAAAGTTCAAAACTAATCTAAAGTGTTTTAAAGAACACTTTTGTTCAACTTTGAGTGTACCCACGCAAGTGTATATGGTGAACAAACCTAGGCTCTGGAATTTTACACAACCCGTCATGGACTTGTTTGAAACCAGGCTTCCAGTTAGCAGTAAAGTGAAACTTGGTAGTGGCCACTTGCAAAGAGGAGTTTACGACCCACCTTGTAAGTCACCCAGAGACCTGAACTCAAGAAGTTGCCTGACTTTGTACATTCTCCTTTTTAAATCTATGTCAAGTTTTTTCAATTTCCACACAAAGAAAAACTGCATTTGTACTTGAATGGTGCTCCTCTTCTGTGTCAGGCATGCAAGTAAATTCAGCTTTATTTTAGATTGTTATTTAGTAGTCTTTATTTTTTTTAGCCTAACAGTTGGTAGAGGTCAGGATACTAGAGGCACTTAAAAGGGAGTTATAAGATGTGTTTGGGAGGTGCTGGTAGTACCCTGGTTCTCGACCTGTGGTGGTTACATACCTGTGTTAATTCTTTGTAAATTTGTTGAGCTCTACTTTTATAATTTCAGTGTATGTTATAATTCAACAAAATTCACTTTAAGAAATACAGAATTGTGTAGCAGTTAAAAATGTTCCAAACAAAACAAAACGAAACTACCTCTCAAAAGCACACAAGGCTGAGATGATTTACAGGCAAGTTCCACTAAACTTTTAAAGAACAGATAGATCCAAACCTTGCTCGAGGGAATAGAAATATAAAGACTGTGCCCCTATTCATTTTTTCCAGGCTAGTATAACCTTGATAGCAAAAACTAGACTGTGTAAGAAAAGCAAGTTATGAACAGATCTCTCATATGAATATGACACAAAAATCTTTTTAAAAAATCTAAAGTTAGCAGAGAAATGAACAAACGAGGAACACAGAGGTATTAGAGAAGTAAAACAAACGAACAGTAAATAAAATTCATGTATCCAAAATCCGAATTTAGGTTCAGTGAATTTCATATTTGGGTTCTGTGTAACCTCATATAATTTAGATATTCATGGGGACTATCTTAGAATCTCAGAAACATCTAAAGATGCATGTAAATCTTGCACAATGTTTTTCTTTAAAAAGATCTGATTTCTACATTATCCAATTAACCTTTTTCCTAAGAAGCAGCAAGGAACAAGAGCATGGAGAGAGTGAGGTGAGGTTTGACTATGCTGTTTTATCTATTCGCCATACTCTTGAAGTGAGCAAAGCCTGTCCATGGGTCTGGCTGCTCCAAATCAGAGGAAATAAGTCCTTATGCCTCAGAGTGTGGCCTCCAGACCAGCAGCATAAGTACCACCTGGGAAGTTGTTAGGAATGGATATTTTCAGGCCCCAAGTAAGATTTAACTAAATCAGGAACTCTGGAGATGGGGACTCACACACACACACACACACTCACACACACATCATTTCCTAAAGCACTAGCGTGTTGAAATCCAAAATATCATTATGGTTTCCCATTTGGAAGGAAAAGAACATAGCTTGAGCAACGAACTAATCAAATGAGATATCAGATAACAAAAAAATATATATTCACCTGGGGGAATACTATAAAGTAGAGAATAAATGAACTACAGCTCATGCAGTAACATGAATTTCATAAAAGTAACATTAAACAAAAGAAGCCAAATACAAAAGAGTTCATAGTATATGATTTCACTTATATAAAGTTCAAAACTAATCTAAAGTGTTTTAAAGAACACTTTTGTTCAACTTTGAGTGTACCCACGCAAGTGTATATGGTGAACAAACCTAGGCTCTGGAATTTTACACAACCCGTCATGGACTTGTTTGAAACCAGGCTTCCAGTTAGCAGTAAAGTGAAACTTGGTAGTGGCCACTTGCAAAGAGGAGTTTACGACCCACCTTGTAAGTCACCCAGAGACCTGAACTCAAGAAGTTGCCTGACTTTGTACATTCTCCTTTTTAAATCTATGTCAAGTTTTTTCAATTTCCACACAAAGAAAAACTGCATTTGTACTTGAATGGTGCTCCTCTTCTGTGTCAGGCATGCAAGTAAATTCAGCTTTATTTTAGATTGTTATTTAGTAGTCTTTATTTTTTTTAGCCTAACAGTTGGTAGAGGTCAGGATACTAGAGGCACTTAAAAGGGAGTTATAAGATGTGTTTGGGAGGTGCTGGTAGTACCCTGGTTCTCGACCTGTGGTGGTTACATACCTGTGTTAATTCTTTGTAAATTTGTTGAGCTCTACTTTTATAATTTCAGTGTATGTTATAATTCAACAAAATTCACTTTAAGAAATACAGAATTGTGTAGCAGTTAAAAATGTTCCAAACAAAACAAAACGAAACTACCTCTCAAAAGCACACAAGGCTGAGATGATTTACAGGCAAGTTCCACTAAACTTTTAAAGAACAGATAGATCCAAACCTTGCTCGAGGGAATAGAAATATAAAGACTGTGCCCCTATTCATTTTTTCCAGGCTAGTATAACCTTGATAGCAAAAACTAGACTGTGTAAGAAAAGCAAGTTATGAACAGATCTCTCATATGAATATGACACAAAAATCTTTTTAAAAAATCTAAAGTTAGCAGAGAAATGAACAAACGAGGAACACAGAGGTATTAGAGAAGTAAAACAAACGAACAGTAAATAAAATTCATGTATCCAAAATCCGAATTTAGGTTCAGTGAATTTCATATTTGGGTTCTGTGTAACCTCATATAATTTAGATATTCATGGGGACTATCTTAGAATCTCAGAAACATCTAAAGATGCATGTAAATCTTGCACAATGTTTTTCTTTAAAAAGATCTGATTTCTACATTATCCAATTAACCTTTTTCCTAAGAAGCAGCAAGGAACAAGAGCATGGAGAGAGTGAGGTGAGGTTTGACTATGCTGTTTTATCTATTCGCCATACTCTTGAAGTGAGCAAAGCCTGTCCATGGGTCTGGCTGCTCCAAATCAGAGGAAATAAGTCCTTATGCCTCAGAGTGTGGCCTCCAGACCAGCAGCATAAGTACCACCTGGGAAGTTGTTAGGAATGGATATTTTCAGGCCCCAAGTAAGATTTAACTAAATCAGGAACTCTGGAGATGGGGCCCAACAAGTTGCGTGTAACAAGCTCTCCGGAGATTCTGATGCCATTTAAGGTCTGAGAACCACTGTCCTAGAGTAACAGTCTCTGTTCCAAATGGGCAAACTGTATCTGCTGCCATATCTTCTTTCTTTCTATTTAGTCCAAGAGATAAAACCATGAGGAAGACAGTGTTGAAAGGAGGTGTCTCCCCCACCAAAGAAGGATAACTTTTAAATAGAAATGGAGAGAACTGACCCATGTTTAGCTTTTCTAAATATGTGAGACTATCGTGAACTATAAAAACAACTTATGAAAATGTATTCTGAGTTACTTGGGTTGAGACTTTTTGAATAAGAACCTTTATCATTTTTTAATTACACAATGATGTTTAGTAATTGTAGAAAATATGATAATACAGATAAGCAAACAAAATGAAACAATAAACCTGTAATCCCATCATCTACAGACAATCTTTTTAAAATTACTTATAAATTAATTTAATAGTATGTTTTAATAACTAGTAGGGCAAATCCTATGTCATTATTCTTACTTCATAATTTTCTTAACTATACTTAGCGTAAGACCTTGATGCTCACTCTTCCAGATTTTAAATAAAAGCTGGTGTCATACAGCATCTATAATTTTGTAACCTATATTTTATGCAGAAAAATAATAATGAATCTATCTACATCTCTTTCTATAACAATACATTATATTCTATAGCATTTTAATTATTGCATATCATTATATTGATTAAATGTGTCACAATGTACTCAGTCTATTCTTGAACATACAATATTCCCAATCCTTTAATACTATAATGAACATCCTTGTAGCAAATATTTCCTCATATACTAAAAGTAGAATGTTAATGGAGGTTTTTGTTTGTTTATTCTCTCTCTTTCCCTCTTTCTCTCCCTCTCTCTCTCTCATACACACACACACAATTGCTGTTCTTTTAAAAAAAACTTTTTCAGCATTATATGTATCTTTAGATCACTCAACAATGGGTATTATCTCCTCTGAGCTTTTTCAAGTTGATATTAAATAGAATGTGGTAAAATATTCTGGTTCTATTTACTTAAATATAAGTATGGTTGACTAATTTTAAGGTGTTCATTGGCTGTTTTTCTTCTTTTGTAAATAATTTATTCATATACTCTACCCACTTCCCTATCTTTTAAAAGTTGTGGGGTTTTTACATTGCAAAAGTAATACATACATGGGTTCTGCTATTTTAAAAAGGTCAAACTAATAGTAGATGTAGAATAAAACTCCCTTTAATCTCCTACTTCACCTCAATCCCATTCTCTTCCCCAGAGATACACATTACTTGCAATTTGGTGTATAGCAAATATCTTTTAATCACTTATTCTAGTCATTTACACATATACTATTATATTGTCCATTTTTTACAAGATTTGAATCATACACAGAGTTCTCTTTCTCTTTTCCCTTTCTCACGATTCCATGAGAATTTTTCCATGTCTGTACATAATGGAATGTATGTACCATAATTTTAAAACTAATTCTTTTACAGCTGAATGTTTCCATTGTTTTCAATGTTTTAATATTGTAGACAGCATCAGTGTTTTATATATAATCTTGTGCATGTAACCAGTGTGTTAAGTATGACTTAGAGTAAAATTTAAAAAAAATTTTGTCAGTTACCTATCTATTCAAATCCTCTGAGGGGTATTTATCCTACCCCCGGGATAAGTAATCTCCATAAGGCCCCTAATGTTATCTCTTGGACATTTAGTTAATTATTCCCCTTAATATGCATGCTAAGCACTTTCCACGTGTATTCTGTCAGTCTTTGTAAAAACCATAGGAATTAGGCATTATGATAATGCCAGTCAATATTTGAGATGAAGAAACTGAAGAACAGGGCTTACATAAGGGTCACTTAGCAAATTGTGGAGTCAGGATTTGAACCTTTGAAGATTCTCTTTATTTATTTATTTATTTTTGTGGTACGCGGGCCTCTCACCGTTGTGGCCTCTCCCGTTGCGGAGCATAGGCTCCGGACGCGCAGGCTCAGCGGCCATGGCTCACGGGCCCAGCCGCTCCGCGGCATGTGGGATCCTCCCGGACCGGGGCACGAACCCGTGTCCCCTGCATCGGCAGGCGGACTCTCAACCACTGCGCCACCAAGGAAGCCCTGACGATTCTCTTTAAATCCCACACTCTTAACCACCACACTCAACTCAAAGTTATAAAAATGTTCTCATTTTCTTTTAAAATCTGTATTGTTTTTATCTTTCATGTCTAAGCCTGTAATTCATCTGTAATTGAATTTTGCACAGTGAGAGATAGGAGACTACAGTGTGTTGAAAAGTGTCTCCCCAAAATCCATGTCTACTTAGAAATTCAGAATGTGACCTTATTGGAAGGAGGACATTTACAGAAATAATTAAGGATCAAGATGAGATCATAGTGGATTAGGATGGACCCTAAATCCAATGAGATGGTCCTTATGGAAAAGACAGAAAAGGACAATACAGACACACACAGAGAAGAAAGCAACGTGAAGACAGAAGCAGAGATTGGAATGTTGTGTCTACAAGCCAAGGAACACCAGGGATTACTGGCAATCATCAGAAGCTAGGACAGAGGCATGGGACAGTCTCTCACTTAGAGGCTCCAGAAGGAACCAACACCTTGATTTTGGATTTCTGGACTCCTGAACTGTGTAAAGAATAAATTTCTATTGTTTTAAGCCACCCAATTTGTGGTAATTTGTTATCGCAGCCCTGAAAAACTAACACAGGGATAAAATTATTTTGTCTTTTAGACAGACATCAAATTGACCCAGCACCGTTTATTGAAAAATCATACTTTATCTACAATATTGTATTATCACCTTTGCCATAAATCAGGCAACTAAGTTTGGGTCACTTTCAGGATTCTCTATTCTGTTTCATTGATCTGTACCATATCAACTTAATTACTATAGTTTTATAAGAGCTATTTTTTTTCTGGAAATTTAAGTTCTTTAGCTTTGTTTTTCTCCAAGATGGTCCTGGTTTTGCCTTATGATATTCATTTCAATATATATTTTAAAATCAGCTTAGCAATTTCGATAAAAAAATCCTCCATTGAGAGAATTGGCATCTTTACAGTATTAAGTCTTTCAACTGATCAACAAGGTACAGGGATAGTTAGGGAGTTTGGGATTGACATGTACACACTGCTATATTTAAAATGGATAACCAACAAGGACCCACTGTATAGCACAGGGAACTCTGCTCAATATTATGTAACAACCTAAATGGGAAAAGAATTTGAAAAAGAATAGATACATGTAGGTGTATATCTGAATCACTTTGCTGTACACCTGAAACTAACACAACATTGTTAATCAACTATACTCCAATATAAAATAAAAAGTTTAAAAAATCCAAGCTATATCCTTCCATTAATTTATATATTCATTAACAGTTCTTAACAATATTTTGTGGAATTCAGTATAAACAGTTTGCACATTTTTTTTACCTAACTGTTCTATATCTGATCCTTTCTGATATTACCATGAATAATGTCATTTTTAGATATGCTAACTCTCTACTTACTTATTGCCTAAATATACAGAAATGCAAAATATTTTCACATATTGATCTTGTATCCAGTGACTTTGCTAAATTCCTTATGTAATTTTCATTGTTTATCTTGAATTCTCTTGGATTTTCTATGAATTTGATCCTGTTGTCACAAATAGTGACAGTTTTATTTCCTCATTCTCAATCCTTATAGTTTCTACTTTTTCATGCTTTATTATTCTGGCCAAAACTCCATTGAAAGGATGAATAAAAGTGGTGACGGCGGACAAACTTACTTTGTTTCAGCCCCTTCCTCAGCTCCGGTCTAATACAAACAGACTTGCTCACTGAGCCCCTCTGAGTCTTCCAAGTGGAAGCAGAGGATGGGGGAGGACATGCAGGGAAGGTCTGCCTTGACTGGCTTTGTTGTACTCTACCATTGCATTGTTCTCATCTGGTCAGAGCAGATACTCAAGTCAGAATCAGCGCTCCTTGGAGATTCCTTAGCATTGATAATCTCCCCTGTAGTCTCGTTAGGCAGACAGTGCCTCCTCTAGTCAACCCCTGGTTTCTCTATAATTCCACACAGATTTCCTCTGGCTCTCATCCTTATCCATCTTCCAGGAAGCCCTCTTGGTTCCATTTCCTCTAAGATGGCTCTGGGCCAGCCCCCTTCCCATGCTTGCTCAAAGGAAGTATCCATGCAGCCTTTGTACCTTCAAAGGGCCAAAGAGACCATCTCTTCTTGCTCTCCCATGAAAGCCCCCATCCAGCCTGTCTCTCACTTCAGGCTTTTCTGGCTGTAGATCTAGCCCGGGTACCTACACCTCATCAATTCCAGAGGACACAGGTCAACAGTCTGAGTGGTTTCCTTGGAGTCTTTCTCACTGGGGTTAAATTAAAATGGGTGTATTCTGTTCTCCTCGCCCACATCATCGAGGGAACAGAAGATGCAACAGTACTCCAGACTCTTTCAAAAGACTCTCTCTCAACTTGCTTTATGTAAAGTAGGTACTGAACTGAGGAAAACAAACCAGTTTCCAGTCCTCTATATCTTCTCATCTTCCCTTCACATCTTCCCTTGGAGTACTTCTGACCTATTTTTTTGAAAATTCTGCAGAAATTAAGACAGAGGAAATCAGTTTTACTATTATTAGGAATGTGTAAACATTTGCCCATTTATGCATTGAGAAGTTTTTATTGTAGGTTTTTATTTTATAAAAATTCTTAATAATTAAGAATATCTAACCATAACCATTTGTCATAATTTTCCCAATTTAATATGTCATCCACCTTTATTATCTGAGTTAAGAAAAACTCATGGACTAATTTAGATAAAAACATTGTATACAAAAACTTGTATTTGGTTACTACTTACTAAACAGAACAAATTATGTGAGAAACTTTATAACATAAAATTGACTAGTGTCATATGTTGCTTTGTCTAAAGCTAAATACCATCATATTAAACCACTATACGTTGGACTTTAGCTCTTCACTCCAAATACCCAGGACCCTATGTACATTTCTGAAGACTTGTGCACTTCCTGTCCTGCTATGGGTGCAGAAAGCTTCAGTGTTAAGCACTGTTTTTTTAGGCTAGAACGTTGCCTCAATTGCTTTACTTCTTAGACTGTAATTACAATGCTTGGACCTTACACTGACATAGTATTCATTAGAAATACTATACTGGGCAGGCAAAAAACCAAAAAAACAAAAAAACAAAAAAAAAAAAAAACAAAAAAAGCTTCTCTGTACTTTAGCTTCTGGCTAACTGTGGAAGAAGGGCTCCATTGCCATGGTAGCTATGCAAACAACATCCCTCTTGCATAGTAATGTTCTTACTCTGAAAAGACTAGCTGGCCCACATGCCTAGGCTGCATGAAAACACCTAATTAGCCCTTCTAGTGCAGCAATTCAAGGCAACCCTGCATGTTGTTCTTCACAGAAAACTGATATTATTCTGTAAATTAGTGCTTCACCTTCCAGCAGGGTCCAAGTTGAAATCTTACTTCAAAAGTCTTCTGAAGGGGGAAGTGAATCAAATATTCTGTCCTTTGCTTCTTAACTTTTAAAATACACATTAAAGTAACAGAATGAACTGTTAAATAGTCTTTTTTTATCCATTTGGTCTACTCACACCCTAATTAGATCAATCCTCTGATGGTACAAAACTTAAATAAAATACTTCCTCACTTTTGTCAGTCTACTCCTTTATTTTTAGAAAAGGTCATTTTCTAAATTGCATTCATATATAGATTGGGAAGTAAATCATTCATCATAACATGGTTATCCATATTTCTCATTTCAAACAATCATGTCTTTTGGATCAGGGAAAAAAATGAAAGGATAAATATTCCCTTGGTTGATACTGTAGTTTCAAAAATATAAAATGGTATCTCTAACACAAATACAAAGATGTCCACATTCAGATTTTGTACTTCTTCTACCTCTCCTACCTCTTCCTCTTTATTATTCTCTCTTCAGTCTTTAAACCTCAGAGTTTCTGAAGCCCAGTAACACACCCTTTTCCTACTCCATACCCTCAATTTCTAAGTGACTTCATCCACCCATGGATTCAGTTAAAATCTCTTGTATTTATATCTCAGGACAGATGCCACCTCTGAGGTTCACACAAACATATGCCATCATAACTTGTCCTTTTATTGAAGCTTACCAGCATTCTCAGTTGCTTCTTTCCCAAAACGGAACCCCTGCTTGGCTGTGCTAAGCTGGGCTTCTTCAAAGATTCTCCATCTCAGCAAGAAATGTTGTCATAGTTCACCTACTATAACAAACACCCTAGACTGGGTGGCTTAGACAACAAACATTTAATTCTCACAATTCTAGAGTCTGAGAAGTCCAAGATCAAGGGGCTGACAGAATCAGTGTCTGGTGAGGACACACTTCACTTCCTGGTTTGAGGACAGCTGCCCGACTGTTATATCCTCACATGGCGGAGAGAAAGAACATCTCTCACATGTCTCTTCTTATAAGGGCACTAATCCTATTCCTGAGGGCTCTCCCCTCATGATCTAATTACTTCCCAAAGGCCCCATCCCCTAATACCATTGCATTGAAGATTGGAATTTCAACCTACAAATTTGAGTTGGGGGAAGACACAAACATTCAGTCCATAGTAAACTTGGAATCATCCTTGATATCTCTCCTTTCCTTTCTATGTGGGTTCAGTCACCTCCTAAAAAAGCTCTCAAGTCTGTCCATTTCTTTCCAATGAACATTGCCACCCCAGTGTAAGTGACTTTTGTCTCTTACTGGGAGACTAATAGAACAATACCTTCCTAATTGTCCTGTTGACCCTACTACATTATTCTACACACTGTAGACTTTGTTGTTATTTTAAAATGTGAGTCCAATCATGTCAACTTCAGACTTATCTAAACACCATTGTGCCTTCCCATTTTTCTTAGAATAAAGCTAGAATATACTTAGGCTCCCCATGATCCAACCTGTGGTCTCTCTCACTGGTCTAATTTGACCTGCTCTCCTTTCTTACTATCCGTGTTCCCTTTTCTTTCATTGCTGAGAACATTTTCATCACTATCCCACCCTTGGGCTTTCGTACATGCCATCACCTTGACCTGGCACTCTGTCTCCACCTCACACTCCCTTTACCTAATTGATGACTCCTATGGTGACACAAAGACATGACACCCAAGTCCCCTCAAGAAGGAATTTGTTGTCGCAACGTCTGGGAGTACCGGTGACAGCTTCAACTGTTAGCCAGTTCAGGAATTGCCTCAGCTGCAGGGAACTTTTTTGGCCAAGGTCATGCCCTTTTTGGAGAGGACCACAAACAACGACTGTTGCAGGTGAAGGATAACAAGACAACTTTGATGGGACATGGTAGCTCTGGAGCTCCTGGTGAGGTCAGCTGAGACCTGCATCACAACTTGATTTCTCCCTCTGCTGAATCCTGTTCCTTTCTCTTCCTTCCACAAATGTGGATCCTGATGACTCTCTCTAGTAAACATTCTGCCCACTAATCACAGTCTGCTTCCAATTACTCCTCCTCTAGAGGTCTACTTAGATATCACTTCCTGAAGGAAGCTGTGTATTAGTTTTCTAGGGCTGCCAAAACAAATAGCCCTCGGTGACTTGTAACAACAAAAATGTATTCTCTCAAATTTCTGGAGACTAGAACTCTGAAATCAATGTGTCGGCTGGGCTACAGTCTCTCTGAACGCTGTAGGGGAGGATCCTTCCCTGCATCTAATAGCTTTTAGTGGTAGCTGGCGACGCTTTGCATTCCTTGGCTTACGGATGTATCACTCTAATCTCTGCCTCCTTCTTCCCTGCCTACAAATTTCCCTCTGCTTATAAGGACTCCAGTCATATTAGATTTAGAGCCCACCCTAACCCAGGATGACCTCATCTCACCTTGATGACCTCAGCAAAGATTCTGTCTCTAAATAAAGTTACACACCCAGGTTCCAGGGGTTAGGACTTTGCCATATCTTTTAGGAGACACAATTTAACTGCTAAGATGTGTTACTGAGGACATATTTGGATGTCAGTAACATAAATTGTAGTAAGTATTTGTCATTCTTTCTTCTGACCAAATGTCTTTGAACAGTATCCTGCTATTTAAGATATTTGCCTAATACTCACCATAGAAGTCCAACATGTGTTTTCCCAGCCTCCTTTGCAGTAAGGATGAAGGTATGTAACTTCTGTCATCAGAGACATTCCTGCCAAACACAGAATTGGAAGCCAGTGGTGCAAAGAAACACTCTCTGTGAAGAATCTGTTTTGGCAAGGAAAGTGACAGAGACATCCAATTTCCAGAGGCAGGAGCACTGGAGTCTCGATACTGTCAACTGCAAACCCACAGTGTGTGTGTGTCCAAGGACAGCAGCTGAGGTGTCTTCAGTAGACCAACTATGTAGTGTGATTCTGGGCACTGATCCTAGACGTGCAGTTTCTAAGCATGGTTCTCTGGCCAGCCCAGAGATTCCGTGAGATTTATAATATCCTTTTGAAACTGCCTTTCTTCTTAAACTAGTGGGAATTCGTGAGTATTACCTGCAACTAAGCCCCTAACTTATATAGAAATCCAACTTGAGTTTAAACAAAAGAAGAAATGAAATAAATGAAATGCAATGAAAGTAAATTTATTGGTTCAAACCTCTGTATGGACTTAGAATCTGATACTCAGAATGTTCTCAGGACTTCTATTTGTTTCATCTCATCTCTTATCTCTGCTTTTCTCTGCATGACAAATTCATTCTATCAGATTGACTACCCCCACTGGAACCAGAACCACCAGTAGCCCCTATGCTCCTATCCTGGGTTTTGAGAGCAGAGAGAAAAGAGCTTCTCTTTGCCAGCTCTAGTTTTATGGATCCAGGCAAAGGCTTTTGATACCCAAATTGAGTCATACATGCCCAGTCCATGGATAAATCAGTATGATCAGGATATAGAGTTACTATGAATTAATTCCAATTACTGTGGCCAAAGAGGCAGGTCATCCAACTCCCTTTAAGAGCACATGCCAGAGTAGAGAATGGGAAGAAAGGAGCAGAAGTTTGCAAGTGGGGAGAGAGAGAGTAAATAGCATAAATACCTGCCCTGGAAAAATCATTATGAGCCTGGCCATTTCCTCAGTTTGCATCTACTGTAAATGTTTTCTGTGCTTACAGATAAAGTTTTATCTGTACTTACAAATAACAAGTACTATCCATTTAAGACTTAATTATTGTGAAATAGGTCACTCTATACATTAATTAGAATATGGGCTCCATCCAGACACAAATCCTCTGCTATATGCTGCTATATTCCCAGTGTCTTAGGGATGTAGCAAATAGGATATAGGGAGATAACGGCATTTGTTAAACAACCAAATAAATACATGACACTCTGATTCAATGAATCTAGGGCATGGTATTAAAGTAATCAAGAGGTAGTATGAATTTATAAAAGATATTGGTACTCTTCACCCAATTTACTTTATATTTTATTTTATATTGAGAGATAGTATAGTGATTAAAAATAACCTTGAATTAAATTAATTCTACCTCTTAGTAGTTACATGTATTTAAACAAGTTACTTTTCTATGATTCAAGTTTTTCATCTATACAAAGAAGATAATATTAGGACCGATGTCACAGGATTCTTGTAACAAGTGTGATATTGAGTGACATAATTTTCACCCAATAAATATTTACTCTTGTTATTATATTCATCAGATCCAACTGTCTACTAGGTGTTTTAATGATTTTAATACCATAATAACATCAGTATGCTGCCTGTGTTTATTCTAAAGCCAGTGCTCTTGTTTTGTTCCAGTACATCCATTCCAGTATATTCTCTTGAAAGAAACTTAGCCTCTTTCTTGAAAGAAAAAGAAAGTAAATATTCCATAAGCAAGGACAAAGAAAAAAAAATATTTTTAACCTCTATGCCACCTTGGGTTTGGAAGTGGAAAACAATCAAAGGATTTTTTAAATAAAGAATGAATTACTTTGTCTTATTAATTTTTTTATTTTTTATTTTTTTTGTGTGGTACGCGGGCCTCCCTCTGTTGTGGCCTCTCCCGTTGCGGAGCACAGGCTCCGGACGCGCAGGCTCAGCGGCCACGGCTCACGGGCCCAGCCGCTCCGCGGCATGTGGGATCCTCCCGGACCGGGGC
>NC_041214.2:23984567-23995714 GCF_002837175.3 Physeter macrocephalus
TCCCGGACCGGGGCACGAACCCGCGTCCCCTGCATCGGCAGGCGGACTCTCAACCACTGCGCCAGCAGGGAAGCCCCTACTTTGTCTTATTAATGTCAGTTCCTTCCATATAGCTTTAATCCATTGATTCTCAGGTGGAGCTCTCATTGTAATGGAAGGTGGAAGAAAACCACTGGGAAGTGAGAGAAATCTGTTGAGAAAAAAATTAGGCACAGGCTTCCATTTCTCATTCTAAAAGTGAAAAAGTAGTAATATACTGTCTCAAAATGGAATCCCCCAAATTATTTCCATAACAATGTTTACAGATATAATTAGCCTATCTATAATTATCATTTGTTACCTTGATAATCATAGTACAGCCTTTGCCAAACGAATGTATCCTTATTCCTAGAGAAGGAACTGACAATGAATGAAGAGGTTGGTGATTGCTAATCTAACATTTGAAGATAAGATTAATGTGAACCAATCTGTGAACTTTCTCAAGCCTAACAAAATTGATCCCTGGATAGATTTGCCATTTCCCCTTCACTGCTTTGAGGGAAGAAAGCAAACAAACAAAAAGACAATCTTAGAATTCCTGCCCAAAACTTTTCTCTTTTCTCTGAAAAGAAACAGGTTGGTAAACTTGAGTATATTTGTAGAAGAAATAAACATACAGAAATGTGTCATTAGTTTGTAATTTTGTAATTAGTGTGTTTGTGATATTTTTTCCATCTGAAGGACATACAAAAAATAGAGACAGGGCTAGAAATTTGTTCAAGTTATTATTTTTTGAAGTATCATTTTAGGAATCTAAAAGGGGCTTGAGAGTTCATCTTAGAATGGTACCATCTGTTCTTATTATCATTTCCCTCCAACAAAGACTATATTGTTTCATATGAACGTATAATCTTGTCAGAAAATGAGCTACAAATGTTAATTTCTCATCTACCTATTGTCTTATTATGTAATTCTATCCCTAAGCCAAATATATAACTAACAAATGACTTTGCAAAATGAAAACATTACCTTGTCAAATTACTATTCTATGGGCATTCAAAAGAAAAGCAGACTTCATTTGTTTTGTTGAATATTTTTAAAGGTAATAATTCTATATACTTCTTTAGAAGGATAAAAAACATGCTTATCTACTCCGTCATCTGAATATGTACTTACTTCATCTTATTGCAACATCTTCAATTTCATACTCATAAAATAATTTTTTCTTGTTTTTAGAGACTGTAGTTCTGCCCTGTGGCAAAGTCACTCGTTCATCCATGTATTCTTTCATTTATTCAGCAATATAATTTTTAGCACCAGTATATTTAGCCAAATATCCACATGCCCATTGACAAACACACTCCCGAATCCAGTTCTCACAGATGATTTGTATGCCTGGTCTATACTTAACACTTTGTTCTCAACTCAAATATCATCCCTTCAAAGACACCCAGTCGGTCACTATATGAAAGGTAGTGCATTCACAGTGTGTCATATTAACACTGCCTTACTGATTTTCTTAAGCAAATCGCTATCAGAACATACAGTGCTCATTCATTGGCTTGCACGATCATTGTTCGTATTCCCAAGCTACAATACAAGTTTCATGAAGGCAAGTGGCCTGCCCTATCTCACTCATTGCTGGGTCCCCAGTATCTTGAAGAAAAACTTACATATAGTAGAAAAATAAATATTTAGTGAGTAAATGAAAAATTTCAGTTGGGGATATAGGCATTTGTCAAAAGCTCAACTCTGCTACAAAAGAGTTGGCATGGGGCTTCCCTGGTGGCGCAGTGGTTGGGAGTCCGCCTGCCAATGCAGGGGACGCGGGTTCGTGCCCCGGACCCTGCGTGCCACCGAGCGGCTGGGCCCGTGGGCCGTGGCCGCTGAGCCTGCGCGTCCGGAGCCTGTGCTCCGCAGCGGGAGAGGCCGCAGCGGTGAGAGGCCCGCGTACCACACACACACACACACACACACACACACACACACACACACAAAGAAAGAGTTGGCATGGTTTTGTGTGCTGTAGGAAGGTTTGACATTATCTAACCCTGATGAGGACTATCCTAGGAAAGTCATGACTTATCTCAGGGCTTTATATAAATTAAATTCAGGTAGATAAAGAGGGCAATACCCATCTGTCCAAGCTCAGAGAATGTACAAAGACCCTATGACAGGATTTGAAAGATGGCCAATGTAGCTAAAATGAATAGTAAGAGTTGAGAAGTGGGAAAAACTAGCACAGTGATTTTCACTTTTTGTAACCGTGACCCACGGTAAGAAATCCATTTTATATCAAGAACCAGTGCACATACAGACACATACTTACATACAGAAATAATTGAAACAGTTATTATCCACTAAATAATTTTATGACCCACTAATGTGTCACATGCCGAGTTTGAAAAATAAGGGACTGGACAGGCCATGTAAAGGCCTCGTTCTTTATCCAAAGAGGCCAAGAGAAAAACTTGTTTTATATACATAAACACGTTTTTTTCTTTATATATATTTAATATTGCCTTATTACAATGTGGAAACTAGATCAGGGTAGCGAGGAGGTTTCTGGAGACTGGTCAACAATTCACACAAGAGATCTTGGCAACAGAGATCAGGAGATGGTAGGGCAAAAGGAGAACAGAAGAACAAATCTGATAAATATTTAGGAGATACAAATCAGCTAACTTGGCCATGCATTGTATATGAAGAAGGCAGAGTATTAGGGAAACTCATATGTTTCTGTCCTGCACAGCTTCATGGAGGATGGCGCCACTCAGTCAAGTTGGAAACTCTGGAAGAGCACCAAATGTAGTGGGTAAAAAGACATGTTCTGTTTGACTTGGGTTGACTTTGAGGTGTTTTGAGACATTCAAGTGATAATTTCAAACAAACAGTTGGGTATACAGATTTACAGTTCAGAGGTAGTTTGGACTAGAGATTTCAATTTTTGGTTTATCTAAAACTGAAATCACAGATCTGGATGATATCATATTAAGAAAAATGAGTCAGGAGAGGAAAGAGCAAAGGAGAGAGCCTTATGAAATCCCATTTACAGATGTAAATGCTAAGTGGAGGAAGATGAGCTTGTAAAGGAGAATGAGTAGTGACTATACAGGATAGAAGGGAAAAAAAAAGATTATAGTGTCATGGAAACCAAGGAAAGAATTTATTTCAAGAAGAGAACGTTCAATTCTATATTGGCTGAGGACTTACACCCTGGCTATTTAATTTGTATTATTCTTAGTGTTGTTGTTATTGTTATTGTTGTGTTGCTTGGGAGACAGTGTTAGTATCCATGCATGTTCATTCCCTACTGTGTTTTCCTGTCATCTTCTTCCTGATTTTGCTCCCTTTCTCATCCAGTTTAGATAATATTCTCTATCATTATAACCACCCTCTTGCCAATTTCTTTAATTTTACTGCTTATCTATCGGTCTGTGTCACCTTCCTGCGGGACCTTTAATCCTGGATAAATTCAACTGTTTTACTTCTTTGCTGCTAGATAATACTGGAGGAAACCAACAACATCCAGACTATTGCCTGTATAAATTCATGGTTATTTACTATCTACTGACTTAAGGCTAAACAGCAGTTCTTCCTTTTGCTCCGCTCAAGTGTGTATCTAATTTTCTACAGAAACCATGTTAAACCTTCAACATTTATGCTAATCCCACCACTTGCCCCCTCTCAATCTATTGACTCTGCTTCTTGAATTACAGGGAAAACAACAACAAATAACAAAATCATTGAACAGAAAATTGTTCAACATCCCATCACCAATTCTACAAACAACCCTTAGAGATTCATAAGACAGGGCTTAAAAGTGTGGGCTTCAGATCCAGACAGCAGGTGACTTTTGGCAAATTACTTAAACTTCCTGTGCCTCAGCTTTCTCATCTGTGAAATGGGCACAATCCCAACATCTAACCTAAAAAGACATTGTACTGTTAAATGATCAAGTGCAGTGGTTCTCAAACTTGGGCAAGTATCAGCCTCACCCAGAAGGCTTGTTATAACACAATGGAGGCCCATCTCCAGAGTTTCTGATTCAGTAGACCTAGCATCAAGCCCCAGAATTTGCATTTCTAACAATTCCTAGGTGATGCTGATTTTGCAGCCCAGAATCAGGAACCAGAGTTTGGAAACTACTGATCCAGTACGTGAAAAGCACTTAGAAATGTGGTCAGCACATGATAAGCACTCAAAACCTTTTTGTCATTGACACATATTTCCTCCCTTTATCTTCAGACAGCGGGAAAGCCTCTCTCATGCCTGCAGCTGATCTCCTAGCCTGTTCTCTGTGACCCATGACTTTCTGCCCTCTCAGGCAATTCGATCAATTGACTCTTCCCTATTAATTCTTTCTCTTCATCCTCTCCCTCTCTGCGTATTTCTTTTCATTTGAATTAATAAACTAGAGTTTAGCTTGTTTCTTCTATATTAAAAAAAAATCAATGTCAATACCTTGGCTCCATTTAATAACCATCCTAACTCTCTTTCCATCACTGAGCCAAACAGTTCAAAAAGAGTTGTTTTAGCTCATTTTCTCCAGTTTCTCAACTCTTACTAGTTCCCCAGCCAACTGATTTCTGAGCTTATTTCTACACTGCTCCCCTATACTGCTCAAAAACTATCAGCGCTACCTTTACTGTAGCTAAAGGCAAGAGATGTTCATCTCCCCTGGAAGCCACTGGCATTGCTGACCACGCCCTCCTTCCAGAAAACTCCTCTTTTCTTTTCATCTTAAATCCACACACAGTCTCCTGGATTTTCTCCTTCGGATCAGCCACTACTTCTCCATCTCTTTTACGAATTTCTCTTTTCTGCGCTGCTTTTTAAAAATCCGAGTTTGTTTTAGTTGTTTGCTTGTTTGATTTCAGTCTTATTCAGAGACTTTTCTTCTGACTCTTCACTCTCCCTGAGCAAACTCTGTTGAGGAAGTAATATTGATCTGAAGGCATAATTTATTATATAAAATAAGGAAAATATATCGGAGGCAGTGAGCAGAAATAACATATCTGAACTCAGTGCATTCAAAGGAATAAATAGGTCATCAAGAGCTTAAGAAACAAACAAATGGGGAAATACAGAATGTTTATATTATTTTGACCATAGAAAAAAAGACAAGACAAGAAGTAGGAGTTTGCAAGCAAGGGTCTCCATGTTCAGTCACCACAAGGTTCTCCATGTTCAGTTCTCCATGTTCAGTCATTTCCCTTTGAAATAGAGGCTATGCTTTGTACTAATAATGTATAATGGCGGGGAGGAGCCCACATCGATGAAACAAATAGTTATCAGAGGTGAGGAAACTCAAGGTCTGATTAGCTTCACCTTGGGTGAAGGTCTCAGGAGGAGTAGAGTTTCGATCACATAAAAATGAGTTAAACTGACCCAGAATATTGGGAGCTTCTAGTGACTGCATACCTATTGTCTCTCACAAAATTTTATTTTTTAACCAGTGCCAATAAATTGTATAGTTACATATTGGCCTTGTGTCTCATGTTCTCCCACTAAACTTTGTCACCTGGGAGAAATCTGGGACTGAAAAATAGCACAGTTCATTGGCTGGGTGATTGCTGTAAGTAGGGTTATCTGCTGCTCTCTTTCCCTTACTTTGGAGGGTTGGGTACCTTTGCTCATTCACAGCACAGACCCTGCATGTTTTCAGATGTGTAAATCTAATCGACTGCAAGATAACTCTGACTGAATGTTTCAGGCTCTTCAAACTCAATATTTACAAAGCTGAACTCGCCGTCTTTCCCTACATCTGCTTTTCTACTTTTGTTTTCTGTCTTAGTGAATGAAAACTCCCCCAACCCAGTTGCAGGTGACAGAAAATGGGATACGGTTTTTCTTTCTTCCTTCTCCCTCAGTGTCCCCATCTTATTGATCATTACCATATTCTAGTGTATCTACCTCCTATATATTTCTTAAGTCAATCCGGCCACCATTTCCAATTTATTGTTCAGGTCACTCTCATGCTTCCTGTAGAAGTGGGAGAGGTGTTAGGTGATGCTGTCTGCTGTGGACAGACGTAAGCTGAATTGGTCTTGCCTTATGCTTAGGTTCTTTCTGGTAGATAATAATAGCTGTCAAGGAATTTCAGATAGCAAAGATTCACTACACTCTCATTACTTTGCTATTAACTTTTAATATGAACGAATCTCAGGCCAAATTCCGACAAACCTATAGACATTTATTAGACTGATAGTCTTTGGTAAAATTCAATCCTTGCCTCTAGTCGGCATCATGCAATCAGAAATCCTCCTACACCAATGCCTGAGTGCTGGATCAATGAGAGCTCAAACCTCAGGCATCATCCTTAAGTAAAATAGGTTTGACTCAAATTCGTATACCCTGTTCTGGTAGTCATGTCTACAACGTTTTAGCCATTCTACGTGTACTGAAGACCTTTAATATAACTAACGATAATCTCTTTCTTCATTCATCACGCTGACAGGCCTCCAGTTACATCAATAAGCACTATTTCTAACATTCAGTATGCCACTTAGCAAAGACTTTGTTTTCGATAGAGATAGCATTAAAGGAGTGCTTTGGGTAGCTGCCCCTTTTTAATAGAATGGGAGCTGATCTCCCTTTGACTGTGCACCCTCAATGTTCTGTCGGATAACCAGAGCCAAAATCAGGTCCTAAACTAACTGGTACATATATAATATCACAGTGATTGTCCTAAAATCTTATAAAGTAATTTATACATATTGTAACAATGTTTTTGGTCCTTGCCCTCTCTAAGCCTTAAAATACTTCTGAAAGTGAAACTATGATCATATTTGATTCTTAAAACTTATCAATGGCTTCCCATTGCTCTTATGATAAAATAAAAATTTTGTGAAATAGCCTCATCTGACACCATTCTTTTTTTTTTTAATTCATTCAAAAAGTAGTTATTAAGCACCTTTTAAGCAACAGACACCATGTTAATGCTACAGTTGAGTATGTGCAGTATCTCACAAAGAATAGTAAACAAGTGAATGATTATACATTGTGATATGTGCTATGGAAAAATCAATTGTAATGACACCTTTCTATCAACATCACTCACTCCCTTACCTTCACCCTTTGCTATTCAGCTATCCTGAACATCTCTTAAACATACCATATTTTTACCCACCTTTAAGCCTCCCCATATAGACTTCCATTTGCCTGGAAAACTCTTTTCTCCTCCTTCATCTGGCCTACTCATATTCATCCTTCAAGAGGTGAGTTAAATATGGCTTTCTTCAAGAAATCTTTACTGATGATATTTTCAACACAATTATGTTCCCACACAAGTTTGTTTGTGAAACATCAATCATAGTGTTAATCACACAAATTTGAACGTCTCATCTCCACTTTGATTTGCTTATTTGTATCATTCATTAGATGAAATGGGATAACTCTTATAACTCCTAGTACAGTGCCCTGTACAATGTCGTTCTCAACGAACATAACAGACCTTCTCTTTCATTTCCCATAACACCACCAGTATTTAGACTTTGCCTATAACGTAGTTCCTTGCTAGAAAGATTAATGGGTGGAAATATTTAACGTTATAAATCATATTATTTAGGAAACAGTCACAGACAAAATTATACTACTTGTAAAATCTTTTCATTCAAAATATGAGGCGTATAATGCAATTTGTCCTAATTTGGTGTTTATATATTTCCTTTTCCAAATTTATAAGAATGCTCCCATTCTTGAGGACCTCCCCAAACCTTGGTTTAGAAAGGCTAAAAATAATTCATTTATGAATGTAAAATACAATGTTGAACTGCTGTATTATCTATACAACTCCAAGGAGCAGTTTGACTTTTTCCCTCTAAAGTCACCATTTTGATTTGGAATATTTGTATATAGTTTTATTTATGGTTTCGTTACTCCAATAGCAGTTTGTGCCTTTAGAGTATAAAATCTTTTAGACTCAAGTGTTCAGCTATGGAAAAATGGAGAGAGATTCACATATTAAATCATTATCAGCTAACTTTCCATGGTTGGCTGAAACCTTAACAACAATGGATTACTAGGCATTTGAGCAGTGATACTGGGAAAGATTAGGAAAACAAAAATTATGCTTACACAGTTACATGCACTACCTGGCTCCCAGCGTCCTAACTGCTGTGGTGAAAACCTTTTGGCTGCTGAAGCACTCACTCTCTTTTTGTTCCAGATATGAACTGG
Source organism: Physeter macrocephalus (assembly GCF_002837175.3). Classification (NCBI taxonomy): domain Eukaryota; kingdom Metazoa; phylum Chordata; class Mammalia; order Artiodactyla; family Physeteridae; genus Physeter; species Physeter macrocephalus. The sequence goes on from NC_041214.2 coordinate 23,992,728, forward strand.
CTTAGCTACATTCCCAGGCTGTATGACCAATTTGACATCCATGAAATGCACTATAGTGACAGTGTCTTTGGGCTTCGCTTCCATCTCTTACTCCAGACACATTGAGGGACCACAATACCTGGGTCTCTGGGCTCTGGATCTCACAGAAACATTTATGAAATCATTTTTATTTATAATTATTCATGAAAAATCCCCCCTTCAGACAGCTTGTACCCAGCTCGCGTGCCTGGACTCTTTTTCCTTAGGGTGGCTGATTTACCCAATGGCCGTTCAGGCTGTTCAGGCGGCCGACTGAAGACATTCTTCCCCAACTGCAGAAAGAGTACATCGTCATATTTATCTGTACTGAAAAAGAGAGGTAATACTACTCAAGAATTATGTGCAAACAGGTATTCTCACCAGCCATTTTCTAAGAAAGGTTTAAAAATGCTATATTATTGCCAAAGAACTGAAACGATTTTTTTTGCATTGCTTATGGAAAAGCTGGCAATAGAAAAAATAAAGTTGATCGAGGGGGACCCACATTTGGGAGGCGGCCCAGAAGAACAGCAAAGGAGGTAGGTTTAAAAACACAGGAGACAGAGACACAGAAAAGAAAATTCATCAGCATGAGCCCGTGCAGATTTATCCTGAAGGTAATGATGCTTCAGCTTGGGAGCCCTTCTCTCTCTGACCACTGGGAATGCAGAGAGTTCCTGGGAGTTGTGGAAGGTTCTAGATAGGGAGAGAAAGCTGGGAGGCAATCAGGAAGAAACTCTGGTAAATTACTTTGAGAGACCTAGGGTGAAATGGACCTGAATCGCCAAAGCTCCAACGATGATTCATTCTAAATAGTTGTTTGGAACTTCCTTTTGAGTTTGTACTTTTAAAGTATTTCTCAAAGAAACTTCGCCTCAAATTATGTCAGTTTCAGGCCTCACAGAATCGGATCTTCCCTGAGCATAGATAATGACCACATTTCTCTAACAGAAAAGGCTAAAGAGGTCTCATTTTATTTGCTTTGGGCTCCCATTACTGACATTTTCATTTCTGGCTTGGAGCTCATGGTCTGGGTTTTGGGGGCTACCACTAGGTATAGTGGCTTTCTCCACTCACTAATTCATTATAAAAATTAATTGAAAGATTAAAACAATCTGTACACTTACTGGGGCTGGGTGGAGTTTCTTTTGATATTTTTTTTCAATCAGTCCTAACAATGTCATTTTAGAAAAACATAATTATTTTCACATTTTATTCATATGATAGATGAGATGTGAAATGAGCTTCATGGATGATAAACACCCCAATGGCTACTAAGTTTTACACTCTATAAACAGGGATTGAGCGGCTGCTACACAAAATTAACAATAAAATTTTAGTGTAGATGCTGGATATGAAGACAATAAAGTATCCTGAGTAAAGAAGATCATTAGTCTTAGAATGAGATAGGACCATCTTATGAAATTATGTACGTGTGAACAAAAAAGAAAATGAGTTTAATTCCACACACAATTAGAGCTGTATTTCAAGTTTTTATCTTAACTGTTAAAATTGATTATACCTTGGGAAAAACAAAGTAAGGTGTCACAATTATAAAAATTGTGTCATAGCAGTTTTATGTGGAATACATAAACATAGACATCATTGTACTTTCCAAGTTGTGAAATATACAAAATATAGAGTGATGAACTCCAAACGATACACGCAAAGATTGTGCACTTTTTAAAAAGAAACTAAAAGAAATGTGTTTATTTGAAAATAGTTCTGAACAAGAAAGGACCTGATCAAAAAAGAAAAAAAGAAAGAGGGAAAGAAAGAATTCTAAAGTGTTTTATTAGAGAGTAATTAACTTAAGTAGGGAAATAAACTTGAACTCTGCAAAAAGAGCAACAGGGTCTATAGAACAGTTATCAATAATAATTATAACGATAAGTGGCTTATTTCGTGTAGCCGAGAAGGGTGCATATCAGCATTCATCTTCTCCTGTCTCCATGACCACGCTCTTCTTATATATTAACAAATCCCAGAAGATAAAAGTGAAATGCACATATTATTTCCAACATTTTAATTTTGGTAGATGTGTCTGCTGAAAGTAGAAAAGAACACAGTTATTTCTCAAAAGGGCTGCAGATAATCTTCAAGTCCCTGTCTATCACTGGGATAAGCCTATCTCAAGAAGAAATTTAAAAATGCATTAACTTAAGTGTATGATATAGCATCTTCCCATTGCCTAAGGCTTTCACTTCAGCTCTCTTAATTCTCATTTTATAAGAAAATCTGTGCAAGATGGATATACTTATTGTGGGTAAATCCCAAGATGTCAGCTATAATCCTCATTCACTTATCTAATTAGTAAATGAATTCTAGTTTCTCTGACACACACACACAAACTGCTCACATTGTTCACATCCATCAGGAAAGCACACAGCTTGGTGCACTGTCTCCAGAGCACTGGGTTTGAAATATACACCAGAAAATGATTGTATAGTAGTATCTAATACTCACTTTTAAAATGCCATATCACTGAAAGCTGTTTTCCTATTACCTGCATAAACTGTATGAAATCTATCATGTTCCTTGAGGAATCCATGTCATCAATGTGAGAGGCAGGGAAAAAAAATAGCTTCTAAGTTTGGGTCTTTTTTAAAGAAGATCTTTCCTGCCCCAATATTATCTCCTAAAACTTCCTCTGCTTTCTTTTAGTACTTTTTATTTATTTGGGGGAGGGGGGGAAAGCAGCTTCATTCTGATCTCAAAATAGGAGCAGTTAATTATCCTATTTTTCCTTAAGAAAGTAACACAGGTATTTTCCCTTCTTACTTCCACTGAGAGTAGAACTCAATATAAACTTGCTTTTTATTTATTTTTTTTTTTGGCGGAGTACGCGGGCCTCTCACTGTTGTGGCCTCTCCCCGTTGCGGAGCACAGGCTCCGGACGCGCAGGCTCAGCGGCCACGGCTCACGGGCCCAGCCGCTCCGCGGCAATGTGGGATCTTCCCGGACCGGGG
>NC_041214.2:23995906-24013545 GCF_002837175.3 Physeter macrocephalus
GAACCCGTGTCCCCTGCATCGGCAGGCGGACTCTTAACCACTGCGCCACCAGGGAAGCCCTAAACTTGCTTTTATATTGAAATGCAAGTAATGCTGCTGCTACCTGTTCACTCACTTAACCACAGGCCCACTGTCCCCACAGGAAACTGGCCATATTAAAAGGAAGACAAAGTTTCCTTCATATAATTTATCTTAACAAGCGCCAATTCCATAAACTACGCCTACATTATTTTTTAAGTAAAATTTTATTTTAGACCAGTTTTAAATTTACAGCATAATTCCTAAGATAATGCAGAGATAGTGTGCCCAGTTTCCCCTACACTACGTTACATTGCATTATGTTAGAATAATAAATTAAAATTAATGAACAAACATCAATGTTATATGATTAACAAAATGCATCTTTACTCAAATTTTTATAGTTTTTTTTTTTAACCTATTGTCCTCCCCCTCCACCACAACCACCAGGAGCACATCCAAGATACCATATTACGTTTAGTCATCAAGTCATTTTAGGCTCCTCTAGACTGGGACAGCTTTTCAGACTTCCTTTGTTTTGATGACTTTGACAGTTTTGAAGAAGTACTAGTCAGCTATTTTGTAGAATGTTCTTCCATTGGGATTTCTTTAATTTTTTTTTTTTTCACAATCAGACAAGGGTAATGGGTTTGGGGTAGGAAGATTCCAGGGGTAATACAGTGCCATTTCTCTCACAGCACGTCAAGGTTCCATCCTATCAGTATGACTTATCACTGTCAACCTTGATGACCTGGCTGAGGTCCTACGTTCTGTTTCTCTTTTCGAGATTCCATTCTTGGTTTTATCAATTAGTAGTGTTAATAACAGCAAAGTCAAAACTGTTTAGTTAGCTTTGTTCTACTCCTTGAAATCTTAAATTCATTCAGTTGTTTCTCAAATATTTGAAGTTATGCTCAAAAAATATCATTTTTTTGTGCCAAATAAAATCCTTTAAATAATCTGGATACTTGGATACTTTAGGATTCTCAGGATCATCCATATTGATTTTTTCTAATTTCTTCTGTTTGTGTATACATTTAAATGTTTCCTCTCTATGAAAAAGAAAATAGGTAAAAACATGACAAAATTTCTAGTTGCGTTAAAGGAGTGATTGTAAAATTACTAAAAAAGAAATAAAAGATTTTTCAGAAATAATAATAATCATGACATAGGGAAGAACGTCTTTAAAAAAGATCTATTTAAGAATCAATAAATAAAGCAATTCTAAGTTTGCTTTTTTAAATGTTAAAAACTTCTGAACAACCAAAAAATTGCTTTATAAAGAAAATTAAAAATCAGATGACAGACTTGGAGAAAATATTTGCAAGTATGTAAAATATTATAAAAATATTAATAAGAAGAATATTTTAAAATATTACTACAGATTAATAGAAAAAATAAAATCTCAAAAGGAAAGTGAGGGGCTTCCCTGGTGGCGCAGTGGTTGCGCGTCCGCCTGCCGATGCGGGGGAACCGGGTTCGCGCCCCGGTCTGGGAGGATCCCACATGCCGCGGAGCGGCTGGGCCCGTGAGCCATGGCCGCTGGGCCTGCGCGTCCGGAGCCTGTGCTCCGCAACGGGAGAGGCCGCAACGGAGGGAGGCCCGCATACCACAAAAAAAAAAAAACGGAGCCTGTGCTCCGCAAAGGGAGAGGCCACAGCAGAGGGAGGCCCGCATAAAAAAAAAAAAAAAAAAAAAAAAAAAAGGAAAGTGAAAAAAATATATATTCAAAGGCAATTACCAGATGGCAAGATACAAATGACTAATACATGCATGTAAAAATGTTTATTTGTAACATGAAAAATGCAAATTAAACCAATAATGAGATACCATTTCCATCAGACTGGCAAAAATGTAAATATCAAGTGAAGAAGTGATTATTCTAAAGCAACCCTTGTGAAAATATAAATTAGTATGGCATTTTAACATAGCAATTTAGCAATATATACTTACATTTTCAGTGAGCACACTCTTTAGCTTAGTAATTCCATGCCTTACTATCTAGTCGTAATTGCACCTATGTATCAAAATCTGTTTAAGAAGAATATTACTGTAGGAGGATTATCTGTAATAGACAATAAGAAATAGCTTAAGTGACATATACACGCTACTAAATGTAAAATAGATAGCTAGTGGGAAACAGCCGCATAGCACAGGGAGATCAGCTCAGTGCTTTGTGACACCTAGAGGGGTGGGATAGGGAGAGTGGGAGGGAGACGCAAGAGGGAGGAGATATAGAGATCTATGCATACATATAGCTGATTCACTGTGTTACACAGCAGAAACTAACACACCATTGTAAAGCAATTATACTCCAATAAAGATGTTTAAAAAAAAAGAAGAAATAGCTTAAGTGACCATTAATTCGCAAATACACCCATATTTTAGAATAATAAGTAGTAATAAAATAAAGGAATGATATAGGGCTATCTACCACTATATTAAATGAAAAAGGAGACTTGCAGAGTGACTCGCAGAGTATAGTCCCACTCATGCAGGGGAAACACACAACTATTCTAAGACATACTTTTTTTAGTATACATCTTACAATATATGGCAAGTCACAGTTTAACTGAGGGTTTTCTTTCTTAGCGGTGTTTTTTACATTTGACATTACCGTAGCTCTGAGGAAATATAGTATGTATTTCTGTATAAATATATATTATTTTATTATTTAAGCACAACAGAAAAACCTGTATAGGTAAGCAATTTTTTATGTTTATTAAAGTAAAAAACTTAAAAAACTTTCCTGTATCAATAAAAAATGAGCTTTGAGGTTTTCTCCTTTTCTTTATTATGATATTTTTCATTAATTTGAGCTTTTATCTTTTTATACTATTTGTGAATAATTTTTAATTGAAATATAGTTGATGTACAATATTGTTTAAGTTACAGGTGTACAATATAGTGATTCACAATTTTTAAAGATTATACTTTACTTATAAAATATTGGTTATATGCCCTGTGTTGTACAATATATATATTTTTTAAACATCTTTATTGGAGTATAAATGCTTTACAATGGTGTGTTAGTTTCTGCTTTATAACGAAGTGAATCAGCTATACATATACATACATCCCCATATCCCCTCCCTCTTGCGTCTCCCCCCCTCCCTCCCACCCTCACTATCCCACCCCTCTAGGTGGTCACAAAGCACCGAGCTAATCTCCCTGTGCTATGTGGCTGCTTCCCAGTAGCTATCTATTTTACATTTGGTAGTGTATATATCCATGCCACTCTCTCACTTTGTCCCTAGCTTAAACATTTTATTTAATTAGTAATCACCTGTGTCCTGCCCTAGACCCAAGAACTGGATGACTGGCAAAACAGAAAATAGCTGAGGGATGTTGGGACCTCAGCTTTTAATACTAGCTCTTGGATGCTGTGGGCTCTGACATCAGACAGACCTGAAGTTCTACCTGTGAGTCCATGAGCAAATTATATGACCCCGAGTCTTAATTTATTATTCAAGAAATAAGAATATGGCTATCTAAATATAATCATATAAAGTGCCAGACTCACAGCAAGCACTCAGTAAATTAGGTCGCATTCCCTTGGGTTTGCTCCCCAGATCTATGCTCCCCACTCTCTCCAGTGACCTAAAAATGTGCACAGCACTGGAACCCAGGCTTTCACATGCCACTCTCTCACTTTGTCACAGCTTACCCTTCCCACTCCCCGTGCCCTCAAGTCCATTCTCTATCCCTTCCCACTCCCCGTGGAGTCCATTCTCTATGTCTGCGTCTTTATTCCTGTCCTGCCCTATGTTCTTCAGAACCACTTTTTGTTTTTTTAGATTCCATATATATGTGTTAGCATGTGGTATTTGTTTTTCTCTTTCTGACTTACTTCACTCTGTATGACAGACTCTATGTCCATCCACCTCACTACAAATAACTCAATTTTGTTTCTTTTTATAGCTGAGTAATATTCCACTATATATATGTGCCACATCTTCTTTATTCATTCATCTGTATCAATTTACATTCCCACCAACAGTGCAAGAGGGTTTCCTTTTCTCCACACCCTCTCCAGCTGTACAATATATTCTTATAGCTAATTTTTTACATAATAGTTTGTACCTCTTAATCCCCTACCACTATATTGCTGAGCTTTTATCTTGATCAAGTCCTTCTTTCTAGTTACTGTATTCGGTTTTTTGTCACTCTTTTTGTAATTTTTTATGATCGATTATAAATCCATTTTCTTACATTTTCCTGTAGGTTTTCTCTTTTTTTGTGTGCACTTAAGGCTATAAATGCAAAAACTACTTTGTTTTATGTTTTGATATGAAATATTCTCATTTACATTACTTTTTATATTGCTTACATTTAAATTTTATTTCCTCTATGACTGAATATTATTTATAAGTCTTTGTTGCTTTTAAATTATGTAAAGTTTCTTCTGTTTTTGTTTTTAAAAGGGTCAACTTACGACAGTGAGAGGCCCACACACCGCAATGAAGAGTGGCCCCCACTCGCTGCAACTAGAGAAAGCCCTCACACAGAAACGAAGACCCAACACAGCCAAAAATAAAAATTAATTAATTAATTAATTAATTTAAAAAAAACAGTTTAAAAAAAATAAAAGGGTCAACTTTTTTTTTTTTTTTTTTTTTGCGGTACGCGGGCCTCTCACTGTTGTGGCCTCTCCCGTTGCGGAGCACAGGCTCCGGACGCGCAGGTTCAGCGGCCATGGCTCACAGGCCCAGCCGCTCCGCCGCATGTGGGATCTTCCCGGACCGGGGCACGAACCCGTGTCTCCCACATCGGCAGGCAGACTCTCAACCACTGCGCCACCAGGGAAGCCCTTTTTTTTGCTTTTGACATCTACCTAATCCTGAAAGATATTTAATAGTTAGTTATATTTAATTTTTTAAGCCTTCTTGCATTACTAACAGTTTTTGCTTTGAGTATAGTGAGCTGCTATGTACTTTGATGAACAGAATTTTTTTTAGTATAGTATTTTCTCTTTTAATATAGACTTTTTCATTAAATTCTACTCCTCAGTGTTTTTGTTGCCATTAACATAAAATTCCACCTTTTGTGGGACTAATATTGCTACTTCCTTTCTCTTCCTGGGCCTGGTCTTTCTTCAACCAGATCTTCATTTTCCATCTCTTTCAACATGTCAATTTAAGAGTGTTTCTTATAAATAGCAAGTAGCTATGAGGTTTTACCCTAATCTTATTGTTCTTGTCTTCTAAAAGAATCACTCAGCATGTTCACATTTAGTGTGTTCACTTACATATTTGATTTTACTATCTTCATGCTATTAAATTTTTGCAATTTATTTTACTTTATTGTTTCATCTTTTTCCTTTTTTTTTGGTAGATACTTACGATGCTTCCCCCTGTTCATTTGGATGTTCTTGGGTGTAGTTATCCTTCCTTTCCATAAATTCTTGTATTTCCCCCATCCAAAGGCTCTGTTTCCTTGCCACTCAGACTCCTCTGTATAAGATGAAATCCTTAGAATACATGTTCCCCACCCTCGTCCTGTCCCAACTTTTGCTGATAATTTAGCACTTCTAGTTTCAGTTTTTTCCTTGCAATACATCTCTTCTGTTTCAAGCTTTATTTATCGCTTAGCTTTCACATTCACAGTCACGCTATCATTTTCCATTTAGAATTAACTATACATATTACAAGATTCATTGCTCGCCACAGTTTCCTTTCCACTTCATCTTCTGCTATCAGAGGTCCCTGTTTTGATTCATTTGTCTTGTAGAGTCTTTTCTCTAATATTTTACTTAGAGGTGGTGTGTAGTAACATATTTTCAGAACCTTTGCATAGCTTCAAATAAATACCTTTACTTTTCATCATGATGGATAAAAATTATCTTGGAAGGATATAGAATCTTTACCTTGCAATTCTTTTCTCTCAGTGGTCTACATTCCAACACCATCTAGCTTGATAAGTTCAAAGCCAGCATTCACAATTTTGTGAATCTATCTCATAGAAATAAAAGCAACAGAAAATGAATATATATATATTTATTCATTATATATATATATAAAGATGTTGATTGTAGAATTGTTTATGGAAGCAGAGAGGAAGCTGGGAGCAAAAAGTATACAGAATAACAGGGGATTTGGTGAATAATTATGTTATATTTACACTATGAAATATTATTTAGAATTTTAAAAATAATAAATTGAAGCTCCACTGGTTCACTTAGAAAGAATTTAAATATGCATGGATTAAACATCAAAAGTTCAAGGAAGAAAAGTAGTATAACTGTATTTTTTATAACAATGACCAAAATGTCTCTTATGACTGTGTGTTTTGTGATTAAATGGTTAAATAAATATAGAGAGGAGAATGGAAGAATATACACTAGACAATTAATATAGTTTAGGAGGAGTGAAGGGAATTTGAATAAGAAAAGGAAAGATTTACTACATAGATAGATAGATAGATAAACAAAAGGTATGATAAAACCAGTATTTCTATGATCATGTATGTGTAGATTTTCATGTATGTGTGTCTATGTCAGTATGTAGGTGTCTGCAAGTTTGTATATAAATTTGAAAGAAAAGTCACCATAATGTTCTGTTGCCTGGGATTTCAGGTAACCATTATTCTCTTCATAATAATGGTATATTCTGTTTGGTATATACAAGGAGCATCATGTATATAATAAAACTAGCACAATAAAGCTGTTTTCATTTTTGTTAAAAATGAAAGAAAAAATCACGCCAAATTATGAAAACATCTTATACATATATGTTCATCATTATATTTAAACTATAGAAAAGCAACACTTGAGATCATAAAAAGTATAAAACTGAGTTAACATAATGGTCCATCCATCAAGAATATGATTCTAATGAACAATTTGGAGACGAGAGTGAATAGTTTACATAGTATTACATTCACAAAATTAGATATTCATCTTTGAGGTTTTATGACCCTATCCACATTTCCAAATATTGCTAATAATAGCTATATTTTATTCTGACAGAAATTTCTAACAAAATGTTTTTATATAAGCATATTTCTTCTGCTTTAACATATTTTCTTTTAAATATTTTAAAATTACCTCTTTCAAATATCCCAGATATACTCTCCATAAAGTGGTCTAGAATTAATTCGAAATCCGCACAGACTGTTAATATTCATGGTCTTGTATGTCTTTGTTTTCATTTTCCAGAATACTGGCTCTTTGTACTCTGTATCTATAAATCTAGCTCCGCCATGCTGTTCTTTGGGTGGCAATATTCTAGAATAGTCAAATTTGTAGATCGTAGGAAAAAAGGCACTCAGTGTCTCTGGGTTGAAGTAAACAAGAGAAAAGTAATAGGGTAGGAGGCGGAGAAGTAACGGAGAATCAAATCGTAGAGGCCCTTGTGGGTACTTTTCAGGACTTTGGTTTTCTCTTGATTGCCATGAGGAGTCGTCACAGTGTTTTGCGTAGAAGAGTGACAGGATCTGACATAGAACTTAAAGGATCACTACTGTGTGGAGTAAAAACTGTAGGTGCTTTGTGTTCACCTAGAGGGGTGGGATAGGGAGGGTGGGAGGGAGGGGGGGAGACGCCAGAGGGAGGAGATATGGGGATGTATGTATATGTATAGCTGATTCACTTTGTTATGCAGCAGAAACTAACACACCATTGTCAAGCAATTATACTCCAATAAGGATGTTTAAAAAAAAAGAAAATTTACTACAAGAAAACAACTGTAGGAGGCAAGGACGGAAGCAGAGAGACTGTGAGACTGTCAATAATGCAGGGGAGAGGCGATGGTGGCTCACAGCAGTGCAGTAGCTGAGGAGAGAGCACGAAGTGGTTGGTTTCTGGGTATATTTTGAAGGGAGAGCTGGAAGAGATTCCTGACAGATTGAATCTGAGTTGTGAGAACAAGAAAGGAGTTTTAGATAAATCCAGGGTTTGGGGCTTGAGCACCAAGATGGGAAAAGCAAGTCTGGCGGGGAGTAGGAAATCAAGGTTTTAGTTTGAGATGTGTTGTGTTTGAGCCTTTTGAATTTCGTGCACAAGTGTTTCTAGTAACTTCAGGAAGTCTTAGATACTCTGATCTGTTTAATGCTAGGTTGGAATCAAGCTTACACCCCAGAAATCACCTGGAGGGATTATTTTCCAGGCAAATTTCATAGTGGCCACTTGACAGTTACCTTCTACAGAAACTGCAGTATCTGCTTCAACAGTATATACTAAATAACCACATTATATATATGCCTGATGGTCTCATGACAGACAAAGCTAGAAAATACTTCATTCTTTCAACATTTTTCTAATTCTGCAGTTGCCTGCAGCAAAAAGTCTCAGTTTTATCATGATTAGGCCTTGTAATATACATTTCATCATATCTTCAAATTAGATCAGTTTTGTAATGTCACTTATACAAGTTCTATCTCATCTTAATTTCCATCAATGTCTCATCTCTTGCTTTACGAAAAGAGTGACCACCACAACCTGCTCTTCTCTGAAAGCTTTTCCCCTACATATAATTTCTAATATTTTTCTTTTGAAATGTTTTCAGGTTATTCCAGAGAAAAGGCAGCCAGATTCTTGTTGGGGAGAAATCAGCATTTTCTAAATAATCCCCAAAACAATATTGTCCTAGAAATAAGGTTTCCCGCATATATTGGGTTGGCCAAAAAGGTCGTAAGAACGAACTTAGGCTCCAGGGAGCCTAAGGCAATGAGGCCTTAGGCTCCCTGGAAGCAGCAATTAATCAGGGGCAGTTCTGATGCTGCCCTTGACAAAGGGAGCTGATTGAGTCCCTTCACAAGGGCCCATTAATTTCAAGGGTAATCACTTCCAGTGATTACCTAAGCTCATTAGAATCTGAATGACTGACAAGAATAGGGAAAACTTTTCAGACCAAAGACGATCCCTTGGATCATGAGAAACTGAGTATTATTTTCTAATTGACTGTGGCTCAAGACATATTCACTACAGTGCTGTTCATTCTTAGCCATGGAAAGAATACTAATCGTGCTCTTACTTACATGGATAGCTACCATTTATTGAGCATGCATTAACGACAGAAACTGTAATAAATGCTTTATTTTTATTTCATTTAATCCTAACACTACTCTCTGGGGCAAAATTTTTATTCTCACATTTTAGAAATGAATAAAATGAGGCTAAGAGAAGAAAGTAATGGTAGATCTGGGACCAAAGGCAGGTCTATCTGATTTCAGACCCAATCTCTTAAACACCATGCAATGCTCTCTACCGCTTATTGAGCTGACACTGATGATATTTAATCCTTAAAAGAGAAATATTATCATTTCCACTTTACAAATTTGAAAAACTTGGTCTTGCGGTGGTTAACAATTGAGATAGTAAGTTGCAGAACCAGTATCAAACATAGAATGATCTGACCCCAGTATCTGTGTTCTTTTTCACTATGCTGTGCTGTTGAGTATCAGCAGACTTTCCAAGATATTAAGAGTTAAGCTTGTAAAGTCATTTCAAAAGGGAAGTAATAAAACTGTAGCAAAAGTCATTCTGGGAAGCAGAGTGGCTCCCAGTCCACAAGCTGGCTACGATGCAAAGTGTTCATGGTATTAATACATCAGACTCAACTATGTGGCTCCCGTGGCAGCCAAGTCTTAATGGCGGCAGCAGACGCACTGGGTTATTATAAGTTGGCACTATTAGCTATTTTAATCATGCAACAAGCTCCTCTTGTTCTGACTCATTGCTCACCAAGCAATATTCTGATTTTAATTTGGTTTCCCATGTGGCTTTCCGAGGGCAACATTACTTCCTCTGGTCTCTATGACAATTGTACGCATTTTAATTTAACTCCAAGGCAACCTCGTAAACTGATCAGCTTCCTTGTGAAATTGGTAACAGTCTCCTGGAGTCAGTTACTGATTACCCAGCATCAGGAGAGGTACTCTAGTGATCTGACCGTGAACTACAGGGACTTCACTAATGTAAAGCCATCACGTGAATCACTCTAAAGAGGCTCCCCTGAGGCATAATGTGTGTGAACCTATTATCTCAATGTGATATTAAAACTATAGCAAAAACAAATTAGTGACTCATTATTGATCACCGTGGATGTACATACACAAGTGAATATATTTCTCTTTTAATTTCCCTAACTGAAATTTGTTTCAGTGTTCTAATGTCAGTAAATAAATGTTATATCTGGATTCTCAAAGATAAGTTTCATTTTGGTAATTCAAATATGAATATTTATAATGAATGCATATGGCATAATTCATAAACCATTGCTGTTCTTTATATTAGCTTATTGAGTTAGATATATTTCCCCATATCAAGGTACATGTTTTCTGCTTGGTGATTAGCTATGGATTATATTACTATTTTTTTCTTACTTAGCTGTGAAAATTGGGGGAGAATGAGCATTCTGTTTGGCTACTGTGGCCTTCCTGGCAATATAGCACAACCATATATGTATTTTTTCAAGTAGGATAGATTCTAGCACAAGACAATCCATTTCATCAGGACTGGGTTAATAAGAAATGCAAAACTCCATGCCTACTTGTTCCAAACTGTCAAATATGAAAGGATAAACTGAAATCAAAAGAGATACCATTCAGCATCATTATTAGGTAAAATAATTTCACTCTGCACTTCTGGTGCTTCCATTATAAACCAGGCAAATGTCAATTTGATGCTCCACTAAGTATGTTGAATAATCTAAAATATTTGCCAACCTCATCTTTCTGAAGCTAATTTATTAATACACTGAAAAATTTCCCACTAATTAAGGGTATACTTACAGAAAATGACATTCAAACTATAATCTGAAAAGAACAATCCATTAGAAGTGTTTCTAAGAGTACCATCTACTTTCCTGGGTTTGTTTTTCCTAAATTCTTATTAGAAATGAGGTCTTACGTATTAGTGGGAATGTACCAAATACAGCATCAAGTCTTACACTGTCCAGTGAAGCCATTCTGACTTCTAAAATACTGAATAAAAACTAATATGTTCAAGAAATATATGCTTGGGCTTCCCTGGTGGCGCAGTGGTTGAGAGACCGCCTGCCGATGCAGGGGACGTGGGTTCGTGCCCCGGTCCGGGAGGATCCCACATGCCGCGGAGCTGCTGGGCCCGTGAGCCATGGCCGCTGAGCCTGCGCGTCTGGAGCCTGTGCTCCGCAACGGGAGAGGCCACAACAGTGAGAGGCCCGCATACCGCAAAAAAAAAAAAAAAAAAGAAAGAAAGAAATATATGCTTTTTAAAGATGATTGAAACTATTCTGAGCACCTTATATCAAGTCACTCTATGTTACTGCAGCAGGTGAAATTTTATCTAGATAAAAATGAGCAAAGAAAGAGATCTGGTTTAGGAAACCTTGAAAATATATAAAGTATAATTATCTAAAAACCTTAATTCTTCCCCAATCCTGCAACGTTTAAAATTGATATATATCATGGAAAACAATGGAAAATAAACAATAAAAAATAGTTACAAGAAATGTAATAAACCGTAAATTATAGAGCAAAAAAATGTCAAGGTTTTCTCTCTTGGTCAATGCAAGCACTCCGAAACATTGAAGTTTGAACCGAACTTGCGGACATAAGGCATTCATGAAGTTTGTGTATATAGTAGAGCTCCATGTCGTTAAATCCAAATGCCATTTCATTTTGTAAAGGTTAATATTTTTGAAAAAAGCCTCCACACTGGTGTTTCCATTCCTCTAGGCCTTGAGAAAGTTTGCTATGACAGTGTCAAAATGTTGCTTAAGGATAATATTGGGTGGATGAGATTTTTTTTTTTCCTAGGTGTAAAGAAAGTCACAGTGTTGGGCATATCAACACTTAAAGCCTTCTTAGGAGTCAATGTATGAAGTGGTACATCCAGCCTCTAACAAAAAACAAATCACTCCTCAGACAAAGCTTGGCTTTGAAAAAGTGCAAGCATTTTCTCTGCCCATTTCTCAGGGATTTCAGGTTACGGACTGCAAGTTAACTTCCTGAAGAAATGCTTCTAGTTGCTTTGGGCATAGCAGATTCCCCAGCTTCCTCTGAAGACACTGCATTTTGGCAATGCCTTCCTTACACTGGGACCCTGCCATCGGACCTAGGACTGCAACGATCTGACCAGCCCAGTGTACAGTGACTGGTGTGCTTGCTCTATTAAGACAGTCCAAAACACGTTTGCTTTTGACAACCACATCACATGCCTGACTCCCGGTGACCTTACGGTCAGGTGAACTTCCTAGGTCTTATTAGTGTGAATCACTGCTAAGCCAGCGAAGTCCCCTTTGATGTACTTTAGGGAAATAAAGAAACAAATAAAACTGTGAACTGCCCATTGTCCATCAGTGTTATTAGTGCTTTAAAACTCAAACCACCCTGAGTCATCAAAGTGGAAAACACGGTATTTACCCCAGAACTGTGAATTCCCAGGATAGTCATTATGTGCAAATATACTCTGAAGCTGCAGTTTAACTAGGTTTATGCCTGAGTGCCAATAATAAAATTAACAGCGATGGCTACAGTAAGCTGCTTTCAGAGATGAAAGACCTTCCAAAAGGAAGTTTCTGCTATCGTTTATATGGTTGACTACCATTTAGCACATAAACACACAGAACACACAAAAGCCAGGATCTTTTATTCTTTCTGCTTTTGTTCAAGAAAATGGTTGAAGGCAAAAGAAGAGAAAGTAGATCTGGTATGTTTCAGTAAGACAGACAGAAATGTTTTGTCTGTTAACACATTGAAATTTTAAATTTAATTATTTCAAGATAATGACGTCACTTTCATGCCATGGAAGTGTCTTGATTTTCTTTGTGAATGGGAAGGGGCACAGATAAAAATTCTAAACACTGGAGAGTGATTGGTAATTTGTATTCAATATTCACACATCTAATTCACTCTCAGTTTGGCTCAGATCCTCTTCTGCTTTGTTCATGAAATTCGGGCAGTTTAAAGCATGGTTATGTGTGGTAATATGCTTATGAAAAAATAGTAAGGACAATTCAGATATATATTCTCTTTTATTGAATTATTAAGTCCAAAGTAATACTGATGATTTTCTGATGAGAATTTGAAGTTTGGTTGTTTGTTTTAATTATTTAAAATTTATTTCTTCTTTCAAAGAAGACAAAAATCACAGTTTTAACTCAGCAAGTAAGGAGACTATACTACCATGGAATGACGTGTACTATCTAACTTGTGTGCTAAACTTAAAGGACCTTTATAATCTAAAGCTCTATACATCTGGAGAAAAGACAGCTATATGCTTTGTTATTTCCAAAATTCTAGAGCTCCAGGAATTAAATTTAATTAAATTTAATTTAAATTTAATTAAAAATTTTTAATTAAAATTAAAACCAACTGAGCATAACAGTGACAGAGTTAGGAAGCAAATCAAGATCTCTCTACCTGGGAAATTTAGCACAGCAAAAATCATTTGGTCTATAGTTTTCCATCTAATGTTTCCTATGCAACACCTGGTACAAACCCCATTCTTATTAAGTGTACTGGCAGCCTCTTATTTATAATGAGGATATGATCCAAAAGTCCATTTATCCCTTAGAAACAATGCCGCAAATGGTTAGGTTTCTTGGCAATCGCATGAAATATGTATTAAGCAAGTAGCTGAATTATTGCAGCTTTCCAATTTTAAAATAGATTCACATGCAGTTGCAATAATAAAACTACATGAAACCAAAATACAAATGTTTAATAATAATTTTAAAAATGTATCTTCAATTCTACTGTGAGCAGAGTAGTTTAATGAGAAGAGGAGGAGATAAAATAGGACATCTCTGGAGGGTCTGAAGTGCCAGCCAGTGACTTTCAAAGGTGTTGAAGATAGTGGCACTGCTGTTTATTATATATAATATCACTTCACATATTAAGATAGTCTAGTCTCCCTCCAAGACTATTACTGCATTCTAAATATCATTAGGGCATTTTATTTTTGGTGGGGTTTTTTTTGGTGGTGGGGTTAAGGGTCGGGGACCGGTTGTGTTCCGTAGGTCTCAGCTAACAAACTGAGTGATATAAAGGGAAAGCAACCTGAAAAGAAAAATAGAAAACAACAGTAAAATATAAAGACAGTTATTTGGAAGCCCCTGGGAAAAAGAAGAGGGAAAAAGAAAAGAACAAGGTAAATGACTGTAGGCAAACTTAACTGGCTCCTAAGGAGAGCTGTGACTCTGGCCATCACAAGTTGACCCCATTTTCTTCCTACTGATGCCATGTTATGAACTCAGCTTTCTGAAAAGCCATTAGATACCAAACTATGATTACAAAATTAATGGAACAAAAATAAAAAACAATTGTATGTTTTATAGGCATGCAATATAATGACCTGACTCCCTATAAAATCTATGTTATGGCTATTTTTTAGTATGAACTAGACTAGCTGAGGCTTCTTCAAACATTATTTAACAAGTATGTACTGAGCGCCCGCTACATGTTGGGTATTGTTCTAAGCACTTTGGATACATGAATGAACAAAAATGACATCTCTTCATTTTTTCTTTTTTTTTTTGCGGTGCGCGGTCCTCTCGCTGTTGTGGCCTCTCCCGTTGCGGAGCACAGGCTCAGCGGCCACGGCTCACGGGCCCAGCCGCTCCGCGGCATGTGGGATCCTCCCGGACCGGGGCACGAACCCACGTCCCCCACATCGGCAGGCGGACTCCCAACCACTGCGCCACCAGGGAAACCCTCTTCATTTTTCTTGATCCTGTGCTCTTCCCTTTCATCACCAAGCTCCCATAAAGGAGGCCTGCACATCTCCCGGTAACCAGCAGTACTTTTTCCTTCTGTAAGGTTTTGCAGGGTCCTGGCTTTCCCCAAAGCCCTGCTTCATCAGCTTTAAATATAAATTGCAGGACTTCCCTGGTGGTGCAGAGGTTAAGAATCCTCCTGCCAGTGCAGGGAATGTGGGTTCAAGCCCTGGTCCAGGAAGATCCCACATGCCGCCGGGCAACTAAGCCCGCGAGCCACAACTACTGAAGCCCACGCGCCTAGAGCCGGTGCTCTGCAATAAGAGAAGGTACTGCAATGAGCAGCCCGCGCACCGCAACGAAGAGCAGCCCCTGGTCGCTGCAACTAGAGAAAGCCCGCGTGCAACAACGAAGACCCAGTGCAGACAAACATAAATAAATAAATAAATTAATTTATTATATATATATATATATATATATATATATATATATAAATTGCAAATACTTGCCTTCCCTTTCAATGACCTAAATAAAATTTTCTGAAAAAGTCTTGGCTACTTCTATAGCCACGCTTCAAGTTTTCCCTTAAATCCTGATGCTGGGCCAACAATTTCTCTTCTGGAAGTAATCACACCATTCCTTTATTGATTCAAGCACGTATGCTAAAATTCATCAGTTGGTTTAGACTTTAAACTTCAGAGGCATAGGCATTTTCTGACCAGGCATCCACAGAGTCACACATGTTTCCATCTCACTGCTCAGCCAATGCATTTTCATGCCACCCTCGATGGAATTGACTTAGCATTTTCTTCTTTCTTCAAATATTTTCCCTTGTTGTAAAACAATGATACTCATACCCAAATGAGACAATTTGAACTTGGAAGTTAGTTCCTTCACTTTTATTCCAGCCTTCATTTCTGAAATAAGGTTCTTCTTCATTTTTGAGTGGATTTGCTGTCATATCTCCACAGCATATCACTGAGCACCATATCTTCTTTTCTAAGACAGAGAATAGAAGAATTTTATTTTAAAAATTGGAGAAAATACAGAAGAGCAGTATGAAAGACCCACACTTGCTCTAAGTGTGATGGCACACTCATCCTGCGCGCTCACTGCCGCCAGCAGCCCCTCGTCCACGTCTCCTCTGGATATGCTGAGACGTGGCGAGGCACAGTCCAGCCGTGCAGGCTCAGTGCTCTTGGTATTCACAGTCTTTTCTGGGGGTGGGAGGAAGGGAGCTCGTTTTGTGGTGCTCCCTTAATTTGAGATCATCTATACTTAAAATAAAACAAATAGAACTCTAACTTCTACAGTTAAACTGTTTATACTACAGGTATAAACTGTTATAAGAGGTGAAAGGCGAAACAAACGCAGAGTTGGGATAAAGGAGACTATGGTGGCATTTGGAAGTGAGGTTTTTATACCTCCAGCCTGACCTGTGTATCTTTCTCATCAATTATACATAATTACTAAATATTATGAGTAACAGTTCTCTAAAACATAAGTGAGACTAAAATAATATTAAGAGAACTCAGTTGGAGGCACAGTTTGGAATGGTTTAGACAACCTGCCCTATAAATCTAAGAGTGGTTATTACGGACTAAGGTCACCATTTTTAAAATGCATTTGAAACTTTAACTGTATTGATTCATGTTTGCACAAGGGATGTGTCAATTAGAAGCATACTACTATATTAATTTTTATAAGTATCAGGTATATGGATTGCTCTTAGAGTCAGCATATTTTACACATTTTACAAGTTACTTGTAAAAAAATTTTTTTTATTTTAAATTTTTTAAAAATTTTCTTATATATGTCCCAATATCTCAGAGTTATTCAGCATTGCATAACTGGAATTGCTCCAGATATTTCAACTTAAAAATTTTTTTTGCTATTAAGTGTATTTTAAAATACTAGCATTTGTTTCCAAAACGAGGTTTCAGAACCTTTCAAGGTGACTGAAGTTTGAAACTACCATCATTATCTTACCCACACAAACTCATTTATCTTACCTGGGAGGTGTCAGCATATTAGAAATGCATAAGATCAAAAAATAAAAAATGCTGACACGAGCTAAATATATTCTAGGAATTCAGTAAAAGATAGGGAAGTGTATACAATTTAGGGAATTCAGTCCAATCATTGCCCAAAATAAAAGAAACTTCTGTATTATAATATATCGTAATACAGTCTTTCCTAAAGCATTAATAAAAATTGTAGAATTATTTTCATTTCAAGTTAATAGGATCAGTTTGAAATATTTAAAAAAAAATGGTGGAAATGACCTAAGAAATAATTCTCCAAACGCCAGAAACATTTAAAACTAAGTATAAATTAGATATAGATATATTACTAGGACTTTGTCACCCATACTTTAATGAGGCCAACCACTTACTTAGTCTCCTCCCCAAAGGAGCCCCAAAAGACAAGTTTCAAATGATACCCGATACTCAAAGCCAGAGTGCAAGGTCTCCTTCTTCAATTTGCTTCTAGCTCAATGTAACCAATTCTGGTTTCGCTGAGTCTAATCTGTTATTTCTAAACCCCATTGTCACCTCCATCCTGCTTCCCTCCTCCTAATTCCCTTCTCAATTTGATAGCACTCTGCACAATTCTCAGGCTAGGAACATATAGTTTTATGTAACTATTCAAGATTTTTAAGAATTGATACAGCACGAGCCTCAACCTACCAGAACAGACGCTGGTCATAAACACAGGGTATTTTCATACTGGTGCATACCTGCTCAAGAGTGCCCCCTCTCCTCCGTATTTGGATCCAGTCTCTCTGGTAGGGGTTCTGTTTTTCTCATTCCCTGGCCCTAGTGTCTGTCATTGATATGCTGAGTCCCTGTTGCAGCTCCCAGTTATATGGAACTCAGACGCCATGACCGGGTCACCCCTACTTGAATTAACCTTCAGTCCTTTTTTTTTTTTTTTTTTTTTTTTTTTTTTTGTTTTTTTTTTTTTGCGTTACGCGGGCCT
>NC_041214.2:24013609-24031947 GCF_002837175.3 Physeter macrocephalus
GGCGCGAACCCGGTTCCCCTGCATCGGCAGGCGGACGCGCAACCACTGCGCCACCAGGGAAGCCCCTTCCAATTCCTATTGAGCAGCAATAGCTGAAGTGCCAAAAGCTGTTCTTGGGTGTTACAAGTCTTTAATGCAACTCCATACTGGAGAATAAGAATAAGAGTCATAATAAGTTATGACGCTCCATAAGAACAAGACATTTCTGTCGGGTTTTTTCCTATTCTTTTCTGTTACACATATCTAATTCAAAATAATGTAGCATGTTGTATGTGATTTGTCTAATAAATCATATCTCATCAACACATACCATTTGGATTAAAGTAAAAGGAAAGCAAATGATTTATTCCATTGGCCACCCTACTGAAGTGTTAAAAAATGACTACATTTACACTTTATAGAAAAGGGAAATAAGACATTTCCACTAACTAAAAAAGGAGAAAGGAAGGAAATTAACCTTTGTTTAATGAATAAAGTATGCCAGAAAGCATAAGGAATACTTCAATTACACATTATCTCATTACGTTTTCACACAAATTCTGCAGGTAGGTGTTATTAAAACTCCCTGAATTTTATTCTCTGTTGTAGCCACAAGACTTTGCAGTCCAGTGCCCCAGGAGCCAGATAAATATCTGTTAATTAAATAGATTCCTACTTTAAATGAGAAAACTGAGACTCAAGGTTGAGAAATATTAGTCAAGGTAACAATCTTAGTCAAGGTAAATCTTCATCTACTTGTGATAATTACTACTCTTTATGGAGTACTTACAAAAAATCCAAGTAATTTATGTGAATCCTCTCATTAATCTTCACAAAAATCTTTACAACCATTACTCTTATTTTACATATAAAAGAACTGAGGCTCAGGGAAGGCAAACAACTCTCCCCAGTTCACACAGCCAGGAAGCAGCAAAAATTCCAGACTCTGGACCAGGCAGTCACAGGCTAGAGTGCATGCTTAACCATGGAAATACCATCTCCTAGGCAAAGGTGGTGATCTGACACCAGATATAACAATGCCTGAACCCAGGCTCTTACATGACTTTAAGTCCAGATTGAAAGGCATAAGCAACCTCACCTTTTAGTGACTATAGTGTCCAAGGCTGACATGCTTTGATCATCTGGTTAAAATATCCCCCTTTTCTAAGCAGAAGTGATAACTCTTAATTATCCTTGTAATGTGTAAAGTAAGCTTGAAATTTTTCCTCTCCAAACTTTAGATTTAAACTCATTTAATCCTCACAAAAGCCCTACTAATACATGTATTGGTTCTACAGAGAGGTTAAGTGACACGCATAAAGTCATAGCTAGTAGATGGCAGAGTCCACACTCCTCACCACCACGTGTGTCTCCGTGTAATAAGAAACTGATAAGGAAGATTGGGATTGATATGTACACACTACTATATATAAAATAGATAACTAATAAGGACCTACTATAGCACAGGAAACTCTACTCAATACTCTGTAATGGCCTATATGAGAAAAGAATCTAAAAAAGAGTGGAGAGATGTATTTTTATAACAGATTCACTTTGCTGTACACCTGAAACTAACACAACATTGTAAATCAATTATACCCCAATAAAAATTTAAAAAAAAACACAAAATAGTAGTACTACACAGAAAATACAAATAAAAAACCCAAACAAAAACCATTAGCTCAATTGTAGTCAAAATATTTGTACTTATAATTATACTAATCAATATATTGGATAAGAAGGTCTGAGGTGGGCTTTGAAGTAAATACATGAATGTGGGAAATGAAAAGAAACTTAGTTTCACTTTGACTACATATATTGTTAAAAATTACCATTAAGAAATGTTTAAACAATTGGTATAGTATACACCATTTGAATAATTGCTTATGATATGCCTTAAAATAAAGAAAATTGATGCCATAAAAAAAAGAAACTAATGAGAGGTTCAGGAGAAAAGTTGAGAGTTCTATGAAGTGTTTGACTGGGGGACCTAACTTTGTTTGGGATAAAAGGCATTGACCAGTCATAGCTGAAGAATGTGTCAGACAGAAAGAACAAGGTGTCTGAAGGTTCTGAGGTAGGAAAGCACTTGGCTCAATGGAGGCCCTCAAAGTAGACCCGTGTGACCACTGTGTAGTGAGTAGGATAGGGCAGGCAGCTGGAGGGGGAGGCTGGTCAGCATGGGAGGCTCTGTTTAGGATTTCGGGTATTTTCCTAAAGATGGCAAAAAGCCATTAAGGTTCTGAGTGGAGTGATACTATCCAACTTACATCTTAAAGCAAGCGTAGGTTGGTGTGTGCTGAGTACACTGGAGGGAAATGCAGGGCGGGAAGAAACCAGTTAGTGCAGAGGTCTGGGCAAAAGGTGAGGCCGGCTGAGCAACAGCAGAGGTCCCCATGGGGAGGAATAGACAGTCAAGTCAAGGGGGAGCATGGAATCAGCAGGAGACTGTGCATGGATTCAATGGGTGCATAAAGTTAGAAGGCAAGAGAGTAGCATGTAGGACCACAAATAAAGGTCTATGGTCCACCAGGATGTACAGCACCACTCTTTGTGTCAGGCCATCCACTGTCTCCAAGGGATGGTTCAACTTGACCAAACAGCGTGTGCCATATGAGGAGGAGAAAAGGTGGGCTTTCCATAGACGCAGCTGGAGTAAATTTTCATCCCGTGCAGATACAAGAGGGCATGCAGACAAGTTACTCAGTCCTGCCCAGCTTCAGTTTTAATCTTCTCCAAGACAACTGAAATCTACATTGCCAAATTTGTCCAGGCATAATCCCTGTATGTTGTTATGCTAAGGCTCTGATCTCTCTGCCATTATGAGATACCCATCAAAGTCTCTTTCTGTTTTATGGATGTAGGGAGTATGTGCCAAGTCCACTTTTTTTATTAAAAATATGGATTACTTATTTGTTTATGTACAGTTTTAAGGTCCAAATATAAATATGTTGTGTTACCCCCAAAACACAGTAGAACAACCTAGAATCTATTGTTATAATACATGTCAAGAGAAATATTGTTGTATAGCAGGCAAATGATGGCTCCCCAAAGATATTCACATCCTAATCCCTGGAACCTGTGAACATGTTACCTTCCATGGCAAATGGACTTTGCAGAAGTGATTAAGTTAATGATTTTGAGATGAGGAGATCATCCTGCATTATCCAGGTAAACTCAATGTAGTCACAAGGGTCCTTCTAAGAGGGATGCAGGAGGCTGAGAGTGAGGAAGAGAGACTGAAAGATGTTACCCTGCTGGCTTTGAAGATGGAGGATGGGGCTGCCAGCCGAGGAATAGGGGCAGCTTCCAGAAGCTAGAAAGGACAGTGAGATGGATTATCCCCTAGAGCTTCCAGAAGGGAAGAAGCCCTACCACACCTTGATTTTAGTCAACTGAAACAGGTTTTGAACTTCTTTTTTTAAAAATTTTTGTTTATTATTATTTTTAATTTTATTTTTGGCTGCATACGGTATTTGTTTTTCTCTTTTTGGCTGCTTTGGGTCTTCGTTGCTGCTCTCGGGCTTTCTTTAGTTGCAGCGAGCGGGGGCTACTCTTTGTTGCGGTGCATGGGTTTCTCGTTGCGGTGGCTTCTCTTGTTGTGGAGCACGGGCTCTAGGCATGCAGGCTCAGTAGTTGTGGTGCACGGGCTTCATTGCTCCACGGCATGTGGGATCTTCCCGGACCAGGGCTCGAACCCGTCTCTCCCGCATCAGCAGGCGGATTCTTAACCACTGTGCCACCAGGGAAGCCCTGAACTTCTGACTTTAATAAATTTGTATGGTTTTAAGCCACTATGTTTGTGGTAATTTGTTATGGCAGCAATTGGAAACAAATACATGTAGTTAAACTCAGGTCATTTTAATCGGTGGCAAAGCACTTGTGTCAGGGACACTCAGAAAGGAGACTCCAAGGTTGCCACTTACTCTGTGTGATCTCAGCCAAGGTATGTACCCTCTCTGAACCCTGGCTTTTCTCATTCATAAAATAAGTCAAATAATAACTACTCCCAAAGGTTATTATAGATATTTTGCTCGCCTCTCTAGCATTCTGCCTAATAGCATATACACAAAGGGTTGTGTAGTCAAATGAGACATAACATACAAGTACATAATTAAAGTTCAAGATACAGGTACTCCCTGCTTTGCGAAAGTTTGCTTTAGGCCCACTTCACATTTATGAAAGACCTACATTAGTACCTGTTTTTGTTAACCAAAAGAAATCTGAAGAGGATTTTCAGTTTTAGGAAGAAAGATGCAGAGTGAAAACAGCATTCAGCGTTTGTTTTACAGGGAGCTTTTATATAAGCGGCAGGTCTTGCTCAGGCAGCAGGAGTGGCAGCCCCCAGCTGCCTCCCTGGGAGCTATACCCAGCAGCCCAGAGTCAAGACTCCATAGCTTTGAACTGTGCCTGTGAGCATCTGTGCTTCATCTTGATTTATTCTGTGTACCTGTTAGCAAGATGTGTCCCTAAGGTAATTGCTTCTTCATTTTACGTCACTTAGGCTTATGAAAGATTTCATAGGAATGCTGTACAGTTGGATAGTGGGGGAAACTTGTATTAATTATCCCAGATTCCTACTGTGGAATGTGACAGAGGCAGCTAGTTATCTGCTAGCTCTCAGTTCTACACTGGTCACTGTATAATCTACATTTCAGTGGTAACAAATTATGGTCCATGAATTGTTGCCGGTCATAAAACTGTTACTAATCTCCGATGAGGTAAGTATAGAAATTAAGCTGAAGGTTCTACGTGTTGTATTTGTAATAATAAAATGTATTTTGTTCCTCAGGCATTACTACCAGTAAATAAAACATTTAGTTCTGTGTTTTGGTTTTCAGTTCCTTAGCTGCAAACTAGAGCTGATATCCAGCTTGGTTTTGAAAGTCAGTTCACTTTGGTTTATCCTATAGCTAAACTCATCAAAGCTCTGGGAGAATCTAGAGCGATTTTATCTGTAGGCAAAATCCATATTCCATATCTACTTTGACCCCAGAGCAGGATTTAAAGCCTCCTACATAGGTCCAGCATAGTTCACTTCTGGAGGAGAAACCTTTTATATTCCAAGGTGCTACTCTCTTACGACATGTTCTGTAACCATCCACAACATAACTAACTATTGAACAAGATGCATAACATTTATCTCATTATGAACCCAAGTTCAAAATGTCTAGGAATAACTTTCGAGAATGGCAAGATAAGGTAAAACAGCATTATAACTAGATTATTTGAATGGTCTTCTCAGTGTACTAAAGAAAGTGTACTTATCCCTAAGATAAGTAGCTGTGTGAGCTAATCTAGCTTCTAACTTCACCTTCATTATTTATAAAATTAGGAAGCTATCATCCCACAAGTCACTTCTATCTCTAAAACTCAAATTTAGGATTATCTTTTGCTGCAGAGATAGCATCGCAAACCAAATATTCCATGTGTTCTCCACGCCTCTTCACCTCTTGCATTTAGGCAGGGCCATGTGACTGGTTTTGGTCAATGTGCTGTGAGCAGAGGTTGGCTGAGCATTGAAAAGCAGGTGTGAGTTCTCTTCTCATTTATAGGAAGCTTGGAGATCGAAAACTGAGATGCTGAGCCATATGTCAAAGGAGACTGGACTGGTAGGGCACCACCTGAAAGACAGGCTGCTGGAGAGTTACTTGACCTACAGCTGTCTTTACACAAGAAGAAATAAATGCTAAGTGCTAAACCACTGAGATTCTGTTTGCCTGGGACTGAAGTATAAGCCTATCCTAATCTGTGTGTTGAATAATTAACCATCAAAAAGAAATAGTTATGAAAGTGATAAGTAAAATGGGAAAATATATTTGGCCAAATGTAGAACTTGTTAAAATTCCTAAGATTTAAAATCCTCTAAATCTTTTAAAGTTTTATTTTATTTATTCATCACAAAACACAACTTTATGTTCTATGTTCAAGATTGCAAAATCTTACAAAAAATTCTCTTGAGCTTTACCAAACATAAAAAGATCTTTAAACATTTTGAAAAGTGGACTGAATATTAATTTTAAACACATAGCACTTTGCATTTATCTTCTTCTTTAGAGTGAGTGAATTTAAACCTTAAATGAAAAGGTGCTGACAAAATGCATTTTAAAGGATTATAATAATATAAATTAGGAACAAATGTAGATTTTAAGCGTTGCAATAAGACTCTGAGTAAAAACTGGAATGCAAATTCATTTTTAAATGTGTCATATATCACTACCTTGGAAAGTCTCTCTTAACAATTTTTTTTTTAATTTTGACAAGTCATTTCATAATTAAATACACTTAGATGCCAGAGATACTTTTAAAAATCTGCTGAAAATTCATAGACTTTACTATTTATGACCATTGTTTCTTATTTTTCTAACATAAATTCTATTTTTTTAGAAAAAAATGCTCTTTTAATGAATTAAATAGTTTATTCAGAACTAGGTCACAAAAAGCAAGTCTGTTTTACTCAGGATGCCATGTCCCAGATCCCAGATGTTGGAGTCTCACTTCTCTTCCAATGTCACTTTTTTGAAAACCAAAAATACCTGATAGTATTCAAGGCTGCCTGGTCACACTGAATATTTTAGGGCTAAAGCTTTATTGGCCATCATTATGAGACATTTGTGCTTTCTCTATGGGAATTGACTGATGATATGAGATTCCCTCCCAACTTCTGCAGATATCTTGAGGATTATTAGATAACAGACAGAATGAACAGCGTATGTTAGCAATGCAAGAATAAATTAAAGAGGGCCTTCTGCAATTTGTAAACACTGACCAATGAAGAGGAGAAGAGGCAGTATATGGGGAAGATCAAGATTAGCATAAAGATAAGGCAAGAGAAAGATCAGTGTGATGAAGGCAGGAGGTTAAAGAGCTTATTCATTCCTGCTTATCCAAGTGAAAGAGCTGAGTCAGATCCTGGAGCCCATGTTCTTAACCTAGGGAGTCTCGAGAGGGTATCCATGGGAAATTCAGAGGACATTAAAACCTCCAAATTTGAAGATAAATACTGACTGCATATGTGCATTTTTCTAGGGAGAGGAACATAATTTCAATCAGATTTTTTTCAAAGGTTTTCAATCTGAACTAGACAATTTGTTATAGTCTGACATCAGGCCAGAGACAGCTCAAGGGAAGCATAGCAATTGTGGCAACTGAATCTGAAGGTACCCCATTATCCAGAGCCAGGAGGGGTCAGTGGAGCGTCAGTTGCACTGGCAGAAGGGGTGAGGCCCTACAGCCCCATCCCCCCAGATGAAATCGCAGCTGTCCTTCAAGGCCCAAATCAAACAGCACTATCTATTCACAAACTTCCTGTAAGAGTTCACAGTGTGCTGAAAGGAAGGTGCATACATGCCATATATTTATAATCAAAATCAATATAATAATTATGGATCTGTCCAAAAGAATGGGTTATTGGAGAAACTGAAACCCTTGTGCACTCTTGGTAGAAATATAAAATAGTGTGGCCACTATGGAAAAAAATATTGTAGCTCCTCAAAAAATTAAAAATAGAATTGCCATATGAGCCAGCAATTTCACGTCTGGGCATGTACCTGAGAGAAAGCAGGGTCTCAAAGAGATTTTTGTACAACCATATTCATTGCAACCTTATTTATAATAGCCAAAAGATGGAAGCAACTCAAATACCCATCGACAGTTGAATGGATAAAGAAAATGTGGTATATACATACAATGAAATATTATTTGGCTTTAAAAAGCAAGGAAATTTTGACACAGGTTACAACATGGATGAACTTTGAGGACATTGCACTAAGTGAAATAAGCCATTCTCAGAAAGACAAATACTGTATAATTCCAATTCCACTTTATATGAGGAGTACCCAGAGTAGTTAAATTCATAGGGACAGAAAGTAGCATGGTGGTTGCCATGGGCTTGGAGGAGGTGCGAACGGGGAGTTGTTGCTTAATGGATATAGAGTTTCAGTTTTGTAAGATGAAAAGAGTTCCAGAGATTGGTTGTACAATAATTTGAACATACTTAGTACTGTGAACTCTATACTTCAAGAAAAAATTTAAAATGATTTTAATTAAAGAAAAAAATCACAGGTTAGTCTTATAACTATTGAGCTAAAGGGATTTCATGTTGTATTGTTAAGTGAGACAAGCAAGTAACAAAATATTAAGTATCTCACAATCCCATTTTTGGCAAACAAACAAATTGTTTTGGATTGTTTATGGTTTTATTTCAATGGCTTAAAGTAAAAACCACAATGATTAAACAAAAAGAACAAGTAGACTGCAAATTTCCTCAGCTTCAAGAATACTTTCCTAACAACATTTACAGCAAAATACATAGTACTTCCCTTTAACCAAGGAGCAACTTGTTAGAAGGTTCCAGAATTTAGCACTGATTAAGGTAATCTGAGCTGAAGAAAAGACAAGACTCTAAATCCTCTACAGAAGCAATGATTCCAATAATGCCCTCGAGGAAGCAATGGTGGTAAATGAAATAATTGTACAGCTACTTCTGAAACACATGGAAGATAGCCTTCAGGTAGATTTTAGTTCCCTGAGGTAAAGAATTTGGAAAACCATAAACTTTGGCATGTTGGCATTCTATATAAAATTGTATTCATATTTCAAGGAAATTATGTCTGAAAAGCACTTGATTGGGAAGCAGTTTAGAACAGGGTTAAAGGTTTGAAGCCAGACCACCTGGTCTTACATCCCAGCTCCTCCACCTGCTATCTATGTGACCTTGGTCAACTTATGAAACATATTTGCGCTTAAGTCTCCTCATCTGTAAAGCACTGAATATAATTACCACCACCTCACAGGGCATTATAGCGATTAAATGCAAGACATATAACAGCACTGAACATATCACAGGCATTCTATAAATGGTAGCTCCTCCTCCTCCTCTTCCTCTTCCACTCCTCTTTCTACTACAATCCATCATCATCATCATTATCAATATAAATGCATTGGTTCAAATTTATATAATCACAAAGAAAGGTATGTAATGATACACACCAATCTATTAAGTTATATCTAGCAGGTGATGGCAGTTGACTAACTTTCTTGTATGTTTATTTTTCCACTTCCCCAATGGGCATTTACTTCAATAATTAAAAATAAAAATTACCAAAGAAAAGTGACACAATGTGATAAAATATCAAATAGATGTAGATACCAATGTTTATGTGAGATGAAGACAGAAGAAAATCTCTGGGTCTGGGGGTGTTTCTGAAAGGCCTCACAGCCAGATTCACATAAAAGCTGGACCTTAAACTCATAGTTTCTAAAGGGAGATGGTCCAGATCCGGAATGAATGAAAGTCAAGAGGGCATGCTTTACAGCAGGTTCTTGTTGGGAACTCTACTCAATATTCTGAATAACCTATATGGGAAAAGAATCTGAAAAAGAATGGAGATATGTATATGTATAACTGAATCACTTGGCTGTACACCTGAAATTAACCCAACATTGTAAATCAACTATACTCCAATATGAAATAAAAATTTAACAAAAAAGAGGGCATGCTTGATAAAGATGGCATCTGTTGTTATTGTTGTTGTTGTGAAAATAATTCCATGCATATCAGTTGTTCCCTACTCATCTCATGAGGCTTGTGAGCAATATCAGATTGTTATGCAACTATGGCTAACATTTTAGTGACATAGAATAGAATTCATAACTTTAAATGTTTAACCCCTAAACATGCTTTTCTTATTTCACAATACACCATGAACATCCCCCCAGGACTAAAAAGATTTAACTTATTCTTTTTGACAAATTCATAAATTAAAAAAAGTCTCATTCATAAGTAAAAGAAATAAACATCAATAAATTAAGCAAGGAGAAAAACAAATACCATATGCTAACACATATATATGGAATCTAAGAAAAAATGTCGTGAAGAGCCTAGGGGTAGGACGGGAATAAAACACAGACCTACTAGAGCATGGACTTGAGGATATGGGGAGGGGGAAGGGTAAGCTGTGACAACGTGAGAGAGTGGCATGGACATATATGCACTACCAAATGTAAAATAGCCAGCTAGTGGGAAGCAGCCACATAGCTGTAAAGCAGAAACTAACACACCATTGTAAAGCAATAATACTCCAATAAAGATGTTAATAAATAAATAAATTAATTAAGCATTCCATTCAATAACTTAAAAGTAACATAAATAACTTACGAAAAACAGGAGAGAAGAAATAATAACTTTAACATTTTTATGGAATTGATAAACAAACCCAGGACGAGTGGGAAAATTAACCAGCGTAAGAGAGGACTTTGCAAAACCCCATCGACAAGCATTTAAAATTCAAGTGAAGTGGAAGATTGTTTTAGGAAAGCACAAATTT
Organism: Physeter macrocephalus; assembly: GCF_002837175.3. Lineage (NCBI taxonomy): Eukaryota > Metazoa > Chordata > Mammalia > Artiodactyla > Physeteridae > Physeter > Physeter macrocephalus. The sequence continues at coordinate 24,023,917 of NC_041214.2, forward strand.
CTGAAATAGATCCCAGAAGACAGAGAAAACTGAAATAGATCAAATGCCGCGTAAGAAACTGAGAAGCTTAACAACGGGAAAAACTCAAATGCTCAGAATTCACAGAGGTCATTAAAGTGAGAAGATGCAATTCAAGTATAGAGATACAAATAACCCAAATTCCCAGTTCCTAGCATTTGACATTTGTTTAGTTGTGAGATAGCCATTGATCCAGAGAAGTGTAAGGTGTCTTTTAGAAGGAAAGACAACAGAGAAAAGTTGTTCTCCCCTCACTTTTAACCATCTATGCCAACCCTATTAGACTGCCTTAACTAAGTTCCTGACTAGCTGTCAGTCCCACTCTACAAAAGGAGCCCTAAGAAGCCCCAGTTATTGGTGGAGATGTTCTATATACCGTGTGACCCCCATTACTGATTGGACCCAGGATGAACATCTGACGACAGGATACTCGACATATAATCTGATCAATGGTCTACAAAATTTTATCTGGTCAATCACAAACACTTTGGAAATTTTACTAGTAGCAAATGAGAAAACATTTGTTCAGTGAATCACAGGAGCAGCTGCAGATAAAAGTAGACAAATTATGTTAATAGCTGTATAATATTAATGGCACAGAAACATAAAGGATTCCCAAACTCAGCTGCTGGAAAGGCTACATGATAATCCACCCAGAGTGGCTTTGGATCTTAACAGCCTTTCAGTACCCATCCCCCAAAAGCCTGGGTAGACACTAGCATTCCTGTTCTTCTGATGAGGCTCAATGGATTGGGTTTTCTTAGTTCCCTACAAGGCCTAACAGCATAGCTGGAATTCCTGTCTTTGTCACTTCCACGTCCATCCAGACTGTAGATCCCCAATTCCACCCACCCTACCGTTTAGCTGAGAAAGTTTCTGTTCTGGGCTCTAGCCTAAGAAACAAACCATCCTCAGAAACATTTGGAATTCCTGGACTGGGGCCATGATTTACCACTTTAGAAAGATAAAAGGAATTGGTCTTTTTCTAAGGCCAAAAAGGCTGTGGGAAAATTTATTAATGGTATTCAAGAATATGATGGATTCTTACACAGGTGGTACTAACCAGCTGTTCTCCATCTCTGCTGAGAGCAGAACAAAGGGAAATTGTGTTAAAGTTGCAAAATTAGGGATTTTGTCAATTTAATAAATCACCCAGTCCTCATTCTCTCATCTCCCACTCCCTGTCCCAGTCGCTAACCTTTTCAGCTAAGTGTTCATTACTAGGCATTTCACTTTCAATTTCAGTTATTTCTAAACAGGAGGACCTGGGCAGCTCTTTGATTTATGGATGTACAGTGTACTACACAAGTCCTTCTCAAATCTGTTTCTGTGGTGAAGCATCGCTTGTCAGAAACATTATGCCGAACAGCAGAAGGAGGACAAACCCTGACACACTTTTCAGTTCTGATCACAGTGAGGCGCCGACGCCAAATAACACGGAGCCACACAATTTCTTAATATCTTTTTGTCTATTTCCCTCCAAGCAGCACGGTCACAGGACACTTGGCTCTCAGTTCTAGGGCAGCCCTGACAGCTAAGAGCCTGAGTATTAGAAGGAGGAATTTAATTCTGTGAAATGAACCTAATGAAAGTACACAGCTTTAGCAGAGTCTTGGGGCCAAGAAACAAATGGAAGATACACTGAGGACTCTGTCCTTGGATTCTGCTTAGCAGGGATGATGACAACGTGGACCTAAGACTTGGTAGTGACATCAAATTGAGATGTGCTGAGGATTTGGAGACTCACCTCCCCAGTCTCTAGGCCTCCAGACACCCAAAAGAGCAGGCTTCTGTTACGTTTTGAGAAAGTTGTCTGCTGATGTGCCCAGAGCAATCAAACCAGAAAGACCACATAGTGTTCCACCCAGAGGCAGCTAATAGCAAAAATAAGAACTTAAAAGTGCACATTGGACTATTTTAACGTGTTTATACAGAAAGCAAACTGCATGGAATATTCCATATAGTAAGGAGAAGAAATGCTAACCCAGCCTACAGTGACGTCACACCTCATGAAATTCAAGAGAAGCGGCTTCCACTTGCATGAGGCTTTTGATTTTCTCAATTTGATTGTTCCCCTAGGATAAAAACTGCTCTCAATGAAAAGACATCCGTCTTCCAGCAGCCCTGACACCAGATAACTGCCCACACATTACTCAGCACAACAAAATATGCTTGTGCCCTTTACAAATACCATCAGCATCTCAGTACCACCCAATTCATTTGGCTTTGATTTTGCCATTTTCCCAGATTGTGAAAAGCAAAGCAGTCATACGGATTTATGGCTGTGCCACTGCTATTTGCAGTAAATAAGCGCACTCCCTGAAAGGCACACACAAAGAAGGTAACAGACTCGATGTGAGGGGGCAGTTCTCTTTACAGGACTTACATTCTACTGGAACTACATCATAAGCTTAGTAGTGTAACATTGATTTTTTAAAATAATTAATTAATTAATTTATTTATTTTTGACTGTGTTGGGTCTTCGTTTCTGTGCGAGGGCTTTCTCTAGTTGCGGCGAGCGGGGGCTACTCTTCATCGCGGTGCGTGGGCCTCTCACTATCGCGGCCTCTCTTGTTGCGGAGCACAGGCTCCAGACGCGCAGGCTCAGTAGTTGTGGCTCACGGGCCCAGTTGCTCCGTGGCATGAGGGACCTTCCCAGACCAGGGCTCGAACCTGTGTCCCCTGCATTGGCAGGCAGATTCTCAACCACTGCGCCACCAAGGAAGCCCTAACGCTGATTTTTGAGTGTGAGAGCATCACAATGAAAAGATGACTACAAAAAAGACACATTCATCTTTCTCTCACTATTTATAATTATTCTATATTTCATTGAGAATGAAAATGAACGGGCACTTTAAAATTTGCTTTTATTATTTAAGCCTGTTTAGTCATTCCTTTAATATATGTGTGTGTACATACATACATATATATACACGTATGACGTATAATATACAAATACATGTAGTATATACATATAATGTACGGATATATATAATCATTATTACTTTATTGCTTTATTTTGGCTTTTTAAAGTGTTTTACTCCATCGCTCATCATGGATCTATATATATATGAAAGAGATCTCTAGTGGAGTTTGAAGTAAAAGACCGACAAGTCAAAATAAAGCAAAAAAGTAATGTCTGATTCTACAAAACACAGATGTCTCATTCTTTTGATCACACCTCGCATTTATTACCTGCTATAGTAAATGACAGTGGAAGAATCAGAAGATATGAAAGACAGTCTTAGACCCCCAAACTCTGAAATTCAGCTGGAAGATAACCTGGACCAACATCCGATATATAACTTGCAATACGCCCAGGCCAGCAGCTACACAGTGCCTGCACACTGCATGCCCTGTCTTCCTCGAAAACTGCTTGAGAGTCTTCATGGAACATTCTGGTCAAGCTTTGCCATATTTTTAAGTCTTCAGATAAATGTTTTAGGACTTAACGTAAGAAATGCCCATGTTTCTGGGCCATGCCACTGACATTAGCTTCGAGAGCTCATAAATTATGCCTCCGAGCCTTTAAAGGTGACATGTTGTAAATTTGCTTACTTTGTCCTACACTTCCCTCCAGCCTCAAGCAACCTTCTCGATTTGGCAAATTATCTTCTCCAGCCATTCGAGTTGACAGGTAGGCTAAGGGGGTTGAGGAGGACTGGCGGCCTAATTATCCCAGTGACCAAACTTTGAAAACTCTGGAGTCTAATATGAAAGGATATAACCGCAAGACATTCTTCTTGCTTATGTGGAGGAATGTCATTATATCCTCTAGAAGTATACTTAATGAGATAGCTTAAATACTTCGGAAAGAAAGGGGCTTGATTACTACAGCGCTCGACATAGTTAAGAGCTCATTTATTGTGGTTTTATGTATCTAAAATGCACTTTCCATATATAAGAATGGAAATCTGCTGGCTGATAAACTCTGTTAAAAGGAATATTCTATCATATACTTAAATCCCTTTAAGGATACTGAGTGCTCCATATGATAACTATTATAATTACAAGCATTTGTCAAGATGGTTTTAAAACACTCTTATGACAAAAAGCTTGATTATAACAGTGGGCTGATGTGGTTAGCAGTTCTATCATAGTGATTGTGTAGAAGAGCCTACACGGTACATTTGGGAAACGGAAGAATGGTTTTCGTGCTCAACACTAAAAGTCTAGAAAATCTCCATTTGGGATTTAAGTACCCTGAGGAAGGACGGGAGGTGGGGGACACTCAGACACAGGCTTTGAGGCCCAGGCTGAACCCTCATTATTAAAGTCTCACCGGGGTAATAATATATCTGTGGCACTGGAAAAGGTAGTAACAGATTTTGACATGGTTTCAAACTGCTGACACAACAGATTTGGAGGGGTTTGAGAACAGCTCAACATAGCTGACTGCTATTAATTATGTTGTAAATAGCTTCACATTTATTTTCACATTTAGTGATTCAGTAAACCCAATGAGTTTCTAGACCCCGTTTCAAGTTCAGTTGTTGCAAACACTCCAAGAGACTCCCTTATCTATTTGAATTCAACTCCAAATCACGATTTAAAACCTCTTGGAATCTATTGAAAGTTTCATAGAACGTTTGCATTGGAAGTTGGGTTTAACAAATGGCCATTTTATTTGACCTTCCAAATGCTTCCTTGAACAAAAAGAGAGGCAAAACACTACAATCATACAGATTTAATGAAGTGCTTATGTACCAAAAAATTTAAAACAATGTTATTTGATATGTACAGCAAATCTGTGGTGCAAAATAATTTTTTTAACAGGCAAACATTCAGTTTTAGGAGCTATAAAAGGATGATTCTTTTATTAAAAAATATTGGAAGCTCTCAGAGAGCTATAACTTAAACTTTCATAAGCTGAGGGGAGTAAATAATTGAACGAGTATGGTATCACTTCAGGAAACACCCAAGTTCAACTTAATAAGAAGCTACATCATGTCTCCATACCCATTTCTTACCCAGAGGGGAAGATAGTACAGAGACAAATCATTACACTGCCATCCATTCTCTAGGTACTATATTTTCAAAATTCATCAGCTGATAAAATAGGATGGAAGATTCTTCATGTCATTTTGCCTCAAAAAGTAGGTAGTTACTAAAGAAACAAATGAGAAATTTTATAGTTGAAACTCTACCAGAATTTTCAGGCTTGAAGTCTCCAGAAGGATGGGTACCAATTCTTCCAGCTTCCTGGAGAATGCTTGCTTTGAAAATGTCACCCAAACCATCTCCCCAGCAAGTTTTTATTATTACCTTATATTCTCTTATTACATCATTATATTACAGCAATTTTTAAAATTATTACTTTATAATCTTTTGTCACATAATTACATTGTATTGTTGTTATTCTTATTACCCTTATTTATGTGTCTAACTTGTCTCCAAGACTAGTACAACCTAAAAATTTTCCACAGAGCACACATAGAAAATCATACCTGTGCACCCCACACTGGTGTAAGTGGAGGCACTTGGGCTCCCTGAAAGCTGGGGGAGTGGTCTCTAGCTCAGCTTACCTGTGACCCATTCATACATGAAAAAGTTCAGCACTAGATTCTGGGCTCACTGAGAGCAGGCTATTCATCTTCGCGTCCACAACTCCTGAAACAAGGTCTTCAATAAGGACATGTAAAAAACTAAATAAAACATTCCTTAAGGTGGGTTGCAAAGGATGCTGCTGCAGCAGCAAAAACTGCACAATCTCCCTGCAACACACACACTATCAGACACCTAAGACCTAACCCAGAGCCTTCCCTCCTGCCCTCACATCCGATCTAGGCTCCTGTCAATCTAACCTCCTAATGTCTTTCCAATCCATCCATTTCTCTCCATTTCTAGGATCATCAGGCTGTCATCATCTCTCACTTAGACAATTTCCATACCCTCCTAATCTCTCTCAAAGCATTCAACTGCCTTTCTTCACATAGCAGCCTAAAAGAGCCTTCAAAAACACAAATATCTTAACCTCAACTAAAATCTGTCAATCTGTCATTAATGCTCTTAGAATTAAATATATATATATATATACATATATATATATATTAACATGGTCTATGGTGACCCTGTGCCTACTGATCTCACAGGGCTCATCTAGCAACCTTCTCTCCTTCCCTATTATTTTGCAGTCATACCACTTTCTATTACTTTCCCATATACAAGCTCACTCCCACTTTAGGACATTAACAAATACTCTTTGTTTTAGATGATCTACTCACCTTTCCTTCTTGAACTAGTTAATATCCACTTATCCATTAAATGTAGATCAAAAGTCAAAATCTCAACAGAAATTTAAGAAACATTTATTGAGTTCCTAACAGATATTCTGCTCTGCCCTGGGCTTTGGAAGTACAGGAGTAAACAAGATAGAGAAGGCACCTGCTCTCATGTAGGCTATTAAAAACCCTACTATACTAGCTTAAGTGTGTAAAGAATATTTCTTCTCAAGTACAAAAAGTCCAGAAGAGGCAAGCCTTGGACTGATACAGTGTCAGCTAAACAATGTCATCAGTGTTTCCATGGTTCTTTCCATATTTTTACTTCTTATTCTTAATGCAGGAGACTTGTGTATTCATTCCTGTCATTCTTGGCCATAAGATGACTGTTATATAGACTTTAAAGCAGGGGTACAGGGAAAAGGGGGTGATATTTCTTACCAGGAAAGCAAAATCTATGCAGGAAATACTCAGCAGACTTCCCCCTTATAACTCATTCATCATAACAGTGCCACATTAAGCCTCTGTACTACAGTGAAGGCCAAGATAACTGAATTTTGTTAGCTGGGAAATTGCCACACTGAATAAAACCAAGTTCTGTTATTAAGGAAGAAGGGAAGAGTGGGTACAGAATCTCCTACATGAAATTTACAGGCAGGGGGAGGGAGATAAACACTGTGGTGAAAAGAATAATGGTCCCCCAAAGATGTCCACATTCTACTCCCCAGAACCTATAAATATTACATGGCAAAGGAGAATTAAGGCAGAAGATAGAATTAAGGTTGCCAATCAGCTGACCTTAAAATAAGGACATTATCCTGGATTATCTCGGTGGTCCCAAGGTAATCACAAAGGTACTTAACAGTGAAAAAGACAACCAGAGAGAAGGCAGTGAGAAAGGGACTTGGCCCATGTTGTGGCTTTGAGGACTGAGGAAAGAAACCAGGAGCCAAGGAAAGCAGGCAGCTCTAGAAGAGGAAAAAGCAAGGAAATGGGTTCTCCCCTAGAACATGCAGAAAGGAAGGCACCCTGTCAACACCTGGATCTCAGCTCAGTGAGGTTCACATCAGACTTCTGATCTACAGAACTATAAGATAGGAATTCTGAGTTGTTTTAAGCCACTAAGTGTGTGGTAATTTGTCACAGATACAGTCAAAAACTAATACAGACACCAAACAAAATAATCACTCCAATAACTGATTAACTACACCTCTGATGATTGCTGTAAGCAGCGTGCCACCCCCATGTTAATAGGGGTACATAATATATACTGGGAATAAACGTCCAAATGCCAACATTTTTATTTTAGAAACTTCAAAATGGTTCATGCCTTCATGCCTTTCCAACCCTTGCTTCAATTCTCACCATCTTCCATCGTATCCAGCCACCATTTTCCAGATTAAACCCCCAGTACTCAGAACACCAGCCAACACATACTGAGATCTTAATGAATTAATTAACTCGTTAATTATGAATGAAATAATTCATTAATTAATGAACACCTAAATGGTTAAAAGTTATATTTGTGAGTTTGAAACATGTAATATAGATTTATGACTTGTAAGTGTTTAGGTGTTAGCTGTTCTGACAAAAGAATTGAGAAAGACTCAGGAGATTATAGGAAGTAGAAAAAAAAAAGGAGTCAAAGGGCTTCCCTGGTGGCGTAGTGGTTGAGAGTCCGCCTGCCGATGCAGGGGACGTGGGTTCGTGCCCCGGGTCCGGGAGGATCCCACTTGCCGCGGAGCGGCTAGGCCCGTGAGCCATGGCCGCTGAGCCTGCGTGTCCGGACCCT
>NC_041214.2:24031966-24067022 GCF_002837175.3 Physeter macrocephalus
GGCCCGTGAGCCATGGCTGCTGGGCCTGCGCGTCCGGGGCCTGTGTTCTGCAACGGGAGAGGCCACAACAGTGAGGGGCCCGCATCCCGAAAAAAAAAAAAAAAAAAAAAAGAGTCAAAAACAGAATCTTGGCAAATATCAACATTTAAAAAGTACTCAGAGATGATTATATATACAATGTGAACATTAAAAGATACTAGGTAATTGATAGAAAATCAAGATTTAAAAAATTTAGATAATTTGATTAGACTATTGAGAAACACATAATCACAAACATATACAACACACATAGAGCCTGGAAAGAAACTGATCAAAGTGTTAACTAGTTGTGTTTGGATAGTATATATATTGGTAACAATATATTGTGATAATAAAGAATATTGTTTTATTCTCTCTAAATGCCAATTTTATGGAATACAATTTAATCATATCTTAAAAAATAACAATAGCATTTCATGGGCTCTTTCAAAGAGTTTCAAAAATTTTCTTCCTTTAGAACAGTGATTCCCAATCTTTTTTGGCACCAGGGACCGGTTTCGTGGAAGACAATTTTTCCGTGGACTGGGAGCGGGGGATGGTTTCGGGATGATTCGAGCTCATTACATTTATTGTGCACTTTATTTCTATTATTATTACATTGTACTATATACTGAAATAATTATACAACTCACCATAATGCAGAATTAGTGGGAGCCCTGAGCTTGTTTTTACTTGCCACTCACCGATAGGGTTTTTTTTTGTTTTTTTTTTTTTTGCGGTACGCGGGCCTCTCACTGTTGCGGCCTCTCCCGTTGCGGAGCACAGGCTCCGGGCGTCGATAGGGTTTTGATATGAGTCTGCAAGCAGTTGATTTATTATGGTCTCTGTGCAGTCAAACCTCTCTGCTAATGATAACCTGTATTTGCAGCCACTCCCCAGCGCTAGCATCACTGCGTCAGCAGCACCACCTCAGATCATCAGGTATTAGGTTCTCATAAGGAGCACGCAGCCTAGATACCTCGCATGCGCAGTTCACAGTAGGATTCGCGCTCTTAGGAGAATCTAATGCCGCCGCTGATCTGATAAGAGGCTGAGCTCAGGTGGTAATGCGAGCGATGGGGAGAGGCTCTAAATACAGAAGAAGCTTTGCTCGCTCGCTCGCCGCTCACCTCCTGCTGTGTGGCCAGGTTCCAGTACTGGACCATGGCCTGCGGGATGGGGACCTCTGCTTTAGATGTCCAAAGGGAAAATCTCCTATTTTCTTATCTTGGGGATAGAGCCCATTCCACCTTGACCCTTGATGATGGCACTGCTCCTGGCCCAGTTCAGTCCTCTCTATTTCACACACTTAGATTCAGATATTCTAAACCAAATATCAATACCATTCAGTGCATGGGCTCAAGTCATCACTCCTATTTCAGAAGACACTGCAAACTAGGGTCCACAGTTTCAGTTTTCTACCTGCTGCACGTAGCAAAAGAAGCCCAAGGATGTTTACATTTGAAAACTGAGAATTCCTTTACATATCACCACTTCCCAGGTGCTGGTGAGGTTTGCCTGGTAATGCCAAAGCTGTCATTCAACTCCCAGCTATCAGGCTCTCCAGGGACCAGCCAAGAGATGTAAGGCTAAAGAAGGCAATGACCAAATGTAATCATCTGTGGACGCAGAGGATCAGTATAAACTGAAAATAACTGTGGATACACTGTAAACGCCATAGATTCATGGACAATAACCTTAAAAAACAGTCCTAGAGGAAGCCCATGCACAAGGTATCATTATGAGTAAGACTATATTAAAGGTCATTTTTAAGTAAAGATACTGCCTTGAGAGGATGGATACAATAACAAATGAAATGTTATTTTTACCTTTCTTTATCATTTCATGTCTTATTTCCTTTATTTCTAAAGATTATTACATTACATACCTTAAGATATCTCTTAGTCCATTGTGACATATATAACGTGTGACATTATGACATAGGGTTAGATGCACCCTGAATAAAATAAACTCTAATTGAAGTGCTTCTTCAGTTTCATGGAGAAATGTGGTTGAGTTTCATTTTAAAAACCGTATTAATGTATCTAGTATAAACATGTCTAAAATGTTTTTGTTTTGATTTTAATCTGAAAGAGAAAACCAAACCTGAAGTTTTCATTATATATTTAAAGAGCTGAGATTATTTGGGTGTTTGGTAAACCATATTTTAAAATATTTGGGGTTGGGCTTCCCTGGTGGCGCAGTGGTTGCGCGTCCGCCTGCCGATGCAGGGGACACGGGTTCGTGCCCTGGTCCGGGAAGATCCCACATGCCGCGGAGCGGCTGGGCCCGTGAGCCATGCCCGCTGAGCCTGCACATCCGGAGCTTGTGCTCCGCAACGGGAGAGGCCACAACAGTGAGAGGCCCGTGTACCGAAAAAAAAAAAAAAAAAAAAATTGGGGGTTTAATTTTTTCTGGGCTGAAAAAAACCTGGCATAAATAAATAGCAATGCAAATGCCCTATTAGGTGAAATCAATTGGTTATGTTTTTGTTGGGCAAGGAGAGCAGACTCTTCCTTCTGGATGCTGTGCAGCTGTGTAAAAACACAGTGATCTCTGTGGCTTCCCACAAGTCTCCAATATTATGATGCTAAGATTCTGTCACCATCTCCCCTCCCACCACCACCCACAGCTCTTTATTGGCTTAATGCTTTCTCGATGCTCTGTTTTTCATCTGACATATAAAGTCTTTAGGTCTTGTTCTTATTCAGAGCAACAACTTTCATAAATGTCTCACCCACTGTGCAGTGCTTCCTTGCCAATTGCTATGGGTTGAATTGTGTCCCCCGAAAATCTGTATATTAACCCTAACTCCCTGTATCTCAAAATACAACCTTATTTGGAAATGGGGTCATTGCAGACAGAAATAAGATGAGGTGTGAGGGTGGGCCCTAATCCAATATGACTGGTGTTCTCATATAAAAACGAAATTTGGATAGAGAGACAGGCATGCACAGAGGGAAGAAAATGTGAAGATGCATAGGAAGAGGAGGCCTGAAAGAGATCCTTCCCTAATAGCCCTTGGAAGAAATCAACCCTGTTGACACCTTGATCTTGGACTTTAGCCTCCAGAATTACGAGATAGAACATTTCGGTCATTTAAGCCACCCGGTTTGGGTGCTTTGTTATGGTAGCCCTAGCAAACTATATACAATTTTTAAGCATCGTACCTTTTCCTAGTTATATCTAGAATTCTAAAACTTCATTCAACCCATATTACATTCAGTATTCAAGCCATTTTTCCATATCAAAGCTTCCTTATTTTTAAAATATATGCTTCTATAGAAATCTCTTTCTTTCTTTAGTTCTTCCCTCTGATTCCCCAATCCTTATTTGAAAAGTCCATTTCTGAACATTTTTCACTTTCATTTTCTTTAGAGGTAGCAGCCAGAGCCAATGGCAGAGGCCTGTGCCTTGATATAAGAGCCAATCACTTACTGAGCCTCAGTTTCCTCATTTGCAAAAGGCATTAAAAATTATCACACAACAATAACTGTGTGATTTGTTTGAGGACTAAACAAAATAACATGTATAAAAGTGTTTGAATTGCTACTGATGCTTCTGTGTCATTTGCATGGCCTCCTCGGAAGATTCACAGAATTGTGATAACTGTTTTTGTCACCACAAACTTCAAGTAGAAGTCCAGGAGGAGAAGATAGTAATAACTCTCAAATCTTTATCCTGGGTCATCATTGATGCTCAAGGGTAGTCACCATATAAAATTCGGTTTGTATTATTTTTTCTTATTCTACAACATTCACACATCCACGGTGAAGGCCATCTTTGTGTCCTGACCTCACACACAAGCAGGAAAGATTTTTCTGCAGTTTATCCTTATCAGCTTGACATTTAATTACCCAGAGAAGCTTAGCGTCATCTGTGAATTTGAAGATTTTACTGGTCACGTCATCTTCCTGATCACTTATAAAAACCTTAAATGAAGACAGCCTGGCAAAAAATCCCTGAAGCAGAGCCTCCAAACCCGAGTGCTGGGAGTGAGTTACAGATGAGCTGAGGTGCAGATGCTTCGGGAGTGGTCTTTTCCACGTGCATGAGTGAACAGGGACAAAGTTATCATCTTCTACAGGCATTCTGTAAGAAAAATTGGGGAATGACACTTTAAAGGTAGCTTCTGTTAAGATCATTTTCTTCATAAAAGTAGTTGTTTATGCCCTTGCCTTTTTCCCCGTAAATAAACCGGGCTTCCAGACATGAAACCATCTTCTCCTGAATTTCTAGGCTATTTGTTGTGTGTGTGTTTGTATGTGTGCGTTTGCGTGTATGTGTCTTCTATGACTATTTTTAGTGGACTGACTTCAGCATAGACGATTTTCAGATGTGTTGCAGTCATGGCAACTAAGAATCACAGGGAAGGTGAAATTCAAGGTCATGTGAAGAATCAGTCAGATGAATAAATAAATAAATCAGAAGTGAAGGTCAAAGAACTCATATGAGGTATCACCGTCATATCTCAACAGATGAAATCATTTTATGTTTCTCATGTGGAACTGTATTGTTATGGAACCTATGTACATTCAGAAGCCTTGTAAATGTTACCTTTATTTTCTATCTACTGGATATTCCTTGGGCCATTCCAAAAGGTCATCTCAATTAATGAGTATTTTGTTTTACTGAAGTCCAGCAAAGCTTTCTGAAAATATAAAGAGTTCCTGTGCAGGTAAGAACTTTTCCCTCCAAAGATCATGGAGGAAATAGGAGATGGGGAGGGAGTCGTTTAGTGGGAGGAGTAGGAACTCCCAGGGAAAAGGTGAAGAAGGAGCAAACCCAAGCAAGGCTGGGACATCTGTTAGAAACCTAACAGCCTGGCCAGAGCAGTGGCAGGAGAGGCAGTGGGTGATCAACAGCTCGGAGCCTAAACCTCCCAAAGGAAGGGGTCACCTAATAAGTGGCTCAGTAAACAAACAGAAAAATAAAACAGCAATAGTGAGAGAGGGAGAGAAAAATAACGGAAATGAAAGCAAGAGTGAAAGTAAGAGATAGTGAAAGAAAACTCTAGACAAGGCAATCCAATTCCTGTCTTACAGAAACATTTGTTGCTACGTGAAGACAGCTTCTATATACGCCAGTAGCAACATTCTGTTTGAAATTTTATTTTTTAATTTTTAAAAAATTTATTTATTTTATTTTTGGCTGTGTTGGGTCTTCGTTGCTGCGCGTGGGCTTCCTCTAGTTGCGGTGAGCGGGGGCTACTCTTCGTTGTGGTGCACGGGCTTCTTACCGTGGTGGCTTCTCTTGCTGTGGAGCACGGGCTCTAGGCGCATGGGCTCAGTAGTTGTGGCTCGCAGGCTCTAGAGCACAGGCTCAGTAGTTGTGGCGCACGGGATTAGTTGCTCCGCAGCATGTGGGATCTTCCCCGACCAGGGCTCGAACCCATGTCCCCTGCATTGGCAGGCGGATTCTTAACCACTGTGCCACCAGGGAAGTCCTGTTTGAAATTTAAAACCTTGTGTGCTTGTGTGTCTATCTACACACACACACACACACACACACACACACAACACACACTCTCTCTCTCTCTCAGCATCCTAGGTAGATATCTATTCTGTATATAGAGAAAACAATATAAGAGCTATTTGGAAAGCCAATTATTGATGCATATTGTGCTATTATTGTGCTTTTGCATTGTGTCATACACGACAAATTCAAACAGATGACTTCTCTGGGGTAGGATCCAAGGGGAGAGAAGGTTAGAGAGACAAGGCAGTGTCAAATAACTTGTGAAATCATGTCCCTGTCCTACGACACTGGCACATGTTCCAAGCTGAATTTTTCCTAATTGCTGTTATGGGGGTCTTTGAGAGTCCCTCTCTACCATCTCCTACTAGAACACCGGTAATGCACAGGGTGCCTGCATCATTCCCAGCCTCAGAACCCATGGACCGTCAGGCCCTTTCTGGGCTATGTCACCCAGAATTGTGTTGCATGGATTTCCTTCCAAGATGGCTCCCCTCAGGCTCTCCCCTGATGGGTGTGTTGGGAGGTCCACCTAAGACTCTTGCCATGTGACATAAGGTCTGGAAGGAATCAGTTCTCTTCCTACCCCAATAGAAGGGAGAACACACAGCCGGCCCATACTCTCTCTAAAGAAAATCTCCCTCATTCATTTTCTACCTCTATGCTTTTGTGGTTGGAGGTGAGTTATCACTAATACGACACAATCAATTTAACCAACTCAATACATCCTGTTTAAAAGGTGTAGCAACTTTCTTTGAAACTTTTGGCATACTTGACATTGATTCCGTTATTCCTGGCCTGAGGGGTTTCAGCCAAAAATAAAATAAAAGGAGTTCTGTCTACTAGGTTGCTAAATTTTAAATTGCCATGTTTGAGGTTGAATATGGATGGTCTACATAGGCAATTTCACATATTTCAATATAATGAACATCTTATGTAAGTGTGTTCCCTCTGTCCTACTATTACCACCCAATTTTTGCCAAAATGGAACTTGTTAGGCAACTCTTTTCTGTCAACCAGAAGTTTTTGAGAGTGACCTAAGAAAAATATATATATATATTAAATTCAACTCTTTCCTGTTGCCTGAAATAGCGGTTCATCAAACAAATGAACAAAGCACATACCCCACTCAATGTTCTCAAAATTACACACTTCCAAGGTGTCTTTTATTGTAAAATGACAAAACAAATTGTTACTCATTGCCCAGCTTGGATGGATCTGGGAATAAACAAGTTTTCTTATTTCTTACAGAACGAGCTGTGACTTTTCTGACTGCCTGAAGGAACCCTGCTTAAGGAAGCCTCATGGCACTGCGTCAGATGCAGTTTCTGTAGTTATGATGCCCCTTAAAAATGACTGTCACGGCTGCTGACCTGTGACTTTTACCTAAGCTCGAATACCTTCAAAAAGTGTCTTCACTCCTATGATCATCTACGATGTTTATTATTTGTACCTCTCATTTGCTAAAAATGAGAGGTATAAATATGTTGTTTGTTTCCTCTTTTTGACTTGCATTGCAATTGAATTATGTTTATTTCCGTAGATTCTGTGCTCCTTATGTGGGGTGACATGTAATACATTGGAGTACAGTTCTT
Source organism: Physeter macrocephalus (assembly GCF_002837175.3). Lineage (NCBI taxonomy): Eukaryota > Metazoa > Chordata > Mammalia > Artiodactyla > Physeteridae > Physeter > Physeter macrocephalus. The sequence continues at coordinate 24,039,055 of NC_041214.2, forward strand.
TATTACCCTCTGTGCCTCTCTGGCCTTTACACAGTGGAAAAACTCAATAAATGCATGTTGAGGGAGCTAATGAAGATGTCTGATCTTGAATACTGAATTTCAATGTTAGTATTATTCTATTTAGCTGTAATATTTTTTTTGAGATTATTCAAATCAATCACAATAGCTGGAAAAAGACACCTTTTTACATTTCTGGGAGAATAATATGCATTATGTTTAACTTTAGGAGTGGTTCTTTGATTTATTGTTCTGCCCTTTTAATTTTCTGCAAAAATGAGATCCTTTACACATATTCATCTTAGGCTAAGACCAACAAGAGAATTTGCCTAATTTTTAAGCTCAAAGAAAATGGAAGCTTATGTGGATCATGGTATGATCCTCTAAAGATTCCTTTCTCTCCTCAGCATATATAAGAAGTTGAATAATCACATCAGAATACCAAAGAAAGTAAGTATAAGACTGTATCACAGTTTTTGCAAGAATATGGAGAAATCATTTTTTTGTTCTCTTCCTTTAGCCATTATGAAAGGAGAAATTTAAAAAGCAAATAATACATTTTTAAATTCCCAAAGTTTCTATCATACTTAAAGTAATTTATCTGCTCATTTAGAATAAAACTACAGATTTTCCCAGAATGAATAACCAAAACTTAGAGACAATCATATAAAAAGACCAGAATAAAGACAAGATACTTTTATTCATGGTTGGTAGTTTTGTGTTTTTTTTTAATAGATGTTCTTTTTCTCTGGAGCTCAAAGTAGAGTTAGTCAAATTGTTTTATCTGTATGGTTTTTAATGAAATTTACTGATTGAGTCTCATGATTATATTTTCAGCAATCAATGAATGTTTGATGATATAGACCTCAACTGCATCTTCTTTGCAAAAACTCCAGGAACTCCTGTAATTCTTTATAAAACATCTGTGCCAAATGGAAATAAATTGTGAAGGGAAAAATGAAAGAAACTTAAAACAAATATTCACAAATGGACAAATTTTTATAATTGGCAAGTGCTTTGCATGACTTGTAGTAGCAATTTGCTTACCTTTATAGAGAAATATGTTGTCAAAAAAAATCGAATGTATGAACATTGTCCTTATTATCCAAACAACACCTGCTGTTGTCAATTAGTGGATGTTTAAATGAGACGAGTCAAACGAGTTTGAAAATAAGGGAAACAGATCATACTGGGGAACCCCATTATCAAATACACTCAGAGGTGATCAAGCAGAGATAAGCAAAGTCACACAAAAGAAACAGAAATTCTTTCAGGCTTATAAACTCGATTATAACCAAGCTGAAGTTATGAGCATACAGAGGAATGATGAATGTCAGTCAGTATGGAGTTGATATAGAAAATGAGAATCATGAAGGCAATATCCAAAGTAAAAATTAAGTCAACTGTCTTGAGTATGAAAGGAAGATTGGCAAGAATAGTCCCATCACTGCGTAAATAAATAAATTGGGATTAGCTTTAAACCATTACACATTGAAGTCATGTGACTAATTATCCCTTGAGCGTGGCTTTGTGAAACCCTTAGCAGAAGAACCACTCATGCTGATGCACTTTTGACCTACTGACCTGTGAGCTAATAAATGGGTATCATTTGTTGTGCGGCAATATAAAAGTAATGCACTGTCTGCGACTAACCAGGCTTTACAGGACCAACCTGAACTAACCAGGCTCTACTCAGCTCTACTTGATTATTATCATAGGAATATGGGTTTGCTGTTGCCCTGTATTCCACTTTTTATGAGATGCTGGAAATGTATATTTTTAGGTTAAGTTTCCTAATGTTTTTTGAAATTGACAAGTTATTCAATTAAAACAGAGAAAAAAATCATTGTGGAGGCCAAATAAATCACATCTGAGGGCAGCCAGTCTGAAACTAGCCTAGCTGATGATCAAGGTGCTTTTTAATTCCCATGTCCCGTGGATCTACTAAATGAATGTTATAAAGCCTTCTCCTTTGTGTTTTAAATAATAAATACTGTAAATGTTGTAATACCCTAAATGGCTTCCTTTCTTCCAGATGAAAGATTTATGATTATTAATGCATTATTTTTTTTACTTTTTCTATGAGATATCTTCCTGTCCAGAGAATTACAGGAATTGAAGCTTGTATTGTAAATTTGCCACAGTAAGCCATCAGACAAATTCAAAAATAGGATATATTTACTTTGATGTGTGACCTTTTTTATTTTAATAGAAATATGAAAATAATAATATGTATCAAGAAGGAATAGCTGTGTTTTTCTTCCCATCCACAGACGTGGTAGTTAAGAGTGTGACCTTGGGCAAGTTGTATGACCTTGGGCAAGTTACTTAACCTCTCTGTGTCTAAATTTCTTGATATATAGAAAGAACTTATAGTTAATAAGAAATTAATAGGGTTTTGTGAGGATGATATGAGTTAGTATGTCTGAAGTACTTAGAATGTTGACCAGAACATAGCATTTAACAAATGTCAGTGATTTACAAACAGAAGCATGTAAATTCTAAAGCATAGAGAGGAGCTCATGCCTTGACCAGGAATAATCAGTTGCTTCCATACTCCTTTCTGTGGCTTTCAGTCTAGCTCAAGTCCATCTTTTCAGGTCCCTCATCTGCTTTAGGCCAACTTGACTCTATAGTCCAAATCATTCAACTGCTCAACATTTCCTAGCCCCTTAAAGCAAGGGCCTCCAACCCCTGGGCCACAGACTGGTACCATCTGCGGCCTGTTAGGAACCAGGCTGCACAGCAGGAGGGGAGCAGTGAGTGAGCAAAGCTTCACCTGCCGCTCCCCATCGCTCCCCATCGCTTGCATTACCGCCTGCCCCATCCCCCCAACCCGCCCGCCCCGCATGCGGAAAAATTATCTTCCAAGAAGCTGGTCCCTGGTGCCAAAAAGGTTGGGGACTGCTACCCTAAAGCACCTTCCCTCTTATTTAGATCCCACAGTCTGGACTACCAGAGTCTTATTTTGCCTTGTTTGTCCATCCTAAAAAGCAAACCTGTAGACAAGCCCTCCACAAAACCTTCCCAGATCCTGCAGAGGCTTGACTGGTTATTTCCATAGTAAGTGTTTAAACTTCAGGTAAAAGTGAATGGCTGATACCTTGCATTATACTCATTCACATATTGATCTGTCTCATCTGTAGATGATAAGTTCTTTACAAATAAGTATATTTTAGTAGTGTTCCTACAGAGCTTAGTATAATGACTTTTCTATGTTAGGAACTCAGTAAATGTTAATTGAATTGAATTTAAAATGTTCAAAAGAAATAGACAGACCATTCAATGACGAACAAAGATAAAAGGAGAAAGAAAACATTCAATATTTATATATAAAATTTAAACAGGCTTTGGCCTGCCTGTTTTTTAGAATTTTGTGTTTGTTTTGTTGTGTGTGTGTTTATTCACCTTTTCGGGTTTAAGAACAAAAAAACTACTGGGAAGAGAAGCGTGTCCAGGAATCATTTCGAACAACATAATTATGTTCTATCACAGCACAATAGTCTAGAGCTCCATTTATAAAACACACATAGGCCATTGACAACAGCAAGAGCACAAAGGGAAAACTTTACCGTGAATGAAAAGGAAGCTTGCCCATTTATTTAAGACCATAGTATCCATTATAATGCAAAATGCTGCCTTTATTGACAGCAGCAGGAAGGGTTTTCTTTAGCATAGCAACTCACCCTCTGGGTACAGTCTCAATGTTAGATAAAAGATGATGCCTAAAAAAAAAAAAAAGGAAAAGAAAGGATTTGAGTGGAAAGTCCCTTTCTACCTCTCCCAAAGGCAAATCCATCAATCTTCATTCTGCTGCTACTAAATTTTTGCCTCTTTACAAAGTAATCACATGGCAGAATCATCTGCCATGGTATACATGGGTGGCTCGCCTGTTAATTTTCTTTGCTCTCTACCCATTGTAGATGCTGAAAATACTAGATTCTTACTTCCTGGTCCTTCCTTCCAGCCTGGTTATGGATTTATAAACTAGTGCTGGTCAAGGGAACCTTGTTGCCAGTCTGCTGGGGGTTTCTGGGAAAGGTTTTCATCCCTAATAACAATTTTTTTAAAAAGACCTCTTTCTGCCTTTGAGTGTGTTGAATGAGGATATGCCTGTTGTCTGGAGATTATTTTGTAGCCACAAGAGGACACACCTGAAAACTAAAGCCAAATCACCAAAGATGGAAGGACCCTAACACTGTTCTGCCAGAAGATAAAACCCAAGGCCTGCCAACTCGGGACTTCTTTTTCTGTTAGACCATAAATCCTTATTGTTTAAGTCACTTTAAGTTTGGTATTCTTTTACTTGCAGCTGAAAACATTCTAACAGACATGAAATTTTCTCCAAATAGTCTAGATCTACCAAGACTAAAGTGTTCCCTGAATGATACAGTATTCATCATAATCACAAGAGACTAACACCTGTATTTCTCAATCAGTTTTTTTCTCTATAAAGTTCCAGTTAACAGCAAGATTGTTATAATAAAATGATGACTTAAGGGACATTTAAACTGAAATTATGTGACTGTCTTTATAAACCGTAATACTTTGAAAGATAAAACTAATGGTAATCTTGTGCAGTTAAACATTAATACCTTGCTAATCCTGGACCTCCCCGGTGATTTACAGCTCACCGAATACTGCTAATAAATATTCTAGTGTAATGCATGTCGATAATTCTGTGAGACAAGGACTGTATCAGCTTACTTCCAAATGAAGCAGCAAGACATTTGAGCTAGAAACCTTTCAATTATTTTATGACAAAGAAATTGAAGAAGTTTCTATTTCAAAACTCAATTGACGTGTATTGCTGAGTTTGGGTCTGTGTACCCTTGAGGACTTATCCAGCCAGTATAGAAATATGTAGGGCACCTCTTATGCATAGAGCAATGCCTAAACAGTTCTGCTCACTTCAGGTGAATTAGCAAGACTCCTAACCCTAACACTCTTATTTTAGACAGATACTACCTGAGTAATATTCCATTGTCTATATATACCACATCTTGTTTATCCATTCCTATGTCGATGGACATTTAGGTTGCTTCCATGTCATGGCTATTGTAAATATTACTCAGCCATAAAGAAGAAGGAAATAATGCCCTTTGCAGCAGCATGGATGGACCTAGAGATTATCATACTAAGTGAAGTAAGTCAGACAAATATCATATGATAACACTTATATGTAGAATATTTTTAAAAATGATACAAATGAACTTATTTACAAAACACAAATAGACTCACAGACATAGAAAACAAACTTATGGTTACCAAAGGGGAAAGGTGGGGGGAGGGATAAATTAGGAGTTTGGAATTAACATATACACACTAATATATATAAAATAGATAATCAACAAGGACCTACAGTGTAGCACAGGGAACTATACTCAGTAATCTGTAATAATCTATATGGGAAAATAATCTGAAAAAGAATGAATATATGTATATGTATAACTGAATCACTTTGCTGTACACCCGAAACTAACACAACATTGTAAATCAACTATAACATAAAATAAAAATTAAATTAAAAAAAGATAAATACTACCTATCTGTACTAAGACAAAGCACACAGAGCAGGGAAAAGTAGAGTATATATTTGACTTAAATAAAACAAAACAGAAATTCTTTAAGATGTACAATTAGCAGAATCAGGATTTGGTGTTTGTATAGTTTACCTATTAACAGACCTTACTTCATCCTTTTTATAATGAAAGTTAGATAATAACTGGTTATGGTAGAATGGGGGCAAACAGTGGCTACCTACATATTACAGGGTGAGTGGAATGTGTGGAGTTTACTTTTTGTTTTGGAAGGAATGGGCAATGAACATTTTAATCTCTTCCTTATTTGGTAAAAGAAGGTGAGTCAGAACTCCTATGATTACATATGACAGAAATCTCAGCTCAAACTAACGTAAGCTAAAAAAAGAACTCTATTGAGTCAGGTATCAGAAGCGACTAGAGCAGGTTCTTATTACAGTTGATTCAAGAATGGATTCAGTATCATCTGGACTTGGTTTCTCTGTAGGGTTTATTTCCAGGCTCCTCCTGTAGCCTTCAGTAGCTTCTGACTTACATCCTTCTCCTTAATAATAAGATCAAGGAGACAAGAGCCATGCCTTTCTGTCAATGGTTCCAGGAAGTCTCCTTGCATTTCATTTTCCTTGGTTGGGTCTCTATCCAATCCTGAATCACAGTGACCAGAGCACTACAGTTCCAATGAGCCAGGAGCCAGAAGTGAAGATTTTTGCACTGAGAATAAAGGAGGGTGTTGTTCATTAGAAGACGATTGTGGATTTATGACCAACAGGAGAGAGAATAGTTGCTGGGTAGCAAAGACAAAGATGTCCACTATCATTTTTCTTTTTTATCTAGACTCGAAATAAAACTAAACTGACATACATTCTTTGGATACACAAAGAAACAGTCATTTAATTGCCATGTGACAAAAATCACTTTGTTTAAGGTTGATTGAAATGACTCATTATACCCAAATCTTTCAGGGTAAAACTAAATGCAAAATATATTTTATACATATTACTTAATATATTTACTTTCTTTTAATCAAGCAGCAAATTAGGTGTTTGATGTGGTGAAGTCTACCATGATCTCAGCACGTTTGAAATTTTATTTTTTAATTTTTAAAAAATTTATTTATTTTATTTTTGGCTGTGTTGGGTCTTCGTTGCTGCGCGTGGGCTTCCTCTAGTTGCGGTGAGCGGGGGCTACTCTTCGTTGTGGTGCACGGGCTTCTTACCGTGGTGGCTTCTCTTGCTGTGGAGCACGGGCTCTAGGCGCATGGGCTCAGTAGTTGTGGCTCGCAGGCTCTAGAGCACAGGCTCAGTAGTTGTGGCGCACGGGATTAGTTGCTCCGCAGCATGTGGGATCTTCCCCGACCAGGGCTCGAACCCATGTCCCCTGCATTGGCAGGCGGATTCTTAACCACTGTGCCACCAGGGAAGTCCTGTTTGAAATTTAAAACCTTGTGTGCTTGTGTGTCTATCTACACACACACACACACACACACACACACACACACACACACACACAACACACACTCTCTCTCTCTCTCAGCATCCTAGGTAGATATCTATTCTGTATATAGAGAAAACAATATAAGAGCTATTTGGAAAGCCAATTATTGATGCATATTGTGCTATTATTGTGCTTTTGCATTGTGTCATACACGACAAATTCAAACAGATGACTTCTCTGGGGTAGGATCCAAGGGGAGAGAAGGTTAGAGAGACAAGGCAGTGTCAAATAACTTGTGAAATCATGTCCCTGTCCTACGACACTGGCACATGTTCCAAGCTGAATTTTTCCTAATTGCTGTTATGGGGGTCTTTGAGAGTCCCTCTCTACCATCTCCTACTAGAACACCGGTAATGCACAGGGTGCCTGCATCATTCCCAGCCTCAGAACCCATGGACCGTCAGGCCCTTTCTGGGCTATGTCACCCAGAATTGTGTTGCATGGATTTCCTTCCAAGATGGCTCCCCTCAGGCTCTCCCCTGATGGGTGTGTTGGGAGGTCCACCTAAGACTCTTGCCATGTGACATAAGGTCTGGAAGGAATCAGTTCTCTTCCTACCCCAATAGAAGGGAGAACACACAGCCGGCCCATACTCTCTCTAAAGAAAATCTCCCTCATTCATTTTCTACCTCTATGCTTTTGTGGTTGGAGGTGAGTTATCACTAATACGACACAATCAATTTAACCAACTCAATACATCCTGTTTAAAAGGTGTAGCAACTTTCTTTGAAACTTTTGGCATACTTGACATTGATTCCGTTATTCCTGGCCTGAGGGGTTTCAGCCAAAAATAAAATAAAAGGAGTTCTGTCTACTAGGTTGCTAAATTTTAAATTGCCATGTTTGAGGTTGAATATGGATGGTCTACATAGGCAATTTCACATATTTCAATATAATGAACATCTTATGTAAGTGTGTTCCCTCTGTCCTACTATTACCACCCAATTTTTGCCAAAATGGAACTTGTTAGGCAACTCTTTTCTGTCAACCAGAAGTTTTTGAGAGTGACCTAAGAAAAATATATATATATATTAAATTCAACTCTTTCCTGTTGCCTGAAATAGCGGTTCATCAAACAAATGAACAAAGCACATACCCCACTCAATGTTCTCAAAATTACACACTTCCAAGGTGTCTTTTATTGTAAAATGACAAAACAAATTGTTACTCATTGCCCAGCTTGGATGGATCTGGGAATAAACAAGTTTTCTTATTTCTTACAGAACGAGCTGTGACTTTTCTGACTGCCTGAAGGAACCCTGCTTAAGGAAGCCTCATGGCACTGCGTCAGATGCAGTTTCTGTAGTTATGATGCCCCTTAAAAATGACTGTCACGGCTGCTGACCTGTGACTTTTACCTAAGCTCGAATACCTTCAAAAAGTGTCTTCACTCCTATGATCATCTACGATGTTTATTATTTGTACCTCTCATTTGCTAAAAATGAGAGGTATAAATATGTTGTTTGTTTCCTCTTTTTGACTTGCATTGCAATTGAATTATGTTTATTTCCGTAGATTCTGTGCTCCTTATGTGGGGTGACATGTAATACATTGGAGTACAGTTCTTTATTACCCTCTGTGCCTCTCTGGCCTTTACACAGTGGAAAAACTCAATAAATGCATGTTGAGGGAGCTAATGAAGATGTCTGATCTTGAATACTGAATTTCAATGTTAGTATTATTCTATTTAGCTGTAATATTTTTTTTGAGATTATTCAAATCAATCACAATAGCTGGAAAAAGACACCTTTTTACATTTCTGGGAGAATAATATGCATTATGTTTAACTTTAGGAGTGGTTCTTTGATTTATTGTTCTGCCCTTTTAATTTTCTGCAAAAATGAGATCCTTTACACATATTCATCTTAGGCTAAGACCAACAAGAGAATTTGCCTAATTTTTAAGCTCAAAGAAAATGGAAGCTTATGTGGATCATGGTATGATCCTCTAAAGATTCCTTTCTCTCCTCAGCATATATAAGAAGTTGAATAATCACATCAGAATACCAAAGAAAGTAAGTATAAGACTGTATCACAGTTTTTGCAAGAATATGGAGAAATCATTTTTTTGTTCTCTTCCTTTAGCCATTATGAAAGGAGAAATTTAAAAAGCAAATAATACATTTTTAAATTCCCAAAGTTTCTATCATACTTAATTTATCTGCTCATTTAGAATAAAACTACAGATTTTCCCAGAATGAATAACCAAAACTTAGAGACAATCATATAAAAAGACCAGAATAAAGACAAGATACTTTTATTCATGGTTGGTAGTTTTGTGTTTTTTTTTAATAGATGTTCTTTTTCTCTGGAGCTCAAAGTAGAGTTAGTCAAATTGTTTTATCTGTATGGTTTTTAATGAAATTTACTGATTGAGTCTCATGATTATATTTTCAGCAATCAATGAATGTTTGATGATATAGACCTCAACTGCATCTTCTTTGCAAAAACTCCAGGAACTCCTGTAATTCTTTATAAAACATCTGTGCCAAATGGAAATAAATTGTGAAGGGAAAAATGAAAGAAACTTAAAACAAATATTCACAAATGGACAAATTTTTATAATTGGCAAGTGCTTTGCATGACTTGTAGTAGCAATTTGCTTACCTTTATAGAGAAATATGTTGTCAAAAAAAATCGAATGTATGAACATTGTCCTTATTATCCAAACAACACCTGCTGTTGTCAATTAGTGGATGTTTAAATGAGACGAGTCAAACGAGTTTGAAAATAAGGGAAACAGATCATACTGGGGAACCCCATTATCAAATACACTCAGAGGTGATCAAGCAGAGATAAGCAAAGTCACACAAAAGAAACAGAAATTCTTTCAGGCTTATAAACTCGATTATAACCAAGCTGAAGTTATGAGCATACAGAGGAATGATGAATGTCAGTCAGTATGGAGTTGATATAGAAAATGAGAATCATGAAGGCAATATCCAAAGTAAAAATTAAGTCAACTGTCTTGAGTATGAAAGGAAGATTGGCAAGAATAGTCCCATCACTGCGTAAATAAATAAATTGGGATTAGCTTTAAACCATTACACATTGAAGTCATGTGACTAATTATCCCTTGAGCGTGGCTTTGTGAAACCCTTAGCAGAAGAACCACTCATGCTGATGCACTTTTGACCTACTGACCTGTGAGCTAATAAATGGGTATCATTTGTTGTGCGGCAATATAAAAGTAATGCACTGTCTGCGACTAACCAGGCTTTACAGGACCAACCTGAACTAACCAGGCTCTACTCAGCTCTACTTGATTATTATCATAGGAATATGGGTTTGCTGTTGCCCTGTATTCCACTTTTTATGAGATGCTGGAAATGTATATTTTTAGGTTAAGTTTCCTAATGTTTTTTGAAATTGACAAGTTATTCAATTAAAACAGAGAAAAAAATCATTGTGGAGGCCAAATAAATCACATCTGAGGGCAGCCAGTCTGAAACTAGCCTAGCTGATGATCAAGGTGCTTTTTAATTCCCATGTCCCGTGGATCTACTAAATGAATGTTATAAAGCCTTCTCCTTTGTGTTTTAAATAATAAATACTGTAAATGTTGTAATACCCTAAATGGCTTCCTTTCTTCCAGATGAAAGATTTATGATTATTAATGCATTATTTTTTTTACTTTTTCTATGAGATATCTTCCTGTCCAGAGAATTACAGGAATTGAAGCTTGTATTGTAAATTTGCCACAGTAAGCCATCAGACAAATTCAAAAATAGGATATATTTACTTTGATGTGTGACCTTTTTAATTTTAATAGAAATATGAAAATAATAATATGTATCAAGAAGGAATAGCTGTGTTTTTCTTCCCATCCACAGACGTGGTAGTTAAGAGTGTGACCTTGGGCAAGTTGTATGACCTTGGGCAAGTTACTTAACCTCTCTGTGTCTAAATTTCTTGATATATAGAAAGAACTTATAGTTAATAAGAAATTAATAGGGTTTTGTGAGGATGATATGAGTTAGTATGTCTGAAGTACTTAGAATGTTGACCAGAACATAGCATTTAACAAATGTCAGTGATTTACAAACAGAAGCATGTAAATTCTAAAGCATAGAGAGGAGCTCATGCCTTGACCAGGAATAATCAGTTGCTTCCATACTCCTTTCTGTGGCTTTCAGTCTAGCTCAAGTCCATCTTTTCAGGTCCCTCATCTGCTTTAGGCCAACTTGACTCTATAGTCCAAATCATTCAACTGCTCAACATTTCCTAGCCCCTTAAAGCAAGGGCCTCCAACCCCTGGGCCACAGACTGGTACCATCTGCGGCCTGTTAGGAACCAGGCTGCACAGCAGGAGGGGAGCAGTGAGTGAGCAAAGCTTCACCTGCCGCTCCCCATCGCTCCCCATCGCTTGCATTACCGCCTGCCCCATCCCCCCAACCCGCCCGCCCCGCATGCGGAAAAATTATCTTCCAAGAAGCTGGTCCCTGGTGCCAAAAAGGTTGGGGACTGCTACCCTAAAGCACCTTCCCTCTTATTTAGATCCCACAGTCTGGACTACCAGAGTCTTATTTTGCCTTGTTTGTCCATCCTAAAAAGCAAACCTGTAGACAAGCCCTCCACAAAACCTTCCCAGATCCTGCAGAGGCTTGACTGGTTATTTCCATAGTAAGTGTTTAAACTTCAGGTAAAAGTGAATGGCTGATACCTTGCATTATACTCATTCACATATTGATCTGTCTCATCTGTAGATGATAAGTTCTTTACAAATAAGTATATTTTAGTAGTGTTCCTACAGAGCTTAGTATAATGACTTTTCTATGTTAGGAACTCAGTAAATGTTAATTGAATTGAATTTAAAATGTTCAAAAGAAATAGACAGACCATTCAATGACGAACAAAGATAAAAGGAGAAAGAAAACATTCAATATTTATATATAAAATTTAAACAGGCTTTGGCCTGCCTGTTTTTTAGAATTTTGTGTTTGTTTTGTTGTGTGTGTGTTTATTCACCTTTTCGGGTTTAAGAACAAAAAAACTACTGGGAAGAGAAGCGTGTCCAGGAATCATTTCGAACAACATAATTATGTTCTATCACAGCACAATAGTCTAGAGCTCCATTTATAAAACACACATAGGCCATTGACAACAGCAAGAGCACAAAGGGAAAACTTTACCGTGAATGAAAAGGAAGCTTGCCCATTTATTTAAGACCATAGTATCCATTATAATGCAAAATGCTGCCTTTATTGACAGCAGCAGGAAGGGTTTTCTTTAGCATAGCAACTCACCCTCTGGGTACAGTCTCAATGTTAGATAAAAGATGATGCCTAAAAAAAAAAAAAAGGAAAAGAAAGGATTTGAGTGGAAAGTCCCTTTCTACCTCTCCCAAAGGCAAATCCATCAATCTTCATTCTGCTGCTACTAAATTTTTGCCTCTTTACAAAGTAATCACATGGCAGAATCATCTGCCATGGTATACATGGGTGGCTCGCCTGTTAATTTTCTTTGCTCTCTACCCATTGTAGATGCTGAAAATACTAGATTCTTACTTCCTGGTCCTTCCTTCCAGCCTGGTTATGGATTTATAAACTAGTGCTGGTCAAGGGAACCTTGTTGCCAGTCTGCTGGGGGTTTCTGGGAAAGGTTTTCATCCCTAATAACAATTTTTTTAAAAAGACCTCTTTCTGCCTTTGAGTGTGTTGAATGAGGATATGCCTGTTGTCTGGAGATTATTTTGTAGCCACAAGAGGACACACCTGAAAACTAAAGCCAAATCACCAAAGATGGAAGGACCCTAACACTGTTCTGCCAGAAGATAAAACCCAAGGCCTGCCAACTCGGGACTTCTTTTTCTGTTAGACCATAAATCCTTATTGTTTAAGTCACTTTAAGTTTGGTATTCTTTTACTTGCAGCTGAAAACATTCTAACAGACATGAAATTTTCTCCAAATAGTCTAGATCTACCAAGACTAAAGTGTTCCCTGAATGATACAGTATTCATCATAATCACAAGAGACTAACACCTGTATTTCTCAATCAGTTTTTTTCTCTATAAAGTTCCAGTTAACAGCAAGATTGTTATAATAAAATGATGACTTAAGGGACATTTAAACTGAAATTATGTGACTGTCTTTATAAACCGTAATACTTTGAAAGATAAAACTAATGGTAATCTTGTGCAGTTAAACATTAATACCTTGCTAATCCTGGACCTCCCCGGTGATTTACAGCTCACCGAATACTGCTAATAAATATTCTAGTGTAATGCATGTCGATAATTCTGTGAGACAAGGACTGTATCAGCTTACTTCCAAATGAAGCAGCAAGACATTTGAGCTAGAAACCTTTCAATTATTTTATGACAAAGAAATTGAAGAAGTTTCTATTTCAAAACTCAATTGACGTGTATTGCTGAGTTTGGGTCTGTGTACCCTTGAGGACTTATCCAGCCAGTATAGAAATATGTAGGGCACCTCTTATGCATAGAGCAATGCCTAAACAGTTCTGCTCACTTCAGGTGAATTAGCAAGACTCCTAACCCTAACACTCTTATTTTAGACAGATACTACCTGAGTAATATTCCATTGTCTATATATACCACATCTTGTTTATCCATTCCTATGTCGATGGACATTTAGGTTGCTTCCATGTCATGGCTATTGTAAATATTACTCAGCCATAAAGAAGAAGGAAATAATGCCCTTTGCAGCAGCATGGATGGACCTAGAGATTATCATACTAAGTGAAGTAAGTCAGACAAATATCATATGATAACACTTATATGTAGAATATTTTTAAAAATGATACAAATGAACTTATTTACAAAACACAAATAGACTCACAGACATAGAAAACAAACTTATGGTTACCAAAGGGGAAAGGTGGGGGGAGGGATAAATTAGGAGTTTGGAATTAACATATACACACTAATATATATAAAATAGATAATCAACAAGGACCTACAGTGTAGCACAGGGAACTATACTCAGTAATCTGTAATAATCTATATGGGAAAATAATCTGAAAAAGAATGAATATATGTATATGTATAACTGAATCACTTTGCTGTACACCCGAAACTAACACAACATTGTAAATCAACTATAACATAAAATAAAAATTAAATTAAAAAAAGATAAATACTACCTATCTGTACTAAGACAAAGCACACAGAGCAGGGAAAAGTAGAGTATATATTTGACTTAAATAAAACAAAACAGAAATTCTTTAAGATGTACAATTAGCAGAATCAGGATTTGGTGTTTGTATAGTTTACCTATTAACAGACCTTACTTCATCCTTTTTATAATGAAAGTTAGATAATAACTGGTTATGGTAGAATGGGGGCAAACAGTGGCTACCTACATATTACAGGGTGAGTGGAATGTGTGGAGTTTACTTTTTGTTTTGGAAGGAATGGGCAATGAACATTTTAATCTCTTCCTTATTTGGTAAAAGAAGGTGAGTCAGAACTCCTATGATTACATATGACAGAAATCTCAGCTCAAACTAACGTAAGCTAAAAAAAGAACTCTATTGAGTCAGGTATCAGAAGCGACTAGAGCAGGTTCTTATTACAGTTGATTCAAGAATGGATTCAGTATCATCTGGACTTGGTTTCTCTGTAGGGTTTATTTCCAGGCTCCTCCTGTAGCCTTCAGTAGCTTCTGACTTACATCCTTCTCCTTAATAATAAGATCAAGGAGACAAGAGCCATGCCTTTCTGTCAATGGTTCCAGGAAGTCTCCTTGCATTTCATTTTCCTTGGTTGGGTCTCTATCCAATCCTGAATCACAGTGACCAGAGCACTACAGTTCCAATGAGCCAGGAGCCAGAAGTGAAGATTTTTGCACTGAGAATAAAGGAGGGTGTTGTTCATTAGAAGACGATTGTGGATTTATGACCAACAGGAGAGAGAATAGTTGCTGGGTAGCAAAGACAAAGATGTCCACTATCATTTTTCTTTTTTATCTAGACTCGAAATAAAACTAAACTGACATACATTCTTTGGATACACAAAGAAACAGTCATTTAATTGCCATGTGACAAAAATCACTTTGTTTAAGGTTGATTGAAATGACTCATTATACCCAAATCTTTCAGGGTAAAACTAAATGCAAAATATATTTTATACATATTACTTAATATATTTACTTTCTTTTAATCAAGCAGCAAATTAGGTGTTTGATGTGGTGAAGTCTACCATGATCTCAGCACTGCAAAGGTGTTTTCATAGAAATAGAGAAGATGAGACATGACTCCAGATACCAAATTAACCTAAATGGGGAGAAAATACTTACTTACTTAAGTAGTGTTGCCTAATGGAATGGGAGATTCAACAGTGTAAAATGGTGTGTTCCTGCTGTGGAAAAAGTAGGACAGATATAGAAAATTTTAAGGAGGATTGAGGCGGAATTCTCAAAGAATTTTAGGATTTAATTAGATGAGATCAGAAGATAATCTTAGTGGAAGGAACAACAACACCCCTTTAAAAAAAAACAACAAGAAAACAGTGAATAAAATAAAATTGATTTTTAGTGGGACAACAAGGATATCATTTTCATAAGAACAGAAGAACAATATCATTTTCATAAGAACATAAAACTTTGAGCACAAAGTTTTATGCAGGAAATCGTGGAGTCCTTAAAACCATATAAAGAAGGAGTGACAGAATATGGTAACAATGTGGTTAATGGAATTACAGAGACAAGAGCTCAAATCCCAGCTCTGCCATTTACTAGGTGTGTGACCTTGAACCAATTACTAAACCTCTCTGTGCCTCAGTTGCTTCATCTGTTAATGAAGGTTAAGAAAACCCACTTAAAAAGATCGTGAGGGGGACTTCCCTGGTGGCACAGTGGTTAAGAATCCACCTGCCAATGCAGGGGACATGGATTCGAGCCCTGGTCTGGGAAGATCCCACATGCCACGGAGCAACTAAGCCCGCACTCCACAACTACTGAGCCTGCGCTCTACAGCCCAAGAGCCACAACTACTGAGCCCGTGTGCCACAGCTACTGAAGCCCACGTGCCTAGAGCCCATGCTCCACAGCAAGAGAAGCCACAACAATGAGAAGTCTGCGCACCACAACGAAGAGTAGCCCCCGCTCGCCGCAACTAGAGAAAGCCCGCACACAGCAACAAAGACCCAACGCAGCCAAAAAATAAAAATAATTAAAAAACAAAAGATTGTGAGGACTAAATAAGACAATGTATTTGAATTTAGCACCACTCCTGGCACATGAGGTACATGTAATAGTTGTCAGTAGTCATTATTATTACTATGTGACTTAACGTAATAAAAAGCAAAGATCCTATGTTGGGCTCTTTTAGGAAAAAATAAACACCACCGTACTCAACTCCTTCAAGTAACATAAAGTTGTTTGTTTTCTAGGAGTAAACACAGAAATAAAGGCAATGCAGGACAAGGTCTCAAAAGAACCCACGAACCATCGGAGAATAGAAACCACAGTCAACCTGACTTCACAGTAACCAGATCGCCATACTGGAGTGTGGTTCAGGCTCCAGGGCTCTGAAGAGGCAAGAGTTAATTGTGCTTCTTTCTCATAACAACCTGGGCACATTCTCTGATGAATCTTTTTATGAAGATTCTCCTACCTCCACTGAGCTGACTCATCTCACATGGCCAGTCAAATCCTGAGAGCGAAGGTTGGTTCCAAGCCATTCTTTGGATTCACCCCTTCACCTGTGAGCCTGCAGATGGGCTATCCTTGGATCAGATGCCCATC
Source organism: Physeter macrocephalus (assembly GCF_002837175.3). Lineage (NCBI taxonomy): Eukaryota > Metazoa > Chordata > Mammalia > Artiodactyla > Physeteridae > Physeter > Physeter macrocephalus. The sequence continues at coordinate 24,055,793 of NC_041214.2, forward strand.
TAGTCAGCAGCTGCCAGTGAACAGAGTGGAATTTGGAAAGAAGGTAGTTATAGCATGGAGAAATTTGCAGAAGGAATCTTGTAGATGGGGACTGTGCATAGAAATGGGGGTGGAAGACTTTGTAGATTGTATGAAGTGTGGCCTATCCAGGACACAGAAATTTCAAAAATGATCTAAGAAATTAATAATAAAAGTGATCATTTCAAACAACTTCTCAGGCATCAATATACCAAATGCTTCAAAGAGAAGGATTCTGGGGTTAGGCAGGCCAGCGAAAAGGTTGTTACATTCATACTTGGATGATGTGTGAAGACCTGATCCAGGACTACAGGAATGACAATGGCGAAGTTGACTTCACCCCAAATATCTAAACAAATTAGTATGACTTGATAACTGACCAGTTAAGTGGTAAAAGGTCTTTTAGCAGAGTGGTTGAGAGCATATACTTGGTGCTTTGAGAGTCTGAACAACATTGTTTAATGTTCATATTTTCTCATTTGTTAACCGTGTGACACTAAGTGTTGTGTATACATTCCAAACCTCGGTTTCTTCACCTGTGAAATAGGGTTACTCACAACAGTAGCTGCACAGTGTTGGTGGGCCAAGCAGAGGAGATCATGCATGTGAAATTCTGAGCTTAGAGTGTCATTTAGTAAGTGCTCAACTCATGTTACCTGCTTCTGTTAACTCTATCAGAAGAGAAGGAGTCTGAGGACTCCAAGAGATTTAGATGGAATCCAGGAGAGTCAGAGGCTCAGGAGGGAAATTGATCCTAATGCAGCAGAGGCTGGATCCTGCTTTGGATGTGTTGGGTGGTTTGTGGTACAAAAGAGTCTCGAGCTGGAAAGGGCATGAGGGCCCTGAACACATGGAAGGTCATTAACTTGGAAGAAGACAAGAGACAGAACAAGAGAGTGGCATTGGGGAGAAAAAGAGGATGATGTCGGAAGGTAAGTTTCCTAGAGAAAAAAGCAGAGAGATCAGAGAGAAGAGGACCGTCCCTTCTCCCCCCCAGAGGCTGAAGAGAAGTGTCAGGAAAGAGAATAGAAGAGGCTCTCCGCGAGAGGGTCCCGAGATTCATTTAGAGGAATGTGTAATTTAAATAATTTGAACTATGCTTAAAATTGTGTGTTTGTTGTTGGCTTTTCATCTCCCTCCAAGAATACAATTCTCTGTAATTAACTGGGAAGTTCAATAAAAATGATTTTAATTTATATAAAGTGGTCTGTGAACAAAATAAATCATGTGGAAGTAATGTTCCTTAAGTACTACACTGTACATGAGAATATTTGGGGGATTATAATACAATGACACATATTTTAAATTTGCTTACTTCTGTAGGTTGTATCATTCCATACCATAACACAAGATGGAATTCATTCTCACTGGAATCAATCGGCAATTCTGTAATATGTGCTAAAGATCACTACCTTCTACCTAGATTTTCAAGCCATAAATTTAGGAGAATTTCCTTCCTTTTTTCTCAGTGGTGCTACACAACACACACACACACACACACACACACACACACACTCACAATCAATCATCAAGACTTGTTGCTTCTGTAGCTTAATTATCTGTCAGAACTGTCCCCATTCCTACATCCCCACTGCCACTGCCCTAATCCAAGCTGCCATCTTCCCTTGTCAGGACTACTGCAGGGCCTATGAGCCAGCATTGCAACTTCCACTCCTGTTCTTCTCTGACCCTTCTCCATTCTGTTATCTAGAGACATTTTGTAAAAACACAAATATAATCATAAATGTCCACTGTTTCAAACCCAACAATTGCTTCCCCTAGGCCTTAGATGAAATCAAATCTCTTGGACACAGTTGATACAGTCCTTCACACCTGGCTCCCCTCTACTCCCAGAGCTTCATCTTTCACCACTCTGATTTGTATTCTATGTCCCAGTTGTACTGGACTCTTTCCAGTCTGTGGCTCATCCCTAGTCATCTTCCTCACCTCCTGACCTTATACTTACCTAAGACAAGTCTAACAAGTCTAACTATAATGCCCACTTGGGCATTCTTCAAGTAGAAGTCTAAATCTCCCTTTCTCCAGGAAGACCTGGCCCCCAGATCAGGATAAGTCTACAATACTATTCATTCTATTATTTTTTTGCCTCTTCTGGCACCTGTCACACTCATAATTACTTACTTATTGCCTGTCTTTCTCATTAAGCTGCATACTTATTGAAGGCTGGGACCATGTCAGTTTCGTTTGCTCCCAAAGCTGCAATAATAAATAGCAGAATCTATTGTATAGAAGAAACACAATATTTATTGGCTAAGTTGAATTTTTGGAAGAATACTATCAAACCAAATGGTAGGAAACATTTGTATTATCACTGAGTAATTCTATTAATCACTTCAGTTATTTGTCTGTAGAGCCCATTTTTATCATTATAATATGACATACATGTCAAAATATCAACTAAAGGGCTTTTATCTATATGCATGTCAAATCAGATAAGAAATGCATTCTTTAAAATGGAGATATATCTTTTTAAGATTGTGATTTCATATGCATGTTGGTCTCATAATCATTTAAATGATTTTAGAAATACACAAAACTGTTTTCTACAAATATATCCTCTTTGTTACTAATTTCTTGGCAAAATAAAAACTCGGTAGAATTTCCTCTGAATTTTTTCCCAAAAACTTTTCTATAATCCAAATCCTTTCTTTATTCTAAATTAATAAGACTTTTCCATACAAAAGTAATTTCTTAAGAGGAGGAATAAACTGTGTGACTTGGTACTTGAATATTTCCACTTACGCTAGTAAGACAGGAATGGCAGGGGAATATGATAAATGAAAATTATGCTTTATTGTCAAAATAAGCCAGACGGTATGGTATGGCAAGTATGAACGTTTGAAGCTCAGAGATACAGGGATTTTCTAGGAAATACATACCCCAGATAGTCAAAGGTCATTTCAATTCAATCCTAAAATAATGGAGCCTAAATTATTAAATAGAATCTGTCTCAGACACCCAGAATTAGACCAGAAGCCAATTAAGTGTTTAATGCTATTGGGTATCATGAGCTAATTCTCCCAAACTCCAGGGACAAGTTTCTTTCTAACCCAGTCCTAAAAATAAGAAGCCAGAGAACAGTCTTAGACTATTTTATTTCATCTCAGTTTATTAATCGACTTGATTCCTGCCCTTGTTGGGTGTGAGGGCAGTGGGTACAAGCTATTACAGGGTAAAAAGGCACTTTAAAATTAAAATTATGGCTTTCCATGGCAATCAACAAGAGGTGTTCCTGTCTTTAGAACATTTACTTCAAAGATTAAAGCGCAATACATTTTCATGGTTCATGTTAAAAAAAAGAAAAAAAGACAGACACTATTTCACTCCAGTTAATGACCATGGCCACTGTAGGCCAAGAGCACAAATTCAACAAAACCCAAACTTCCTGGCCATCCTGGTCTTCCAGTTACACAAGTCTTTCAGGTTTTTTTTTGTTTGTTTGTTTGTTTTAATGAAAGCTTCTTTCTTCCTTCCTTCCTTCCTTCCTTCCTTTCTTTCTTATTTTTGGCTGTGCTGGGTCTTCGTTTCTGTGCAAGGGCTTTCTCTAGTTGCGGCGAGCGGGGGCCACTCTTCATCGCGGTACGCAGGCCTCTCACTGTTGTGGCCTCTCTTGTTGCGGAGCACAGGCTCCAGACGCGCAGGCTCAGTAGTTGTGGCTCACGGGCCCAGGTGCTCCGCGGCATGTGGGATCTTCCCAGACCAGGGCTCGAACCTGTGTCCCCTACATTGGCAGGCAGATTCTCAACCACTGCGCCACCAGGGAAGCCCTCAGGTTTTGACTAGAGTGAAATTTTCAGATTTAATTTAAGTTTAAACTTAACAGCCAGGATCATGGCAGACGTCAACATCAGCAACTAGAGGACCTATATCACCTTTATTCCATGGTTTTGAACTCTTGTTAGGGAAGAGATCAAAGTCTTACCTTTGCTCCTTGGGAATAAGATAGGCAAATGAAAAAGTGATTATTCCTGCTTTTACTTCCAAATACCCTTCTCTATGTATGCAGATGTTGCTTTTTCCTGTAATCAGCTTGAAGCCCCAGCTGCAGAGGCATCTCATATTTCCTCCTGTGACTCAAGGGCTGGTGTCTTATGTTCGCTCTGCTATGATGTTAGTTCTGCCTGGCGAAGATGTAAGTCTCACCCATCCCTGCATCTCACATTCCACTACCTCCACTGCATCTTCTTCTATTTTGGGGGAATTATATCCTCTCTTCTCAAGACATTAAATCTTCTCTACTTTACTTGGTTGTTCAGCTGGCAACTTCATGTGAATGCTGAACATTGGCTTCTTAACCACTTCAATGATTTTAGAAATATATAAAACTGGCAACTTTGTCTAAAATGGGAAGTCTGCTGTCCTTGCTAGACCAGAGATTCAAGAAAAACTATCCTCTCTGCACTGGAGAAACTGTCTTGACCAAGGCTACCAATGATCTCCTAAAATCAAAACAAAAAACTTCTTCTGGGCTTTCATCTTTCCATAATTTGGCACTGATGACCAAGACCTTCCTCCTGAAATTCTCTCTCCCTTTGGTCTCCAGGACTACACACTCTCCTGGTTCTCCTCTAACCTCACCAAATAGTGGACCATTTATTCTCAGTCACATGAGAAGGTGCTTCCTTTTCTGTCTAGCCCATACAAGACCCTGAAGCATTAAATGGCTTATCCTCTCTTTTTATTCAACACACTGTCCTACCCATACACCATCAGTCACCTAAAATAGCTAAAGACTTCCCCATCTCCATTTTCAGCCCAGGACTCATTCTAGAGCTTCATGCTTATATACCCAGCCACCTATTCAATATTTCTGCTCAACTATGATGCAGGAAGTTCAACTTCAACATATTTGAAACAGAGGTGTTCCCCCTTCTGCACTCTCCACCTTATGAAGGGTACCACTTTCCACCATCAAGTCAGTAAAGGGAGAAGTATGGTATCTATCAGGATCTTCTCTTTTCTTTGAATCAAATCCTGTTGATTCTTCCTCTTTATGTGTCCTTTGTAACTTCTCCACCTCTCTCTTTCCTTTCTGATATTTCATACCTGCATGTCTTAAGGTCTTGTGATGGTCAACATGTACTCATAAATGGTCTCTCTGTTCATTTTATCTCCCTCTAATCAAATTTTCACTAAAGTAATCTTTTAAAACACAGATTTGAACATATTATCACCAGCTTAAGGCTGTTTAGGGGCTTCTTCTAGCCCAGTGGTTCTCAAACTTTAGCATGCTTCAATCACCTAGAAGGCTTGTTGAAGCACCGATTGTTGGGCCCCACCCACAGAATTTCTGAATCAGCTGGTTTGGGGTGGAGTTGATAATGAGCATCTTTAATAAGTTCCCACATGGTGGTGTTGATGCTACATTGAAACTACCCTTTGAGAACCACTGTGTAGCTGACAGTATACGTTTCAAACTCCATAGCCTGGTGTGCAGGGCTTTGTCAACCCATCTCGCCAGCCATATCTCCTAACCATCACTATCAAGATCTGAGAAATGGGCTTCAGAGGCATGAAAGTGCCTCACTGCTTCTTGCCTCTTTGCCTTTGCTTAGCTATTTTCCTCTTCCTCTTTTTCCTTCCTCTTTCCCTGCTTAATTAATATCCACTCATCTTTCAAGGTCCAGCTCAAGTGTCATCATCTCACTGAGGTATTTCCCAAAACTGTCCCCCCCCACCACACACACACACACACACACACACACACACACACACACACACTTTGGTCAAACTGGCTGATCCTTTCCTCGGACCTCATTTAGGAACTGAGCCTAGTCTTTTCACAGAACACATGTCTCTTTATCACACTCAACTGCCTGTCTCCCCCTTTAAATTTTAAGGTCTTATGAGCAGAAACTCTCTTAATAGTATGTATACCTCCAGTATGTAGCAGAACATCTATAATATTCTAGAAATGCAATATTTGGTTGTGGAATGAAAACAGATGACTATATGAGTTAAACTATTTTTAAGCCTACACAGTCCCACATATGCTACTCTGTACCCTTGTGTAAAGGAAACATATGAACTGGAAAAAAATATCCAAGGGTATTTTACCTTTTTAGTACATGAATAATATGGAGAAGAGAAGCAGAACAGATTAAACCTTCTTTCTTCTACTTAATGAATGTAGACACTAAGAATAATTTGGCTAATGGAATATTAAGCCATACAACTGATTACATAGCAATTTCATAAGAATAAAGAGACTCCAGTAATTCTATCGTATTCTTGGCTATATTGGGTAAGGCCAGCATTAATTTATGATGCATGTACCACGCTTAAGTAAAAAGGATCAGGCCATCTTTACAAAGAGGAGAAATAATTCACTTTAAACAGGGCATGAAATGGGCGGAAGAATTGGTTCTAACTATAAATTACGGAATGGCCAACCAAAATGAAATCTTTATATTCCTACTGGGTCAGAGATATAAATCCCTGCATGTTTCATAACACAGTACCCAAATGTTTTGAATAGTTCATTTATTTTTATTTTTTAAATACAACACAAAATAGAATAGCTAATAACTATAGTATAAAATACTGTTCTAAGTACAGTGGAGGCTTCAGAGAAGAGGTCAATATCACCCCCACCCTATATGGCAACAGGGGCTCTATTGGTGTTTGGGGTAGGATAATTATTTACTGTGTGGGATGGTCCAGTGCATTCCAGGATGTTTAGGATTCCTGTTATTCATCTACTAAAATACTGGTAGCCTCCCCTAGTTAATGTAACTAAATGCCTCTATACTTTCCCAAATGCTTTCTAGGGGTAATATCAGCCACAGTTGAGATTTACTGTATGAGAGTTTCCTTGACAAGAGGGTTCTTTGTGAAAAACTGGGATACTTTTGCTCCCTGGCTATTCCACTCCATTCTGAATGGTATAAGAGAGAAATGAAGAATAAATGCTTTAAATTTTCTATCTTTTTTTGTTATGGTTAACACACATGCTACTCATATAACTCACTAAGTTTACATATGAATGGTAATGGTAATATCTAGTAGCTAGTTACCAGAGGAATAAATATTTCTTGCACTGATGTCAGCTATTATAAAAATTGGACAATAATTATTATCTGGCCTGGACTCTATTGTTAGACAACAGGCACATAACGGAATGCTTCATTTTCTATCAATGCATAAGTATTCCTATGCCAGAGTTTATAGAGGGCTAGCTTAAATTTATTTATTGTAGGGGCTTCCCTGGTGGCGCAGGGGTTGGGAGTCCGCCTGCCGATGCAGGGGATACGGGTTCGTGCCCTGGTCTGGGAGGATCCCACATGCCGCGGAGCAGCTGGGCCCGTGAGCCATGGCTGCTGAGCCTGCGTGTCCGGAGCCTGTGCTCCACTGCGGGAGAGGCCACAGCAGTGAGAGGCCCGCGTACCGCAAAAAAAAAAAAAAAAAAAAAAAAAAATTATTTATTGTACTCAAAGTAAAAAAGGTGAATAGATTTAGACCATGACTCCTGGCTTTGATCTTTAATTGTGCAGAGCATTTGATTTTTGTCAGTTTACTCACATGTGATTAGAACTTGTTTAACTCTCAAAAATGTAAAATATGCTGATAAGTCAGAATGTCAATTTGTTAATTCACAGTGGGGCTTAGACTTTGTTTGGGACCAGAATGTTTGTGTCCTCTCCTCAGGACAGTTTAATAAGCCCAAGTCATAATTAAAAGGCTGTGCATCCATCTCTCCCACTTCTACCCTTGTCCTTGCCTAGCCTTGCCTTGCCTAACTCATCCTGACCTGGTGCATTCTGTTGTCCCATCTCCAACCTGTGATCGACTAGTTATCCTTGTAATGTGTATCTTTAGAAAAATTAAATGATGGTTTTACTCCCCCGCTTAACCCCTCCAATAGCATCCCATTTCTCTTAAGGTAAAAAAAAAACATAAAGATGTTTTTCAGAAAAATAAAAGCTCAGAGACTTAGTAGCAAGCAGGTCAGAGCTCTAAAAACTTCTGAAAGAAATTCTTCAATCTGAATAGAAATGATAACAAATGGAAACGGAAGGTGATACAAAAAGATAAAGAATACTGAAAATGGTAAGTATGTGGGCAAATATAAAAGCCTGTCTATTTTTTCTCTATTTCTTTAAAAAAACACTGAATTTTACAGCAAAAATAATATTACATTGTGGGTTTTCTAATATTTGTAGAAGCAAATTATAGGATAAAGGGGGTAAAAGGAATTATATTTTTTAAGGTTCTATTATTCTACATAAGGTGATACATATCAATTTCAATTAAACTGTATTTTACATCCTAGAGCAACCTATTAAAAAATAAAAAAAAAGTAAAAATCTGACATAGAAATTAAAATGAAATAATAAAACATTATTTGAGTGATGAAAAATGAAGCAGAAAATAGGAAAAGAAAAATCGAAGAAACAAATGGAACAATGAGAAACCAAATAGCAAGACTGCAGGCTTAAATGGAATCATATCAATAGTTCCATTAAATGTAAATAAACAAAATAATTAAATGACAAAAATTGTCAGATTGAATAAAAACGTAAGAGTCAAGTATACCACATATAAAGATACAGATTGAAAGTAAAAAGACAAAAATTATAAACCATTCAAACAATAAGTAGAGAGAGAGTGTGACTACAGAAACATCAAACAACATAGATTTCAAGAAAGAAGTATATAATTCAGAGCAAAACAAAAAAAAAGAAAGAAGTATTACCAAAAATAATGATAAATGGGACAGTTCATCAGACATACTTAAAAATCCTAAAAGTGATTTATTTAATAACAGGACTTCAAATACAGTGTTAAAGTCCACGCCCCAAAATGATGTTCAGATGATCATTGATATGACGAGCAATTTAAAAGCTAAACCTCTAAAGCTTCCCAGAGGAAAACAGAATGTTTTCACAAACTTGAGGTAGGCAAACATTTCTTAGTGAAGATCAAAAACACTAAACAGAAATGAAAAAAAAAAAAAATATATATATATATAATTTGGACTTCATCAAATTCAAAATTTCTGCTTATCCAGTGATACTCTTACAAAGATGAAAAACAAAGTCCAGACTGAGAGAAAACATTCTCAGCACAAGTGTCCAACAAAGCACTTGTATCCAGAATCCAATAAAGAACACTTACAATTGAATAATACATGAAATGCGATTTAAAAATGGGTAAAACTTGAACAGACATTCACGAAAATAAGATAAATAAATGTTCAATAAGCCCATAAAAAGATGTTGAACATCTTAAATCATTATAAAAACAGAAACTAAATTCACAATGATAATCCACTTAATACACCATGAACACCAAATACTGGCAAAGATGAAAAGCAGGTGGAACTCTACTTCACTCAAGGGGACTGTAATATGACTCAATCAATTTGAAAAATTGTCCTTTTATTATTATTTTTTTAAATTATTTATTTTTATTTTTATTTTTTTTTTTGCGGTACACGGGCCTCTCACTGCTGTGGCCTCTCCCGTTGCGGAGCACAGGCTCCGGACGCGCAGGCTCAGCGGCCATGGCTCACGGGCCCAGCCGCTCCGCGGCACGTGGGATCCTCCCGGACCGGGGCGCGAACCCGGTCGAACCCGTGTCCCCTGCATCGGCAGGCGGACTCTCAACCACTGCACCACCAGGGAAGCCCTGTCCTTTTATTAAAGTGTTAAATATATGCCTAATATGTAATCCAACAAGTCCAGTTCTAAGTATTCATACCTAAGGGCTTATAAAAGAATGTTCATATGAACTTTATTTGTAATAGTCAAAAACTAGAAACAATCAAAAAATTCATCAACAGGAAGCTGGTAAAACAAATTATGGTATATTGATTCAACAGGATGTTACTCAGTAATAAAAAAGAACCAACTAGTGATACATGCAATAACATGCTTGAATCCTACAAACAGATGTTATACAGATGAAGTCAGGAAAAAGAAAGAATGCATATTTTATGATTCAGTTTATATGAAGTTCAAGAGCAGGCAAAAATAATGTATACTTATAGAAATCATAAATGTGGATGCCTATGGGACCAAGAATTGAGTAGAAGTTGGAGAAAGAATTTTCTGGAGTGATGGAAATGCTCTGTGTCCTGACTGGAATAGTGGTTATGTGGGTGTAGACATCTGTCAAAACTCATTGAACTATGTACTTAAGATCTGTACGTTATAAGAAGTTTACCTCGAGAAGAGCCTGAACAAAGATGGCAGAGTAGAAGGACATGCTCTCACTCCCTCTTGTGAGAACACCAGATTCACAACTAGCTGCTGGACAATCATCGACAGGAAGACACTGGAACTCACCAAAAAAGATACCCCACATCCAAAGACAAAGGAGAAGCCACAAGGAGATGGTAGGAGGGGAGCAAAATCTAATCCCATAACTGCTGGGTGGGTGACTCACAGACTGGAGAACACTTATACCACAGAAGTCCACCCACTGGAGTGAAGGTTCTGAGCCCCACATCAAGCTTCCCAACCTGGGGGTCCAGCAATGGGAGGAGGAATTCCCAGAGAATCAGACTTTGAAGGCTAGTGGGAATTGATTGCAGGACTTCGACAGGACTGGGGGAAACAGAGACTCCACTCTTGGAGGTCACATACAAAATGGTGTGTGCATCGGGACCCAGGGGAAGGAGCAGTGACCCCAGGGGGAGACTGAAGCAGACCTACCTGCTAGTGTTGGAGGGTCTTCTGCAGAGGCGGGTGGTGGCTGTGGCTCACCGCGGGGACAAGGACACTGGCAGCAGAAGTTCTGGGAAGTACTCCTTGGCATGATCCCTGCCAGAGTATGTCATTAGCCCCACAAAAGAGCCCAGGTAGGCTCCAGTGTTGGGTTGCCTCAGGCCAAACAACCAACAGGGAGGGAACCCAGCCCCACCCATCAGCAGTCAAGTGGATTAAAGTTTTACTGAGCTCTGCCCACCAGAGCAACAGTCAGCTCTAACCACCACCAGTCCCTCCCATCAGGAAACCTGCACAAGCCTCTTAGATAGCCTCATCCACCAGAAGGAAGACAGCAGAAGCAGTATGGAGATTCCTGAAAAAAACTACAAATAGAACTACCATACGACCCAGCAAACCCACTACTGGGCATATACCCTGAGAAAACCATAATTCAAGAAGAGTCATGTACCAAAATGTTCATTGCAGCTCTATTTACAATAGCCAGGAGATGGAAGTAACCCAAGTGTCCATCAACAGAT
>NC_041214.2:24067054-24079089 GCF_002837175.3 Physeter macrocephalus
TGGAATATTACTCAGCCATAAAAAGAAATGAAATTGAGTTATTTGTAGTGAGGTGGTTGGACCTAGAGACTGTCATACAGAGTGAAGTAAGTCAGAAAGAGAAAAAGAAATACTGTATGCTAACACATATGTATGGAATCTAAGAAAGAAAAAAAAAAGGTCATGAAGAACCTAGGGGTAAGACAGGAATAAAGACACAGACCTACTAGAGAATGGACTTGAGGATATGGGGAGGGGGAAGGGTAAATTGTGACAAAGTGAGAGAGTGGCATGGACATATATACACTACTAAACATAAAACACTACCAAATGTAACATAGATAGCTTAGTGGGAAGCAGCCGCAGAGCACAGGGAGATCAGCTTGGTGCTGTGTGACCACCTAGAGGGGTGGGATAAGGAGGGTGGGAGGGAGACGCAAGAGGGAAGAGAGATGGGGATATATGTATACTTATAGCTGATTCACTTTGTTTTTTTGTTTGTTTGTTTGTTTTTAACATCTTTGCTGGAGTATAATTGCTTTACAATGGTGTGTTACTTTCTGCTTTACAACAAAGTGAATCAGTTATACATATACATATGTTCCCATATCTCTTCCCTCTTGCGTCTCGCATGATTCACTTTGTTATACAGCAGAAACTAACACATTATTGTAAAGCAATTATACTCCAATAAAGATGTTTAAAAAAATCTATATAAACTTATAGCTATACTCCCAAAGAAATAGTGAATCAAGGAATAAAAGTATACGTTTCACTGTGCTTAATAAGTATATTAACATTTCAGTGATCCTGCAAATAAAATATAATAACCTGTTAGAATGCTTAAATTCTTGTGACTGACATCCCATGATTTATAAATTCATATATATCAACAAATAATGTAGAATATTCCCTTGAATTAAGTTACTAGTCTATAATCGTTTGGAATAAGAAATTAATATAACTCTCAAAACTGAAATATCAATGTTTCATGACTATTTCTCCTCTAATAAATATATTTCTAAGGTCTAAATCTACTATTGGCATTAGTGTTGTGCACCCATAGAAATATGAGCAAATGACAGTGTCATGTACTAACCTGTAAAATAAAATTAATGTTTTAAGATGGTATCGTGCAGCCCAGTTTGCAAAGAGTTCCTCCGAGGTGTTTTACAATATTCTGCTAAGGAAGCACTGGTCATGAAGAACGAACTAAACAGTGTTATTTATTTCAGTGCAGAAGAACTCAAGTTTTTCTATTTCTTAACATCGTGGTTTGTAAAACCAGAAGGATGTATGAAATAAATTCTGCCTCTTGATCTGTAAGAGAAAACTTTTAAGTGTTGATTTCTTTGATACACGTAAAAGATTGAGAATTAGCTGCACCTGAAGTAGTTAATCATACAAAAGGACTATTTCAATATATAAAGGGTTAACGTTCTGTGTAGGAAGCCAGAAATCAAGTACTAATGGTCAGAACCAAAGCTAAATGAATTTTAGCATGAGGATGAACTTGAAATTTGCAGTTGCTCTGATTCATTGTGATCAAAGTCTTTGTTCTATTCTGTCCTCGAAAATGTTTTCTTAATTTCTAAGTTTTTCTCTTAGCCCGAAACAGTATTAGAGAGCATAATAATTCTCAACAAATGTATGATGAATAAACTAATACAGAAACTAAATGGAATAGCAGATAGGGAAGAGTGAAAGAGGGGTCCCATAGTGTGTCTCTGGAAAAATGGCGGCGCCACAGAGAGAAAACACTGGCTTGAGGAGTGGAGATGCTGTAGAGGGTAACAAATTCTTGCAGAATGTCTTCTCACAGAATAAAGCAGTAAGTCCTGAAATTCGAGACCTAAGCCCTGCCCTAGGAGACAATATTGGGTTGGCCAAAATGTTTGTTCGGGTTTTTCCATAAGATAGTACAGAAAACCCAAACAAACTTTTTGGCCAACCCAATATATCAACAGAATATCCTCTCTTAGTATTGTCAGGCTGGGAATATTCCGGAGAATTTTTGTCTGTGTCATCAGATGTTTCAGCATCAGAGTCAGGAAATCAAATTAGCTGGCAGATCTTTCTCAGAGCTCAGTTTAAACAAAGTTCCTGACGGCGAGTGCATTACAACTGAGATAATGAAATAAACATGAATCATCAGCCAACAAAGGGAGTAAAGAGGTGGACTGGCTTAGGTTCTAATTTAAGGATGTGTCTTTTATATGTGCCCATTATTGTTAAAGCCCCGTCCAAACTGATCATTCATCTGTGAGGATGCAGCTCAGACTGGAGGAGAGAAGTGCGGGCAACATTGTCCCATAAATTAAAATATCATTTCCTGAAAATTTTGCTGTAGGGAATTCCTACTTATCAAAATAGCTAAATTAAATATTTTCAAATGAAACAACTGTGTCCCCCTCGCTAACCTCCGTCTCATCATGGTACTGTTCTATTTCCTAAAAGAAAGAAACCTTCGATTGTGAATTATCAAAGAACTCAGGAGTTTGCATGGTACTTCATCATTATTTTTCTCTGCAAGAAAACAAAAAAGAGACTAGTAGAATGCAGAAAAAATTCATATGTTTCAACAAGATAATCAGTTTTTCTGAATGAACAATAGTGTTCAAAATGGAGGCTTCCCCACACAGTATTGTAAAACTAATTTAAATAAATAAATAAATAAATATAATAAATAAACGGGGGCTTCCCTTGCATGTCTATGGGGACCTGTAAGTATTACTGACCCACAAACATATGCATCAGAAGCCATGGCTGTGCTCACTTCACATTCCTTCGTGAGTCTGTGTGATAGACACTCTCATCTTTATTGCCTGGTATTATACGGTGGTAGAAATTTTGGGGATATAAAAAAATTCTTCCCAGAAACTGCTAGAGACAGTTTTTTTTTTTTTTCTTTTCCAGCTCAGAAATTTGTATTTGGGCAAATTTCAGTTTGGATATTTGCAGCCTGTCAAAGATAATGATTTCATCCTTTAAGCTCTAGGCTCACTTTCTCTTTTAAGTAATGAGGATATCAATTTTCTTTTGGAAAAGAACACGCAAACTGAGGAAACTTCTTATGTTCCTTCCAAACTGATAACTACTCCCCCACAGAGATGCCAGCTTCTGTCTTCTTTGAGCAAAGAGCTTACCTATTCTGGCATTGATTTTTCTCATTTGAAAAGATATATCATTGGAATAAAATGGCATTTCTCAAGATAGGTCTGTGGATACTAGTCCTGTTTGGTGTAGAAAAACCTACTGCACTGTCAGATTTTTTAAAAAACATGTTGCCACTTATAAGACCTGTGTTACAGAGGACAAAGGGGACTGTTTTTCACCCAAAAGTTGGAGACTCCACACTCCAGTTCCTCATCACATCAGAACCAGGATTTCTTATGCATTTGAACCCCATCAAAGTCCTGCCCCATGGTCAGCAGAGAGGAGGGCCCTCAGCTCTCAGCAGCAAAGGTGAGGTTGGACTATGTAATCATAAATCAACAAATTACAAAAGGCTATTTAGAAAGGGTTCTGCTAAGATACAGATGAAAGAGGCCACAGTGTTTACACAGTAAAATATTAATCCGTAAGTTTTGTTATCAGTAAAGAGGTAACAGGGCGTTTCTAGAGAAATGAGTCCATTCTCAAACCAATAATCTCTTTGTTAGTTCAGATTTTAATGTTTTGAATATGGGACATGAAGTTCTGTTGATTTTGGAAGGCATTTATCTCTTTAGTGATTCTTTAAGTATAAAGAGTCCAAGTTCAAAGAATTCTGGTAAACAGGGCTCCTACCCTTGGAGAGTGTACATGAACAAACTGAAGGCTCTCTGTAAGCTGTGTTTAACTGTGTTTCCCAAACATGTTTTGCCACAACATGTACTTGCATCCCATGGAAATAACCTCCTTAGAACAGACTTTGGGAAACACTGACCTCAAATAATTTCCAAATCCTGATATATATTCTGAAAAGAGGCTAAGCCTGAGTAGACTTTGATTTCTAGCCTTCCAGACTAGTGAAAAAAGAACAACAGTGTTTCAATGGTTCCTTGTTGTTTTCAGATTTCTTCTCTCAAATATGTTTTAACTGATCTTTACAATTTCATGAAATGGGTTTAATTTTAAAATGACACCAGGAAACCACAACACTCAAGAGACTTCTGCACTTGGTTTCAGTGGAAAATCACCTGACCTCACAATAATAGTCATAAACTGCTCAGTTTGCAAGATCTTCTCTGGCTAAAGCCGTGCCACGTTTCCACGTCCCTAAGATGTCAATTCCTTGAAAATTGCCAGCCAAAATTCCCCATGCTTCCCACATAGCCCTATGCAGTAACTACCTTTATGCTCCAAATGACTCCTACTTCCTTCACTCTCTCAAGATTTGGAGAAGTGCTATATTATGGAAATAACACTAGGTAGACACTACTGGGTTCCAATCCTTACCCTGTAAGCCATCAACTTGAAGACCTTGCAAGTTACTTTTTTTTAGTTTTTTTTTTTTATTATTTTATATTGGAGTATAGCTGACTATGTTGTGTTAGTTTCAGTTGTGCAGCAAGGTGGTTCAGTTATATATATAAATATATCCATTCTTTTTCAGATTCTTTTTCCATATAGGTTATTACAGAATATTGAGTAGAGTTCCCTGTGCTACACATTAGGTCCTTGCTGATGCAAGTTACTTTTTGTAATTTCATTTACTCCTCTTGAAAAGAGAATGATGACATCTATACTTTCCAGGGACAACAGCGTCTTGATCTAGAATAGAGACCTTCAATAGAACTGATATTCCCTTGACCTCTTCCCCACTCTCATTTTCCTACACCATCAACAGAATTGCGAACAGCTAAAAATGAAGATTACATTGATATTTATTGCTGCAAAACTGTTATCTTGAGAAAACAATGGTGAAGAGAGTAAGGAGAAAAGCCATCTCAGCACCATCATTACCCACAGCCCTCCTGCAAAATATCATCTTCACTATAGGACAAAAGCAGTATGTTCCAAGACTATGAACTACAGTGACTACAGCGGGGTAGAGGGCTTTACAATGGACTCCCATTTCTCAGGCAGGAGAGGCCTTCTGACTCTACTTAGAACGGAGTGAGGAAGTGAAGAAAGAAAAGGTCAAACATTCACACCACTTCTTCAGTGAAACGCAGTAGCACTGCATGGGTGTATTTTGAAAAATAAAGGGTATTCTTTTACTTCCTTCCTTCCCTCCCTCTTTCTCTTTCTTTCTTTCTTTTTTTTTTTTTCTTTTTTTTTTTTTGTGGTACGCGGGCCTCTCACTACTGTGGCCTCTCCCGTTGCGGAGCACAGGCTCCGGACGCGCAGGCTCAGCGGCCCCGGCTCCGGCACGTGGGATCCTCCCGGACCGGGGCACGAACCCGTGTCCCCCGCATCGGCAGGCGAACCCCCAACCACTGCACCACCAGGGAAGCCCTCTTCCTTCCTTCCTTCCTACCTTCCTTGCTTCCTTTCTTCCTTCCTTCGTTTCTTTCTTTTTTTTCTTTCTTTCTCTCTCTTTTTTTCATTCACTCATTCATAAAATATTTATTGACCACTTACTGGGAGTCAGAGGAATAAAGGAAATTGTGATTTTTCCATCTTCAGCCCTCAGTTACTGCAGTCCTGGGGGTGTTTTCTGTGTCCCAGGAAGCCATGGGGTGGCCAGCACCAAAGTGAACAGTAGCTCATGGTGGCACTAGAAGAGCAGAGGAACATATGAACTGGAATGGATATGAGTCAACCTCCCTTTTTACTAAAAAAGCCAAATCCTCTCCCCAAAAGAGGGGTTTACTAAGCCAAATGGATTTGTAAAGAATCAGTCTGGGGTGATTAATTTCTTATGAGAGATTGCAGAGAGGCTCATGTACTATGCATTATTTAGCAAAGGATGGCCACATTTAAAAAATGATTATTGGATACATATTGCACATAAAAAATAAACTATTTTTTTAGGAAAGTTATGTGGCATAGCATTGAATATTGGGTGTCAGAGAAGTGGAACTATCTGTATTTTTACTTCCAACTTATTTGTCACCAAAGCCAATTCTGAAATAAAAGATCTATGGTTGTTTCTTTTGATGTTGCATAGAAAAGAACTTTCCCCAAAATTACAGGTGGCCTAGTGTGTAGGCAGTGCAGTCATGAGTGTTTTAGTTAATGTATGCTTTGTTTTGCAAAGGCTTTTGCACGTTTAAAAGAAATGTTCATGGATTTCCAAATGCTATGTTTGCTGTAGCAAGACATTGAGAGTAATCATTACCTCCAGCTGTGATTTCCATCTTCCCCACTACTGCTCCCTGTGTGTGTTTCTTTGATATTGGACAGACTTTCTGCATTTTTAGCCACCCTGACAATAGTTATGTAGTTGGTGAGCAGCAAACCATTAAGTTTAGGTGCGTTTAGTTCCTACTGAGTCCCAGTTATATGATCACGAAGCACTTCAAGAAGTAAAACAAAATCAAGCATTATGACAATATAAAACTGAGAATTTAAATGAAACAAGGAAAAGAAGTTATTCTGAGTGAAGTACAAGATAAAGCACATCTTCTATGGGGTTCTTTTTTAATGTAATAAGTTACCATAGAACAAATTATTTGAAAATAATTTATGAAATTACCCTCAGAACACATATCTATAAGCTATAGCGAAGACTTCATGAGATTTTTAAATCTTCTGAATCGTTTTCTTTCTCAAATATTAAAACATTTAACCTTTTTTCAGGTGGTGGGTAAGATGGCGGACATTCAGGTGGAGAGTGCCTACCAAAAGCAATCGACCATCTTTCAAAATAAGAAGAGGGTTCTGCTTGGAGAAACTGGCAAGGAGAAGCTCCCGCATAACTACAGGAACATTGGTCTGGGCTTCAAGACACCGAAGGAGGCCATCGAGGGCACCTACAATGACAAGAAATGCCCTTTTACTGGTAATGTTGTCATCCAAGGGCGGATCCTATCTGGCATGGTGACCAAGGCAAAGATGCAGAGAACCCTTGTCATCCGCTAAGACTACCTCCACTGCATCCGAAAGTACAACCGCTTCGAGAAGCGCCACAAGAACATATCCGTGCATCTTTCCCCCTGCTTCAGGGACATCCAGATGGGCGACACTGTCACAGTGGGCGAGTGCCCTCCCCTAAGCAAGATGGTGTGCTTCAATGTGCTTCAGGTGACCAAAGCTGCCGGCACCAAGAAGCAGTTCCAGAAGTTCTGAGACTGGACACCTGCCCACTGCCCCAAACAAAGTAAAGTTTTTTTTCCCAGTCAAACAAAACAAAACAAAAAAAAACCATTTTAGCAATATTGTCTCAAAATAGAGTTACTATCCAGTAACTCCACAAAGGGGTTTTCTTTTTTCTCTCTGTAGGATCTCAGGGTGCCTATTATCCCATTTTAAGACTCCATTCAATGTGTTCTTTCCAACAGGTTGTTTAGGAATAAAACACAATGTAGAATTGCATCTAAATTATATTCTACTTGAAACGAGCAAATAAAGTCAGAAGATTAACATATTAAAACTGTATAGCAATGTCTTCAGCAGGCATATTGTATGTGTGTATGTATACATATATACATTTATGTGTGTGTATATACATGTATACACATATATACATATATATTTAATTTTTTTAGCTGATATTTTTGGGATCTAGACATAGCTAATCAAGCTAGACATAGCTGATTCTAGTAAGAGTTATTTCCTTACTTTTCACTGCATTTTTTTGGTAGAAATATTTTAATGGAAACTCTTAATAAGAAAAACAACAGGTAGTATCTTTTAATTCATCAAATTCCAAATTAACTTAGAGTTGTGAGAATGCATATGATGTACACACACAAAGATTTTTCTTCCAAAAACATTAGAACTACTTTTCAAGTGTCAAATGAGATGGCAGACCTAGGTTATTTCTCAACTCCCTAAGTTAGGAATTTGTGAATTAAAAAATACTACCTTTTGTTTTTCTTATTAAAAGTTTCCATTAAAATACTTCTATAAAAATGCAGTGAAAAGTAAGGAAATAATTATTACTAGGATCAGCTCCCAAAACTGTAAGCTCAAAAGAAGTCTGGCTCCATTATGTAGCTCTAGGTTACATATAATTCAGATGTCAATCAGATAGAGTCAAAAAACACATATACATATTTTATTATTAGATATTAGGATTACAAAAACACAGCTTTGGAAAAAGGAGGATGGAAAATAAAAAAAGATTACCTTCATATCTCAGCAGTTAAAAATCATGGAGAAATTTCATGGGAACAAATGTGATCTTGAATTGTATATTTCTATTAATAGTAGACTATATATTTTTTGAAGTTTGGCATTAGTAGATAGTCCAGAGCACAAAATGGAGAGAAGCTGCTTCCTTTGCCACATTAGGATTGTATAGGAAGCACCTGTACTTGGCAAAGACTCTTTGCAATTAAGTGACATAAGAAAATACATTATCCAGTCAAGATTTTGCAACATTTTTGTGAAATCTGAGCCCGTTGTACCAAAATTCTCATTATTTACCAGGCACCTTTCCAACCATAATACAGCAGAATTTTCTCCTTCTGAGCTCCTTCTCAGTGGCTACAGAGAATTGGCTGAATAGAAAATGATGGGAGAAGTCAAAATGAGATCAGAATTGAGCAATAGTTATTGAACCATTTTTTAATGGGAGCCAACGTGATCCATGAAAACTTTATCCTTAACCCATAATGATGATCTCTTTATATCAACCATCTCTACCATCCTTTATTATATTTATATGTACTTGTAACTTTCTAGAATTTAATTATGGTTGACCTGTGCTCCCTTTTAGACATGAGGAGCTCCATTTTCTTGTTGGTCCCATTACCTTTTTATTGTGATCTCATTTTTATGAGTAAATCCTTCATGGGCGACAGTCACAGTTCAAAGCACTGTACATTAAACTCATATCTCCTATAGTTATAACGCTGTGAGTAGGGTAATTCACTGTTGGAAACCTGCCTTACACCAAAAAATACTAACACTGATTAGAGAGAGAAAACAAACATGAATAGAGAGAAAATAGTTAGAAACATGTTTTATAAACGTTTTAAATATATAAAATCAACCAAAGTACAATGAAATCTAGCCTCAAAATGCTTTCTTTCTTTTTTTTTTCTTTTTAAATATCTCTACGGTAAATACCACTTATTTTCTTACTCCAACGTACATTCAAAATTTAGAACCGTCCATCTTTAAATTTCTGTTGCTGATTTCTATTACTGATATACATAAAAACCACAGAAAACCTCTGAATGTTAATACTGCAGAATTAGTTTCTCTAAGGCCCTTTGTATTGGTGAGAGGGAGTGGGTCAGCAGAATTCACTGAGAGGCGGGTTGTGAACATTACTTGGGAGACAGACAGTTATAATAAACAGCCCTCAAAATGAACATCCACAAGTCAAACAGCCTCAACTCTGTACATGCAGTTTAAAAATATACTTCATGGTCCACTGGGTCCTGTTTCAGAACTGCTCAGATGATATTTATGGACAGGACTTCAAAACTTCAAAAACGTTAAATTTCTCCAAAATGTATGTATGGAGTCCAAGGAGGGCTCCACTCAATACGAGTTAGGAGATAGGAGTCCCTACGTTTCTCACTGTGGTCCCTGGGATTGCTTCACCCAGCTATTCCAGGAGCACGTCCTTGAAGGAGAACCATCACCAACTGGGCTGAAGGACATCCTGATCTCTTCAGGCTCACTAGCACGCAGGAAAAAGGAAGCAAGAGGCAAGCTTAGGGCCACTTACCCTGCTCTAGCCTGTTGATATTCTCTTGAGGCTTTGATGCGCACAGATGAGACCTGTATCCCTCATCCCTTATTTTACTGATGAGCACATTCAGATTCATTCTGGGGCAGGGAATTCCCATTTGAAACCAAGCATTCAATTAAAATGACATCCAACCCCTCCTTGGAAAAATAAGTGTTCAAGTCAGGGAGAGACACGTACTCAATGACAAACTCGGTTCTACTAAAATTTCTCTCTAGTCTCTCAGAAAAGCAGCAGTGCCATTTTCTGAGGGTTGCAATGATTTTGTCACTTATGCATTTTAATTTTTCCATAACATTTTATTAGAGAAGTTTTAAATTTGTTCTTTTCCCAACAGAAAACAAGCAGCTATGTTGTCTAAATATAAACTTACATAAAATGTCTTTATTTAAAGCTTAGCATTTAATAATCCAAATAGAGGGAAGGGGCACTAAAAACATATACCTGTGGAATATATATTTTGTTTCCTTCAATTTCAGAAAGGAAACTCTTACTTTCAGAGAAGTACCACGGACCATGAGCAGTATCTTGTATGTCAAATCTCTTAACAAGGCTTTTAGAGAAATAATGGATCAGAATGCTGTGTCTTATCAGTAAAACACATTTCATGGTAAACTCAGAAAAAAGCATTGCGTGGAACAGATGTATGCTCTTTAAGGATCATTTATAATAACAATCCTATTAAAAATAATAATGTAGCTTCTCTCTCTTTATAATATTTTGATCCTTCCTTTTGCTACACATAATACTATAAGTTAATACTTTACATGAAAATCCATTTCCAGGACAATCCTATTGGGATGCTGTACTACAGTAAACTCTAATCTCTGGAAGAGAGGGAAATTGCCATAAAGGATAACAATGTCTACCTTCTAAATACGGGTTGCTGTTTTCATTTGCATTTAGTAAAGGAAAAGAAGGAATAAAGGGGGCACCATTCAAAAGATTTATTGCCATGCTAAAGAAAAGACTAAAAATAAGAATAATCCTTCCAGGTAGGAGATCAAACCTACCGAGCCCAGCATAGGGAAAGCTGATGTCATTGTATTCAACTGAATAAATGAATTCTAAGCATGAATATGGATTATAATGAAAGATGACATTATAGTCTTAAGAAAAAACTTTTCTACCTAAGGCAGACAGTTCGTAAAAATCAGGGTGTATGTGTATATTCACACAGTGTAATATTATTCAAAAAATTTGCATGTAATTTTATAGCTTCCTCCTACACACATTCATAGGGCACAGATGAATGAGGACTCATGTTGCTAGAAGAACAACTGCTACAAACAATGGTAAGTACGGTTTTCTACTTCCCCACCATCTCTCGAATCCCAACTCTTCTAAAAGGGAAAAACAGAGACAAAACCACTTCTAGAAAACAGGGCCCGGGGGAAATCTTACCCTACATGCCTGCCTCTTTGTCTCAATCATTCATTCAGCAAATACGTAGTGACTGTACACTATGCACCAGATAGGGTTAGGGATATAATAATGAGAATAATAGAGTTTCTTCCTTCAAGGAAATTATTATCTATTATTATCTAGGGGGAAGAGAAATCTATAGACTATTACAATACAGCACACTAAATTCTCCCCTCTGAATACTGTATTTTGTGATAACAAGTCAAGATCCTGGGAGTGCAGGGAATTAGAAAAGACAAAACAGGTCTGCATTCAGAAGGGGAGATGGGGTTGGCCTAGATGCTGTAAATTCATGTATCTTTTTACATCAGGAGATGAAAAAAGATATTTCGTGACCCCCCTGCCCCTCTGGGCCCTCTCCCCACTCCTGCATTCTTCATATCTGTCCCCCATATTCCTCCAAACATAGGCTCCAAGACAGGTGCCCTCATTTTTTGTGTCCTACAGATAGTTTTCCAAAAAACAAGCAGATAAAAACATTCTGAGAAAAATTCAATTGAGTACAGCATGCCTGCAAGACCGTGTCTCCTGGGGACTCCCAGTCTCCAAAAACCAGTATCATCGTCTATTAAAGCAGAAGTTTCATCTGAGACATTAGGATAGATATCAGATACCCAGGCAAGATACAAGACAAGGAAATTTTCGAAGGAAATTGTCAAGAAAAATATAAGGTTAAAGATGTACTTTAGGGCTTCCCTGGTGGCGCAGTGGTTGAGAGTCCGCCTGCCGATGCAGGGGACGCGAGTTCGTGCCCCGGTCCGGGAAGATCCCACATGCCGCGGAGCGGCTGGGCCCGTGGGCCATGGCCGCTGGGCCTGCGCGTCCGGAGCCTGTG